>NC_136513.1:48012803-48067803 GCF_053919585.1 Euprymna scolopes
TGGGATCGGATTTTGCATGCAGAAGTATTTGATGAAACAACAAGTAAGTCAAAGATCTTACTTGAAAACAAAAAAAGTGAAGCAGAGGGAATATGGTGAAGAAAACGGTGATTACACATGAATGGATAGTCTGGTGGAAAATAAAAAATCCAGTGATGGTAAAATCCAAATGTAAAACTTCAAGAAAGTTAAAAGAATTTTCTTTTAACTTTCTAAAATGTTTTAATAACTTTAAAAACTTTTAATTTTCTATGACTATTGCCTTTAGCAAATAAGGTGCAAATCAATAAAAACATTTGCTAATATTTTTTTCTCTGAATAAGCATTGAAAACTCATCAAGAAAATAGATTTCTTCAATTGTATTCTTTGTTTGGATATTAACCTTTTTTTTTAATTAAAAAATGTAATACCTAAATTTTGATTCATTTGCTCTATCTTGTATATTGAGCAATTTTATTTAGCTGGGATTGTCTTATATAAAATATTACATCTAATAATATTTTGTTAGACCGAAAATCACTGGATTTTCATATATTTTATTTCATTATTCTGAATATATATATATATATATATATATATATATATATATATATATATATATATATATATATATATGACACGTGTCAGTGGATCATTATATTATAAAATGTATATATATATATATATATATATATATATATATATATATATATTAGAATTTGATACTTCGATGCATTATATTATATCGACACTAGGTTGCATCCTTTGCCTGTTTTGCAAGTAGTTTTATAGAATGTGTTCTGATGAACTCATCGCACATGTGCCCCCCACAACGTACATACTTCCGGCTAACCTTACAAGCAACAAAATCCCATCCTTTCGCTGTTGAGGTTGCTAGATGCTGGAAACCCTTCAACTCTAATAGTTTCTCTCTTCGAACTTGCAGACTGCGGAATTCCCTCCCTTTTTTCCCGCTTTCCTGACTGTACTAACCTGCAGAAGTTTAAATGTAATGTGAATAGATATCTCGGTGCTCAACTTCCCACAGTTCGTGTTTGGCACGGTTTCCAATAGTATCTCCTTACGTCCAAGTTGCAATGTGCCTCATTTCGGGTGGAAAAAAGAAGTTTTAAAAAATGAATAAATAAAATGTAAGCGGAGATGGCGAATCTATTTATCGCGTTCGTTACTTCGCTGCATTTGTTGGTGACGGCGTTATCTACTCTGCACTGTTTTATTCTACAAATAAACAAATGCAGCGAAACAAAAACGAAGCCATATGATCGCATGAAAGCACTAAAAAAAATAGTGCCTTCTAGGATAGGCTTTTTTTTCCAGTGTTGAAATATTTTCGTTCTTATCAACACAAAAGAATAAATAAACATACAAAAACCTGTCTTCTCTACCAATCGAGCGATAAGACTTTCATTCAGCTCAGGGGCTGTGATTCTTTAACACCCGTCTTTTATGCAAGAGAACTGACAAAATGCGTGAAAGATTATAACTTTTCGTAACCGAACGACATCTTTAGGGAATTAAGTCCTTTTTCACTCACATAAAATTGTTGGAGTTGAGAACAAAACACGCACTCGACTCGGATTATTTTGCGTTCTTCCTTTCTCCCACGACAAAACGTCTGGTTTTCATTTAAGCAGCAGCAGCAGCCCTTTCCTTACAAAAGAACGAGGCAACGTCCAAAAACGAAAAACCTCTGTAGAACAAAAAATCTGTACGGAAAATCGTGACTTACTAGGCTAGCACGTGTAATAAAAAAAGAAAAAAGAAAAGAAAGAAAGGAAGGAAAGCTAAAATGGCGACACCTAGTTGGTTTTACAGTCGACGGTCACATGAGCGACGCAGATTGTTGCCGTTGCTATGCAAATGAGACAGGTGAATAAAAACGGGCGTAAAGCGAACATGAGAACGAGTTGAAGAAGGCGTGCTACGTATGTAGTCGCGTGCAAGTTAACTTGAAAGAGTGTCGAGTTGTGGAGTTGGAAGTTTTGACAGCAATGTGTCGAATTTATCCGATAAATTGTTAGTTTAAAAAATATTATCCTGTCACATCAAAATTCCCACCAGTGCCTAAATTTATATTAATTTTTATTTATTTGAAACCTCAATAGTCCGCAATAAATAAAAATTAATATAAATAATACTCATCTCAATAATGAATTCCAATTAAAATAATATATATACCATTCGGTACGGACCCGGCCGTGGAAGATCAGATAATAAATAAACGCGGATTTATAAGATTAAAAAAATCCAACCCTGCTCGCCCCTTCGGGTCCCGTGGTGCAGTTGATAGAGACGTTGAATCTCTACGGTTCCAGATGAGCATTGTCTGAAGATAGCGGTTTCAATCCTACCCAAAGCCGGCCAGAGGCTTACTTGGCCAAAACGTGGTGAGACGACAACAACTACGGGTGGCAGTGATTGCTGAGAATGCAGTTAAGAGATTCCAAATTCCTATCCATTGCGGTTACTACCTGACGAAGGCCAGAGGAATAGTTGGCCGAAACGTCGTGAAACAACAACCAATAAAGATGAGAATAATAGTCCGCAATAAATAAAAATTAATATAAAGAATGCTCATCTCAATAATAAATTCCAATTAAAATAATATATAGTGCCTAAATTGCATACTTTTATTATTCTTGTATCTGGAAGGTTCCAAATTCGCACGCCAGTGCTTCTTTACAACAGGCACATGCCAACCGTGGGCGCTTATTGTTATGCCTCTCAACACTGTTATCATAATGTTTAATGATATATTTGTTTACACAGTGGGAAAGCCGCATAGAATTTATGCCAAGCAACTAAGAGAAAGAGAGAGAACGTGTTGCAACTTAATTGCGAAGTGATTCGGGCAAACACTTTTTCAATTCAATTCTATTTATTCAGCATAGGTTAAAACATTGCATATTTTCTCGCCGTTTAGCAAGGCGCGGGAAGAGGAATAGAAAAAAAAGAAAGAAAGAATGAAGGAAAGAAAGCAGAGAAAGAAGGAGGGGCACTGCGAATTTAGATGGTCGGTTGACCATAACCTGTCCAACTGTAATGTAACCATTCATCTTAACCTTTTCCACTACAGATTGAAGGTCATTTTTAAGAATTCATCCACTGTCTTGGATCTGTGTACGTTTGCTTTTCCAATTCGTAGACTATGCCTGAAAGAGTAATTTGAAATTCTAAATTTTAAAGACTCCCAAACCTATTAAACTGTAGACGTGAAATAGTAAGCAACTGTATACATACAGTAAAATTTACTTTACGATAAAAATATATAAAAAATAAAATTAAATAAAATAATTAAATAAAAAAAATAAACTAGACCAACACCTAAAATAAATAAACTATTCCAAACATTAACTTCACATATTAATTTAACATAAAAGGTGCGTCATCCTTATACAAAACAGGTAAAAAGAGAAGTAAAAATCAGCTGAATCTTTGTTTGTGTGAACTTCTGCCATTAACTAATGAAAACATTTACCCTTGGGAGTGAATGAGGTTGAATTTTATTGTTTAGCTAGATAGACTAAATACCATAGGGATATATAAAAACATCTGATGACACAAATTCCATTCATTTTAAAGTGGAGCTGTGCCAGCCGGTGGAGAAGATAAACTCGTGCAGTGATCCATGCGAGTTGGCTGTGAGGAGGGAACATTTGTGTACAATGCCCGCGACTTATTGGGTCACACTCAAAACACGAGCGCGTCCTCGAAAAACATTTGAGTTAGCAGCCATTGTTTTATAATCGCGCCAAAACAATTCTTGTGATTTTATCAGCTTCTCTCTGTTTATGTTAAGCAGTGTTGACGTTGGAATGCAGAATTGTGGAATTGTCTACACCTTTTTTTATTTCAAGATTCAATCGTTGATGATAATTGCAATGCAATCAAATGCCACAAAAGTGGAACATTACACGCTGGAATTAAATAAACATTCATTATTACAATGGATCATGTGCCAAGTTATTATTCATAGCCTCCGTTCAGTTTTGAGAGACAATGGATACCCCCTGTAAGGGTGACTGCACATATAATCGTGAAGCAAGAGTTGAGCAGTCTCCAACCATACCTCCTCTGAGACGCTAACGCTTGATTCTAGTGGCAAGAAGACAATCCAGGATGACTGGAAAAAATGCCGAGATAAGCAGAGAACACATATATTCCCAAATGGTCGCACATTTTAGGGCTGAACAAGCTCAATGTCGCTTTACTTTGGTGATCTAACGGGAACTAATGCCGCATAAGTTTTTATTATTGTAGGATCACCATTTATTAAGGCCAAGAGCAATTCGAGCATAAGAGTTAGTGAGATGGAAATGATTACCAGCCAAAAGATGAGGAACATGATTAGAGTAGTGCTAATGGTATAACGGATTATTACTTATGGGGTAAAGATTTGTTGACCTTGGATTTGAAGACAACCACGTTATAGTCTGCAGGGCAGCAACCTCATGGTAATGTGTTCTGTGAATGTCTTAAGAGGAGGAATAAAAGACTAGGGCTCAATCGAACACGTTCTGTGGAAATAATGATAGAGTAGAAAGAGACTAGCAACGTCTCTTTCGTGAGAATCATCATCATCATCATCGTCATCGTCATCATCATTATAGGTTGGACGATTTTGTCTGATGACGCGTCTCCATAGCTGTCAGTCTTATGGAAGGTCTGGTCGTAATCTGAACTTCCTAAGGTAATCCTCAACTAATTCCATCTTACATGGTCTACTCGCTCTGAATCCATCAACATTTGTTGACTGGATTTACCTCTCAACATGTCTATATCAACTCAATCTATTCTGACACAAAACATAAAACATATTGCGGATGTGAAATCGATCCCTTAACACATCTGAGACTTACAACACATATCCACCTCACCGTCTGCGTATCGCTTCTAAAAATTCTATTAATGTCCTCCTCCTTAAAGGCCAAATCCCACTACCATACATCATGACATTCCTAACACAGACTGCATACATCGTTCTAACTTTTACTTTGTGAATTAACAAATCGTGTTTTCTCTCCCATTCTCATGGAATAGAAAATATTACTCCACCTTCTTTTAATGTCGATTTTATACTCTGTTTAGGTAGGAACGCGTGTTTTATGCAGTACCTCCCTATATATGGCAGCAGATTCTTGTATAGAGGATTGCATCAGGAGTTAGATACTTACTAAAATAGTGGAATGATCCAAACATTGTTCTAGAAATCTTGGTTGTAATTAGTATTTACTCTAATGAAAAAAATCATCCTTCTTATTTATTCTAACCTTACATGAAAGAAAAACTGTTTTTACACACACGAGCAAATAATTATATACTGGTGACTTGGACAGAAGCGTCCAGCGTACACTGCGTGTTTTTCTCAGACTGTATCCTGATCACTGCGACGTTACTTTGTGCGGATTATCTGTTGACTAACCTTGACTATGCTGATGACAGCCATTTTTGGAGAAAAATTTGCCGACATCCAATCAGCCATGAGCAAAATGAACCACTTTGCGTCTAAGGTAAATGCTGTGAAAACGAAAATCCTATCTGCAGGATTTCTACCCTCTAAAAATAGCATAGATTCTCTTCTCATTAGGGAAAACATAGAGGAGGTCAATTGCTTCAACTACTTTGGGCCCAATGTTTATCGCCACAGGTCATGGGTACGATGACATCAACATCTAAATCAATAAGCCAGACATACTTTCAGTTGCCTACAACATAGTTTGTGGTTATAATCCAAGATCATAATAGGCATGGCCCAGATCTTTCAATCACGTGTTTGGGTAATTTATCTCTGCAGCTGCAATATCTGGCGGCCGATAAGAGTTGTGGATCTCAAAATGTTTGACTAATACTGACTCCACCAAATTTTGCAGGTCTATTAGCAACATTTTGCATCCAATATCCAAGCCGGAACACATTGCAGCATCTTCCCTTTCAATCAGTCTTTTAAAGAGGAGATTTCGCTGGTTCATTTCAATAGAGTTGATTGATGAAAATAGTTCAAGATCCACTCAAGATTAGCAAATACAATCAGGAGGTCAGCTGAAGTGGTTGCATACCATGAAAGTTGACGTCTTCAAGTCCAACATAAACAAACTCCTGACAAACCACCCCCTTAAGTAAGACACTCTATCAAAACCCCTAATACTAATGATTACTACAATACTATCTCATTGATTACTGAACACGCAATAACCCTTATCCCTGAATGGCCTTCGGGCCTTGATAAGTGGTGACCCCATGTAAAAAAAAAAGCTTTTGTCCACACGTCTACAGTGTTCGCCGCTCGTTCCGAGACTGGCTACCCATTATGGTCTTGTCAATATCAGACTATTATGCATGGTCTACTTTCATTCATTTTATATACGACTCAATCACGTTGACACACCGGTTCTCGCCAGATCACCGAAGTTAAGCAACGTTGAGCCTGGCCAGTACCAGGTGGGTGACCATTTGGGAAGGGTAGGTGCTGTATGTGCTCTCCGCTTATCTCGGCATTTGTTTCCAGTCGTCCTGTACTTCACCTGCCACTGATATTTAACAATGTCGTCTCAGGAGAGGTGTGGTTGGAAATTGTGCACCTCCTGCCACAAAAATTTCACGCGCAAGCAACCCTTCGTGGGTATCCATAGTCTGTCCAAAACTGAAGGAGCCTGCTTTTTTTTTTCATTCAGGACGCTGTGTGTTTTACAGAAGTAGTCGGCTCAACCTTACTTTTCTTTTTTACTGCATTTTCTATGGATAATAAATTAAATGCAACGTCTGTATTCACCCAGCATTCACCCAGGAGTGAATACTTTTACAAGTCAAATCTTCTGCTACTCAGCTGATAAAGTTATCGATTGACAGACAAAAAAGCAACTATACAGACGTTGTATTTAATTTATTATCCATAGAAAATGTAGTAAAAAAGAAAAGTAAGGTTAACTACAGCCCTTACTCTGGCTCTTCACTGAGAAATAGAAAGGTTGTTGCAAAAGAAAGTGGGCTCTCTCTAACGTGTTAGAAAACTATGCACATCCAAAAGTATCCTATATCTTTACAAAACCAAAATTCGTCCATGCATGGAGTATTGTTGCCACATCTAGACTAGTGCATCTGACTAATGGTAGACAAGATCCCAAAAAAGCCTCATATCACTCCAGCCTCTGTCCCATCGCCACAATGTTGCATCCCTGTGCCTGTTATGTAAGTATTTTAATGAAATGTAGTCTCACAAACTCATTGCACTTGAACTCCCTCAACGAACATATTAATCAGACTAACCCAACAAGCAGCAAAATCCCACCCCTTCAATGTTGAGTTCCTTCTACTCTAATAGTTTGTTTTCTTTTCACATGGACTGCTAGATTTTGAAATTCCCTCCCTGTTTCTTATTTACTTTACTCTACTAACCTTCAGAAGTTTAACTTTTTTTATAAATGCGCCACCACTTACCAAGGCCTAAAGGCCACTTAACGATAAGGGTTAATGAGTGTAAGGTGATTTGTGTGGCAACAGTTCAGTGATAGATTTTGATGAGAATTTGGCAGAATTGGACTAATTAAGGGAACGGGATAGCAAGAACTTGTTCACATTGGGCTTGAAGATGACCATACTGTAGTAAGCTGAGAAGCATGCCAGCGGAACAGTGTTCCACAGGCGGACAGTTCTAAGAAAGAAGCTTTAGCAATGTGAACAGACTTCTCGTTGCTCAACACCCCACGGTTCCCTGTTAAACATCATCCCAAACAGTAGCTCCTTATGTTCCAAGTGTCAATATGACTTGTTTGGGATGAAAGGGAGAAAAAAAACGTATATGTCGATGTATACAACTCCCCTCTCTTCTTCTTCATCTGAAAAGTAACTCTCCCTCATCCCAACATATAAAAGAATCTTTATTTCTAAAACAATGAACAATACGTTGAACAAAGTATCCAACTCGTGCTTTAAAAGCTTGTTGCGGCTTGAAACGATTTTTTTTTTAACAAGCCGACCTTTCGTATTATTTGAATATTTCAGACTACTGTGCTACTTTTGGCACAACGTTTCGGTCGATATAACCTTCGACCTTCTTCAGGTGTATCCTGTCAAGCATGGGAATCTTTCTGTCGAACGCGGGAATCTGCACGAAATTTCGAACGCTTTATTAAATCCATGAGTAAGTAGCACGCTCTCGTTCCGTCAACTGTTACTGGGTAGAAGTTCTGAGTAATTCGCCATTGTATTTTGAGAGTCGATTAAGCCTTCAACCTCCAGAAGAATGTAACTTATAACTGAATATCACCAAGCACATGTAGCCACTACTACGCTACATGTTCTTGCGGAAAATGCTATTATGAATTTTAGGAGACTTAAATCTATTTTTGTTTTTAGATGCACAATCTTACTATAAATCCCTATAGATCACTATTTGTTATTACATATTCTTAATATATATATATATATATATATATATATATATATATATATATAGAGAGAGAGAGAGAGAGAGAGAGAGAGAGAGGAGAGAGAGAGAGAGAATAAATGACAAAAATTTACATGCGAATATTCATGATGTTGAGCTTCTTGTAATTTATTCCTTTAAATCAGTCGATTTATACAATTATTGACAGTATCTGTTTTGTAGCGCAAAACCAATCACTTAATAATTATATCAATCAGTGAATCTACTTTGCCCTTAACTCATTAGAAGAAATGGCAACAATCAATCTGTCAAAAGGAATTAAAATGTGATTTGACATGATTAAAATCCGAAAATTGGAAGAGAAGCTGCAGTTACCTTTATATTTTTTCATTACGCCATATTGAATTTATATATATATATATATATATATATATATATATATATATTGCAAAATTTTGTTGAAAATTCAAAGAATCACGTTTTCTTTTTATAATCTTAGTTTATTTCCTGGGTTTTTTCGATTACAGCTGTTTCATTAATGAGTTGGCAATTTTACGATTTATGTTTCCGTAAAAATATCCGGTCCCAACCAACTTCTTCCGATGTTTATCCCTTAGATTTTTACAACAAATGGTATATTTTAAACATGCTGGACATCGTATTCGGGTAAAAAGATCTCCAGCCCGACGTTGCCCAGGTGTTTGGAGGTGTATGTTGAGCAAAAAAAAAACGGTCAATTTTTTTTAACTTTGACCCCTATTATGACCCCTTAAAATTTATGTTTTTGGGCTCAAATCAAGTTATTAAGTTAGATCCAAGTCCAAGGAACATATATCTAAAATTTCAAGTGTTTAGACTCCAAATTGTCGGAGGAGTTTGGTAGAGTTCTCAACGGTCAAATCGTTGAAATTTGACCCCTTAATAGCCAAATTTCTGGCCGAAAACGGATTACAAAGATTTTTCCAAATCTCAGTACCTGGTATATCAAATTTCGAGTCTGTAGACTGAAAATTGACAGAGTTATTGCGTTGTAAAATGTACACAGACAGACACACACACACAGACACGTTGACTTTTATAGATCAAACCAAAATATATACTTATAGATAAATACATATGGAAACAATTTTGTGTTTACTGCACACTTTTTACGCAAATATTATGCAAGTATAAATCATGTAGAATATCTGCATGAATATAATTACACGTAATAGTTAACTAAAGATGATCATCTCATAAGAAAACCGAAAAAAACTAATAGGGAATTAATTAAAATGAATGTTTAAAAGAATATGCAAATTAGCTAGATCTTTTGCTAGTAAATGCAATCCAACAACCCATATATAAGAACATTGTATTTTCTTTTTAAATAAATAGAAAAGAGGGTTTTTAATATGAATATCAACGCACACAAAAGAAAAACGAATTTATAAGTGTATAGATAGATATAGATATATATATATATATACATAGAGAGAGAGATATATTACATAGTCGCTACAAAATTTAACGTTTCATTTTCATAAAATATATATGTATTTCCTCAAATCTCCCATTTGAGAACCAGACGCTTTCAGTGGTACACAAACTTCATTTTGTCGCCTGATGAGGACTTTTGGTTCATACCGACGAATTTTTTGAAACATTAGCATGTTCAGTGTAGCGAACATGTAATATTTGTTTGTATAAATAAAAGTATATTTTGCTCTTCTTTATTGAGCACTCTTAATAACTTCATTTTAATTCACGAGCTTTCCTTCTTGATTACCTTAAACTTGGTATATATATATATATATATATATATATATATATATATATATATATATATATATATATAACTACTTAATTTACTCGCATACATTTATATACAAAAGTATAGATTTATGCGTAAACTTTAAGTATTTACTTCAAAAGTGCTCAATACGTAGGTAGAGCTAGTTAGTAAGTTATAAAATGTATATGGCAATTAAGCTACAGTGAATATGTCGTGTTTTATCCACTCTAGGACTCTTCGGGTTTATGCGTATAACTTACTATATATATATATATATATATATATATATATATATATATATATATATATATATATATATATATATTGTCAAACAATGAACAATACATTGAATAGCGCAATCAACTCCTCGCTTAAAATCTTGTTGCGTGATCAAAAGAAATTTTGAACAAGCCAACCTTTCATTGTGAAAAAGAAATTACTCACTACAAAAATCAACAGAAACTTAACTCGATTAAAACTGTTTTTGAGGTGATCAAAGGAAATGGGGGGGTTCTATTGTTATCTCTTGTTAACACCGACGCATTGAGCCTTGATTTTAAATAAATACTTGTGGATTAACCTCTAAACTTAATGTAAAATTTATATCTTAATGGCGTATAGGTTACTGTAACCTAGAAGAAGGAAAACCTTGATATAACACCTGTATAAGGTAAAAGTTCAATCTTCAGTCGAGTCATATCACAGATTAAAAAAATGGTACTTGATCCCCTCCCATTGCTAAACACTCTACATTATAAGGTAAGAATCAAGGGTAAGTGGTGTAGTCATTAGAAAGAAGTGACGTCATTGGTGTAGTAGCTAATGAAAAGCGAGCCTCTGGAAAATCCTCCGTATTATAAGGTGAGAATCGAAGGTAAATAGAATAATCCTCGAAAATGAGTAGCGCCCTCCCCTACATCTCAGTGTAGTAGCTAATTAAAAGGGAGCCTTTTGATCGTCCTCGACTAGTGTCAACCTTTTTGTCGCTGAAGTCAAACAATGCCTGTTTTTGGTTGCTGGATTACGCAACTATTGCTTCACTATAGACTGCTCTGGCAAATAGCCTTCCAGGGAGTATCCATTTTTTTTAGACTCAAAGAAGGCCAACCAAATCTTGATATCAATGTAACTTCATTTGTAGTCTACCCTTTCTTATTTACTTGTTTATAGGAACGTAAAAATTGATTTTTGTCTAAGTAACTATTACTGCTAAATATTGGACTACCAAAAGTAAAGCTGAGACATAACACGGTGATCGTTCAATGTTTTAAAATATGAAATATTTTATTAAGAGAAAGAATGTTACAAAAGGAATTTAGGAGCAATAAAAGATACCAGAATATAATTTAAGCAGAATAGAATTGTTTTAAATAGATTTTAAAGTCGTAATAAATAGATTCGGAATTTAATTTCATAAACAATAAGTTATAATAAACAATATGGTGGTCTTGATAATGAGGATTGACGGGTTATGTGACGTCAGATAATCGAACAAAGAAAGCGTAGTCATATATTGACGGAACACATGAGTGAGTGTCAGAGTTATTTAGTTGAGGAGTTAGACAGTTGGAGAGAGAGAATCGGAATGACATGGAAATAAATGTATGTGAAAGGCTGCTGCGAAGAAGGTGGGCTCTCTTTACCGTGCTAGAAAGCTACTTATGCCTGCAAGTATCCTGTGCCTCTATAAGGCCACCATTCGCCCATGCATAGAGTACTGTTGTCACATTTGGGCTGGTGCATCTGCTACTAGTCTCTCACTCTGGACAGGGTTCAAAAGAGAGTCGCCAACCTTATAGGTCCTGAACTATCATCTAAGCTTCAACCTCTGTCATATTGACAAAATGTTGCAACCCTCTGCCTGTTCTACAAGTATTTTAATGGTGAATGCTCTAACGAACTACAAGCACTGGTAACCCCTCGACGTAAATACCCCCGACAAACCCGACAAGCAGCTAAATCCCAACCCTACACAGTAGAGATCCCTAGATGTAAGAAAGCCTTCTACTTTAATAGTTTCTTCTCCAGAGCTGCTAGACTTTGGAACTCCCCTCCGGGATTCTGCTTTTACAACTGTACTGAAATGCAGAAGTTCAACAAACATCTCGCTGATCATCTCCCTTCATAATATCCCTGCAACTTATGTCCCCAATAGTAGATTCCTACTTCAAAGTGGCACTGCCTTGTTGTGAGTGAAAATTGAATAACAGAAAATAAAAATAATAACTTTGTCAACTGATGGTTCTACAAGGGTCTTCAATTTCAAGACAGCGCATCAAAGAACTATCCAAGAAGGTATGTATCCTTTTGTCTAGTGTGCCACAGACAAATATGTTTATTCGTTCTTTTGTAGAAGAACTGTCCATTGTACGTTATTGTCCCCGTTTGTTGAACTGTTTGTTGAATGTCTAAACATCGACACACGTATACATATATTATATATACAAAATGTTGATATGAACTGTATTGTTATTTGAACATTATATACGTACTCATCCACAGACTCGTTAGTTTTATACACACCGTATGCATCTTTGCTGCTATATATAAAATGAGTGTTTGGTTAGCGCGGAATTAACGACGACGACGACGACGACGACGACGACGAAGAAGAAGAAGAAGAAGAAGAAGAAGAAGAAGAAGAAGAAGAAGAAGAAGAAGAGGGGGAGGAAGAAGAAAAAGAAGAAGAAGAAGAAGAAGAAGTTCATTAACGTAGAATCGGTTGTTGACGCACGCCCCCTCCTCCTAAACACGGAAAATACTGGAAAATCTACGTCTAAACGTCCATCTCAACGTATTATATTTTAATACTTAGCGTTTAGTGCGCATGTCCGTGTGTTTTATTGAAACCATTCGGATAAATTAGCATAACTTAGCCTTTCGCAAGTGAAAATTGCCTTCATTTTAACTGCTCTTATTTCAAAAAGCAAATTCACATCAAGCACTTACATAAAAAGAAAAAGGTCAAACGCCATCTAGAACTGCAATTTAGAGGAGAGAAGAAAAAAAAACAGTATTATTTGAGCACACAAAAAGTGCTTTGTAGTAAGTTAACGTGTGTATGTTAGCATTTGTCTAGCCCAAGTCGTAATTGGCCTTATACTTGCAACGTATCCTGGTAAATAGGGTCAGGGGTATCTATTGGTGAAATTAAATAGTCGCCTATGACATTAATATTTAAGAGGGCATTTAATGTTTAACAACAAACGTAGAACTCCATACATTCTCAATAAGTAATTGATATATTATGAGCTGACCTACCTGTAACTCATTGGATCATATTTGTTATATCTTCATCTTATATGTATAAAGAAAATACGCGAATTTCCTTCTGGAATAGTTTTAATAACAAACGGTAGGCACAAAAAAATCTGATTCGTTACTGATTAAGAATAATTTTTGGTTCTTGCTTTGAAAAATAATTTTAAATCTATTTTCTCGCTTTATATTGTTCTGTTCAATATTTTATTTTCAGCTATAATCAAAAAGAGTGGAGGAATTTTCGCACTCTCATTTTCATTTACTCTCCCTGTCACCCATTTCACAAGTGGTGAATATTTATAAAGAGACATATTTTTGCTGAATTTGTTAGATGGGGATTGATAAGTTGTATTATTTGGATTATTCGAACTATTGTCCTCGTCTTGAATGTTGTTTTCACAAAGTTTCGGCCGATATAACCTCCGACCTCCTTCAGGTCTATCTTGTCGAAATCGGGAATTATTCTGTTCACCTTGAGAATCTACACGGAATTTTAAATGGAAACTTTTATGTCATCCAAGGAAATTGCATGCTCCTGTTCTCTTAGCTATAACCAGGCAGAAGTCGTTTTTTTATGGCAATCGCTGCAGACAAAGCATGAAACGACTTCATGTAACGAGTTGAAAAAA
Organism: Euprymna scolopes; assembly: GCF_053919585.1. Taxonomy (NCBI): domain Eukaryota; kingdom Metazoa; phylum Mollusca; class Cephalopoda; order Sepiida; family Sepiolidae; genus Euprymna; species Euprymna scolopes. The sequence goes on from NC_136513.1 coordinate 48,026,852, forward strand.
AACGTACTACTTTTAGTCAAAAAATAACTAGTTAAAAAATAACTAGTTAAAAAAAATAACTAGTTAAACATAAGTGTTAGATTGATAGATTCAGACTTAGAAAACAGCAATTCTCATCCCTTTGTCAGAAACATCCCTCGTGTAATGTGAGGACTAAAAGACTTAAGTAATTCGCAATTAGTATCGCCCGAACTGAGGATCGAACTGTCAATCGCCAGAAGTATGTCACTCATAACTGAATTTTACTTAGTACTTTATCCGTGTCATTGAAAAGATCCATGGCGTAACGAACAAAGTAAGAAGTAAAATTCAGTTTCATCGTTTTCAGAAATATATATTACCACAACTGTAAAAACTGAAAATTCACACTTAATTTGATTATGTCAACTTTCAGGTAAACACTTACCCATGTTTAAAAGACGTATTGAATTATTTGTATATCATAATATCTACTATAATTATATCTACTATAATAATATCTACTATAATTATAGCTACTATAATTATATCTACTATAATTATAGCTACTATAATTATAGATACTATAATTATATCTACTATAATTATATTTATTATAATTACATTGTTGTGTTCACGCATTTACTTTTATCACGATGTGTGAGATCTCTACAAATTTATACGGGTGCACATCTTCGCAATAATCTCTGATATTCCTTTTTCGTGAATTCATATGCGTAAGAAATGCTTTCCTCAATAATTACTTGACTTAAAATAAATACCGAATAGCTCGTAATTAACTAAAGAAGAACACTTAACATATGTGGAAAAAAAAAAGATGGAGAAGAAGATAAAAAGAAAGAAAGAAAACTATAACCGCAAAATTGTAAGTTAATCACGACCCTCGCCCCTCAAAATTATTGTGTCGGTACCGACTGTCGTTACACTTTATAACCATGAAGGATCAATAAAAATACTAAGGAGACTTGTTGTCACTCAGCTTCCAGGGAACACCACACGTTTTCAATGGGAGATCTTTGATGACCTGGGCTCCTTGTGAGCCAATAATAATAATAATAATAATAATAATAATAATAATAATAATAATAATAATAATAATAATAATAATCTGTTCCAGCTGACCACAGGGTGAATATCAAAGAAAAGGAGAAATACACAGAGCAAGCCAGAGGGATATGGATGATGAAGAAAATCAAAATAATACCTATAATATCTATAAGTTCTCTAACCTCCACCCCCATCCCCACATCACTACCCTCCAGTCAACAAAAAAAAAGTGAAAGCAAACAGCCAAGTAGAGTGAAGGAGGAAGGAACGACCAAAGACAGAGCACTGACCATATCTCCACTGGATAATTGCGAAGAGAACTGGGACCTTGGGGAGGCTTATTGCCACTCAAATTCCAGTGGAGACCAATGTCCGCTGCCAGCGAGAAATCGATGGCGAGCATGCTGTTGCGATAATGCAAATTATTTGCAAATACTATCGAAAGAGGTGGAGAGTACTGGACATCTGGGGAGATGTTGTAACTCAGCTTCCAGGGAACACCACAGGCTGTTTTCAAGGAGAGATCTCTGATGCACCTGTGTGAACGCACCTTGTGAGCCAATAATAATAATAATAATAATAATAATAATAATAATAATAATAATAATAATAATAATGTCGAAGTACATGAGAGGCAACAGCAAATACACTAATTGTGCAGTAACCATAAAATGGCTATTCATGCCAATATATAGTTTGCAGATTAGTCAAGTGATTAATTATTTGCTTTAACGGCTGCTACTGCTAATATTTTCGCTAGCCAGCTATCCTTCGGCTGTTGCTGATTTTCTCACACACACCCATATGCGCTCTGTTACACATTTGATATTCCTTTTTAATTGCCTTCCCATGAGGGCAGATGTAGACACAAGGTCGGTTTTAATGTTTGGAAAATCCAGCTCCCAAATAAGAAACGCCTTGGAAAGGAATAAAGATAAAAATTGCCTCAATCTAGACGGATTTTTCCTCCACTGATCGAGGTCAGAAAAGGCGGAGCGTAGTATCAGAACAGTTACTGCACTTTGATCCTAGCCATTTAATGTTATCAAACTGCACACGTCTTTAAATGTTGCCGTGTAAATGGAAGTAGCCCTGATCTTTTTCCGCGGTTATTTTCCTTATGCTGCCTCAAGAGAATTTTTATGGGTAAAGAAGAAAGGGAAGGTTGGAGTAGCAATAGGGAGGAGGGTGGAAAAAGAGGAAAATATAGAAAATATAAAAATAGAAGTTATGTAATGCTTTTTCTCCCATGCAATGCCTGGTAGTCCTGCTAGTTAATTAATGTCTAAATACATGAAAGGCAACAGCAAATACACTAATTATGCAGTAACCATAGAATGGCGATTCACACCAATATATATATATATATATATATATATATATATATATATATATATATATATATATATATATATATATATATATATTAGTTTTACAGCTTAGTCACGTAATTAATTTTCATTTAGATGAAGTGACGTCATACCGAGAAGTAATTTAACCTCGTTTTGACACCGACCTATTCCTACGCAATGAACCGAATACATGAACGCTTGGGTTAGTCATTTTTATTGCCTGAGCGTTAAGCAAGCTTGCAGTCCATTTAATTAGCTCATTCGACAATCGTTACGATTGCAGTAACTTTTCCCTCCGCCTCTCAAACTTAAAATAAACTTACCGTCAACAATTTTTGGATTTTAATAAAAGGCAAAATGTTTAGCAGGAAAACCTTTTTCTCCAGCACTAACGGAGCCGGTGGTACTCGCACTTACAGCTACTCTTATAGCCATGGAGGCCCTTCAACTGGATCCGGAAAAAGCGGTTTAACATTTAACCTTGGAGGGAAACACGACGAAGGTTCTTCGGGCGACCACGATAGACATTTTGGAATCCGGCTTCCCTTTATGTCCGGAGGCGGTGGCCAGCATTCCCGGGTCATCGGTCGAACCTCGAGGAAAGCCCGGGAAAATGCATTTGTTGACATCGAAAATCAAAACTATGATGAGATTACTAAGAAATGCCTCGAAGACGGGATTCTCTTTGAAGATCCGAAGTTCCCAGCCGATGAGTCGTCGTTGTTTTATGACGAAAATGCCCAAGGACGCAATATCGTATGGAAACGGCCAAGGGTAGGTGTGGAAAAAGAAGACATTGTTTTTTTTTTATTATTTTTTATTTTATTTTATTTTATTTTATTTACTTGTTTGTTTTTTATTATAAGATTGAAAGCAGTATTCATATATATATATATATATATATATATATATATATATATATATATATATATATATATATATATATATATGAATAGATCGCCCTTATTTTTTATAGGAAGTATTTATATATTAATTTATTTTTATTATTAAATATTATTTTTACGTGCATAAAAGTATATCTATGAACATGCATGTTTCTGGCTCTTAGCCGTCGTCAACATATGTTAGGATCGAATTTATGACACTATATTTATATATCTATAAAAGTGAAATTGTCAGTGTGTGTGTGTGTGTGTGTAAAATTTTCCTAACCAACTACTCTGCCAATTTTCAATCTACAGACTCGAGATTTGACATAAGGTGTATTGAGATTTAAATTTGGCTGTCAAGGGATCAAAGTTCAACGATTTGACTTTTGAAAACTCTACCAAACTCCTCCGCCAATTTTGGGTCTAAACACTTGAAATTTTAGATGTAGCTTACTTGGACATAGATCAAAGTTTTTAATTTGATTTGAGCCCAAAACAATATATTTTTAAGGGGTCAAACTTGATGGTCAAAGTTTAAAAAAAAAAAACGCTGACCTCTGCGGTCTCTACTAAATTACTCAGCCAATTTTTAGTCTAAACATTTGAAATTTTACATAAAATGTAATCAGACATAAAGCAAGCTTTTTAATTGGGTTTTGGCCGAAAATTTGGCTGCCAAGGGGTCAAAGTTCAAAAGATTTGACCTTTGTGGTCTCCAGCAAACTATTCAGCCAATTTTGGGTCTAAACATTTTAAATTTTACATAAAGGATATTCAGACATGCAGCAAGCTTTTTAATCAGTTTTGGGGTGAAAATTTGGCTGCCAAGAGGTCAAAGTTTTAAAAGTTGACCTTTGCAGACTCTATCAAACTCCTACGCCAATTATGGATCTAAACACTTGAAATGTTAGATATAGATTACCTGGACATGAGTCAAACTTTTTAATATATATATATATATATATATATATATATATATATATATATATATATATATATATATATATATATATATATACACGCACATAAAGTTATGAACAGTGCATAGGCCCGAGCAAAACCGGGCTGAACTGAAATACAGAAGTAATCAAACATCTCAACAAAAATAACCTTCTTAGTGACACTCAATATGGTTTCCGTTCTGCTAGATCTACAGCAGATGTCCTTACAGTTATATCGCATAGGATTAGCAAATCTCTCGACGGTGGCAATCTTTCTAGGGCAATTGCTCTTGACATATCTAAAGCCTTTGATAGGGTATGGCATAAAGGTTTACTTCATAAGATCGCTAGCTATGGTATAGCTGGAAAAGTCTTCTCAATTATTAAATCATTTCTTTCTGATAGATTCATAAGAGTAGTAGTTGAGGGGCAAAAATCAGAAGCTCACAATATTAATGCCGGTGTCCCTCAGGGATCCATCCTGGGCCCAACTCTTTTCCTGATCTACATTAATGATCTTCCAAATCATATCCTTACATCATTTGTAGACATTTATGCTGACGACACTACCATTTATGGTACCACATCTAAGACAGTAAACGAGCAAGTTCTCTCCAATTCTCTCTCCTCTGATCTTGAGCACGTAGTACAATGGGGAAAGGAGTGGCTGGTTACTTTTAATGCATCTAAAACCAAGCTTCTCTCTTTACATCATCAACATTCTAATCCACATTTGTCATCAATTGAAATGAATGGCTCTCGTCTTCAGGAGGCCTCAAGTTTTGACAAGCTTCTGGGCTTGACCATTACTCCTGATCTTAAATGGAACACGTATATCAAATCTGTTGCCAAGGCCGCTGGAAAAATGGTGGGATCTTTCTATCGATCCAGTAGATATCTCACTGCTGATGCTATTCTCTATCTATATAAGAGCCAGGTACGTCCAAGGATGGAATACTGTTGCCACATCTGGGCAGGAGCTGCTAGAAAGAACTTGTCCTGCCTTGATAGAGTTCAAAATAGACTTCGTAGCCTCGTAGGAGATGTCCTTTTCTCCTCCTTGCAACCTCTATCTCACAGAAGAGATGTTGCGAGTTTGTCTCTGATGTATCGTTATTTTCATGGAAAGTGTTCAACTGAGCTTCAATCTATGGTCCCCCCTCGCCAAACTTTCACAAGAAACACTCGTCTAGCTGTAAACACTATCAATAATTTCCCCCACTCTTTATCTGTGCCTAAACCTAAACGTAGATTCCATGAACAAAGCTTCTTTCTTAGAACTGCACGCCTGTGGAATTGTCTTCCGTTTTCCTGCTTTCCGGCTGACTACAATATGGTTTTGTTCAAGTCTAAAGTAAATAAGTTCTTGATGAGCCGTTCCATATAAGTTATTAAATTTACCAAATTTTCATTACTAATGATTACTATATTGACCAACTTCTACTGTACACTCTTTAACCCTTATCCTTGAGTGGCCTCTGGGCCTTGATAATGTGGTGATGCCTTTGTAAAAAAAAAAAAAAAAAAAAAAAAAAAAAAATATATATATATATATATATATATAGTAAGTTATAAAATATATATGGCGATTAAGCTACACTGAATATTCCGCGTTTCATCCACTCTAGGACTTTTCAGGCTTAGGGCGCATAAGCCTGAAGAGTCCTAGAGTGGATGCAACGCGAAATATTCAGTGTAGCTTAATCGCCATGTATATTTTATAACTTACTAACTAGCTCTACCTACGTATTGAGCACTTTTGAAGTAAATACTTAAAGTTTATGCATAAATTTATACTTTCGTATATTAATTTTATGTGAGTAAATGAAGTAGTTATATAGTGTTGGCATAGTCCTCTTTCTGTGTGAAACATCCGGTCACAGGCACTGAATATGTGGGTGCCGGGGTTATGTCGTCAATAGTGTCTCAGCTCTAAGGCTTCTCCAATCGTTCTCTCTATTTCTGTCTTTCCTTTGTGGAGACTGTTCCCCTAACTACTCCTTTTTTTGGCTTGTTCCTCCCAACTTTTGAAATTGATGTTCATTTCCTTCAGGTGCCGCTTCTTACCTCCTACCTTGCGGGTTCCATTTTTTCAGTTCCCCGTAGAAGATCTTTGGAATTCGGTTGTCTTCCATCCTGGAAATGTGTCCGGTCCATCGTAGTTGCATATTAGCAAGGGTAGCTTCCAGGCTATCTAGGTTTGCTCTCCTGAGAACTTCCGTGTTTGGTATGTAGTCACTCCATTTGATCTTCATGATCCTTCTCAGGTGTCTCTGTTAGACGGCTTCCAATCTCCTTATGTGTTCTCTATACAGACTGTAGATCTCTGCTGAGTACAGCAGGGCTGCCAGGACGATGGTTTTGTAGACTCTTCACTTCGTGTCTAGCCGGATACCGGTCCTTATCCAAAACCTCTTTTCTAGCTTGCCAAAGGAGACACATGCGCTTTGGATTCGGCAGCCTATCACTTCTTTTGGCAACTTAATAAGTTCGAAATCTCGTCGACTATTGATCAGAATTTAACAAATAAAGGTTCGTTGGAAAGCTAATGACCTGAATTGTGTAGTGAGCTATGTGAAATTTGCCCTTAAGGTCGGACATTATTGTTTAAACAAGTTGGTGATCCTTTTACTATATTAATTTAACGTAAAATAAGCACCCACTTTATGGTCACCTTGGCTATAAAGTGGGTGTTTATTTTACGATAAATTAATATAGAAAAAGAATCCCCCAATTTATGAAACTATAATTTATTCATATCATTGAAATTGTTAATTTCCTGTGATTTTGACTGTTGTTTCCGTTTTCAGCACCCTCGGAAACCTACAACAGTGGCAATTTTAAAGGATTCTTTTCTGGGTGAAAGGATACTACACCTTTACCAATATTTCAATCATAGTCATTTGTTTTCCTAATATATATATATATATATATATATATATATATATATATATATATATATATATATATATATATATATATATATATAGGGGGCGTAGTCATCTACATACAGTACTGATTCGTTGTATCACAACTCATCAGTGCGGCTAGACTATCATCTTTCCCTAGCCGAGGATATTGAACCTAGAAGCAACCATTGCGTTGATAGTCAGCAGTTCTACTCATCGACCTACGGGAGCGGCGCTCGCAAATGACCTCAACAAACATTCGTCCCCCACTTTTACAGTGTTCAAGCCGCTTGTCTATGTTTATAAGTCGTAAACCGGATGTTCGGTTACAGCACCCGTTACAAGGTCATTTGAGTTTTATAATTATATAGATTAATGTTGAGAATGATAATTTTAATAAATTTATCTATTATCCAATGAAAACACGTTGCGTGTGATGCGTTTTCCTTACACTTTTTATATATTTTTCCCGGTTTTAAAATAAGCTGGACTTAAGATAATAAAAAAACAATACGTACGTCATAGTTATTTACTCTCTCGTGCAAATATTCATAGCTTTATTACGAAACTTCACAAATATTTTTATTTGTAATAGTTATATAGCGACAAAATCTAGGTCGACATAATAAAAGGATAAAATCAATCCGACGACATGATTTAAAAATAGAGAAATGAAAACTTAATAATTCAACGTCAGAAAAAATAATAACTCAACGTTAAATTTTTTTTTTAAAAAGCTAAATAAGATACATGACCCACGTACCATTTTTAAGTGTTTTTTTTTTTCTTTCTTCTTGAAAAAGCTCACAGAACCGTGAGCGAAACGTTGAGTTATTAAAGCTTCTTTTTTTATGTTCAATACATACCCAGGTACTGTACCTTCGAATTGCGGGTATAAACTAGTATATATTATTAAATATTTCATTTTTTTATCTTCTTATTAAGAAAATAGTTATGTATTCCCACGCTATATTTGTTCTGGTTGACCTCCAATATCTATTATTAGTCATTGCAACTCGAGCAGAAAAAATGTACATTGTGTTTATTCATTCAGTTTGAATATTGCCATCAGTAATTTTATCAGAAAATAACGGTGTCTTCAGATTTGTTTATGCGAGACGATCAAGCAGAATTCGAATTATTTATTTTTTTCTTTTGATCGTCTTCATGGTTGACATGTACAATCCCTTGAACCAGCGAAAGGGTGGGGGTTAAGAACCAAGTTACCCACCGTTTTACACAAGGAACACAAAACGCAGATCACATCAATTACTCATATTAAAAAATAAGCTTCCCCAAATTTTTTTCAGATGAAGTTTCTAATGAAAAACTCTACTCTACTTATTCCCAACCTAACGAAAGAAATTTCCTATTGTATCCTTTTCTCACGCAAGTAGGTTATTGGTCTAGCTTATTCATCTCTTTCGGTCAGAACAGTGTTGCGATTTATAGCTATTTAAAAGCATATACGAGTGATGAGATGACATGTATGGGACGTGATTATGAGTTAGGCGTATGGCTAAATAAAATTAACAATCTTCTCTTAAAAAGTTGCAATATTTAAAAAGGTTAAACGTGAGAAACGATGACTGTCGCCTGAGCAGTCGAGTTTCAATCCTGGTTTGAAGTAGTTGCTAGTCTAGCCGGACTGAAAAGCTGTGATACAGCGAAACAGTACTGCATGTGAATGACTATAAATGCTCCCTATCTTGGGTTGAACATATTTGGGAGCGAAATAACAAACTGCCGCTAGCAAATAGAGCTTCGGCGTTTGGACAATATTTAAACATTGTGATTTCGCATATCTATCTCAGCAGTAGCCAAATAGCGTTACGGTGAGAAGCGCCGATTGTTGAGTTTCAATCCTGGTTGAGGTAGTTGCTAATCTAGCCGCACTGATAAGCTGTGATACAGCGTAAACAATACTGTATGTGGATGAATATATATATATATATATATATATATATATATATATATATATATACTGTGTGTGCAAAATCAAGACTTCAAGATCAGTTGCTACAATGGCTTATTTAACAAATTAAGTACATAAATTAAGTTTTTGATCTAAAGGAATCACTTATGCTGCTCCTGTCATATAATTCATGCATTATATTCTTGGGTTCTCTAAATAAATTAATTATTATACGTCCTCTAATTATTATTCTGACAGCAAAACCACCCATGGCTCCAAGTGTGTTGTACTCAGATAAAATGGGATATTTTTTTTTAATTTCTTTTTTTAAATGACTTAGGGCTCCCCGTAAAAACTTCACATAACTGTTCTTAAATAAGGATACGAAAATTAGGCGATACATTAATATTTAAATGGGCTTTTCCGTAACCACAACCAAGGTAAATGTTTCTCGTATGCTTTTCCCGTTAGGGACTCCCCCCACTCCCCCGCCTTTTTTTCTTTCTATTCAAAAAATGCTACATTGCCTAAAGTGTGTTTATTCATAAAGTCTGAAGAAATGCTGGTTTTTGAAAATTTTCAAACGATATAATGCTTGAAATTGTCGAACTAGACATTGAAACAATTGTAACGTAAAATGAAATACACTTTTTGTTGCCATCAACACCTTGTCTTGAAGTCTTGATTTTACGCACACAGTATATTAATGCTCAATTAGGAAATGTGATAATTTTGTAGCTTAATCCGTAAGTCAACCATTTTTGGCTTAAAACCTATTGGTATATGAAACTTTACTGAATTACACCAATTCAGTATATTACATATAAGTCTATATATATATATATATATATATATATATATATATATATATATATATATATATATATATATAAAAATATAAAATATATTTTAGTCATCGACATACAGACCTGTTTCGTTGTTTCACAACTCATCAGTGCCGCTAGACTAACACCTCTCCCAAGCCGAGGATCAAACCTAGAACCGTCGTGATGACAGTCGGCAGTCCTACCCCCTGACTACGGAATCGGTGGCCGAAATATATATATATATATATATATATATGTATATATATATATATATATATATATATATAGAGAGAGAGAGAGACAGACAGACAGACAGACAGACAGAATAAATGACAAAAAACTATATTCCAAAATTCATGATGTTGACCATCTTATAATTTATTCCTTTAATTCAGGGGACTGCGGGGAGTTGAGCAACAATATATCCGTTCACATTACATTTAAATTTCTATAGGTTAGTACTGTTAAAGGAGCAGAAAATAGGAAAGGAATTACAAAGTCTAATAGTACAAGGGAAGAAACTATTAAAGTAGAAGGCGTTCTGGTATCTCTAGACGTCAACACAGAAGGGGTGAGAAATTGCTACTTTTCGGGTTAGAAAAGAGTATGTTTTTTTTGTTTTTTTTTTGTTTTTACAAAGGAGTCACCACTTGTCAAGGCCCATAAGCCACTCGAGGATAACGGTTATTGTGTGTACAGTAACCAATGGGATAGTATTGTAGTAATCGTTAGTATTGGAGATTTGATAAAGTGTCTAAAGGAATTTGTTTATATTGGACTTGAAGACATCCAGGTTGTCGTCAGGTGGGAAGCAGGCTGACGGAACAGAGTTCCACAAGCGTGCAGTTCTAAGAAATAAGCTTTGTTCATGGAATCTACGTTTTGGTTTTTGCACAGATAAAGAGTGTGGAAAATTTTTGACAGTGGATTCAGCTAGACGGGTATTTATTGTGAAAGATTGGCGAGGGGGGACCAGAGATTGGAGCTCAGATGAGCACTTCCCATGGAAATAACGATAAAACAAAGACAGGCTCGCAACGTCTCTCCTGTGGGAGAGAGGTTGCAGGGAAGAGAAAAGGGCATCCCCCACTAAGCCACGAAGACTATTTTGTACTCTGTCAAGGCAGGATAGGCTGTTTTTAGCATCTCCTGCTCAGATGTAGCAGCAGTACTCCATCCTTGGACGTACTTGGCTTTTATACAGATAGAGAATTGCATCAGCAGTGAGATATCTTCTGGAGTGGTAGAATGATCCTATCATTTTTCCAATGACCTTGGCAACAGATTTGATGTACGTGTTCCATTTCAGATCAGGAGTAAAGGTCAAACCCAGAAGCTTGTCAAAACATGAGGCCTCCCCTAGACGAGAGCCATCCATTTCAATTGATGGCAGATGGAGATCAGAGCCTTGATGATGTAAAGATAGGAGCTTGGTTTTAGATGCATTAAAAATAACCAGCCACCTCTTCCCCCACTGTACCATGCACTCGAGATCAGAGGAGAGAGAATCAGAGAGAGCTTTGTCATTTACGGCCTTTGATGTGTTGGCATAGATGGTCGTGTCATCAGCATAGATGTCAACGAATGATTTAAGTATGTGTTTTGGGAACTCATTGATGTAAATCAGGAGGAGAGTTCAGTCCAGGATTAATACTGTGGGCCTCTTATTCCTGCCCATCAACCACTACTCTTATGAGCCTATCAAAGAGAAATAATTTAATGATTGGGAAAACATTTCCAGTTATACCGTAGCTGGAAATCTTGTGAAGTAGGCCCTTACGCCATACCTTATCGAAGGCCTTTGATTTGTCAAGAGCAATTGCCCTAGAAAGGAAGCCTTTGTCAAGAGATTCACTAATCCTATGAGATATAACCGTTAGCACATCTACTGTAGATCTGGCAGAACAGAAACCATACTGCATGTAACTAAGAAGGCTATTTCTGCTGAGGTGGTTGACTACTTCTTTATTTAATATCGATTCCAGCAACTTACTCATGACATACAGGAGACTTATTGGTCTGTACTGAGAGGGAGACGACTTATCACCTGAATTCTTAAATACAGGGCATACTGATGGGGTTTTCCAGGGTGTTGGGAAGCACTTCTCCTTTACTGTTTTGTAAGTATGGGGCCAAGTTCTCGTTGAAGATTTTCAACACTATAATAGGAATGCCATCAGGTCCAGTTGCTTTACTGGAATCAAGGTTCTTGGCGACCTCACGCACAGATATTTGTATGTTGCATAGCACGTTGTCTGTTATAGGAAGAAATACGGGGAGTTGATGGCCTTCGTCACATAGTTCTTGGCAAATAGTTTGACCTTGTCTAATGCTGACGAGATGAGCTCAGGACCATTGATGATAGTTGGGATAGAACGCACACTTGTGTTCAGGATCCTGTTTGCTATTTGTCAAAACTGGTGGGAACCAAGCCACTGTTCAGCTACTTTGGATTTAGCGGACTAAGCATATAGCTCTCTTGCATGTTTTATTACTCTTTTACAGTGGTTGCTGGCAGTCCTTAAAACAACTTTAGTCTCAGTACATCTATTATGTTGGTAGCTATGGAAAAAGTGATTTCTGTGCGCGATGCCAGCAGCACATTCAGGGGAGAACCATGGCTGGCTGTTAGGGTTTTGTTGGAATTTTTTGGATAGTATGAATCGGTCTATGCCTACAATTAACCATTCGGTAAGGTCTGATACTATAGAGAACACATCCTTTTTAAACATGGAATGCAGAGGTAGATCAGATATAAATGTACGAGAGCTATCCCAGTCAGCCATAGAGTATCGATATACAGTACGGTGGAGAGGTATGTCTGAAGACTTATTACATTTCGTTTTTATCTTAACTGCTACAACAGAGTGGTCGGAAGATCCCAGAGAAGACAGAACAGAATATGAACATAGCTCAGGGGAAGTTGTGAGAAAAAGGTCTAGAAGGCTAGCATACTGACCGGAAGTATCGGCCACACGGGTGGGTTCATAACAACCTGGGTGAGGTCACAGGCAATGGCGAAATCATGACAGAACCTCCCCTCATAATCTGTCTTGTTTGAGTGGGTCAGCCATTCCACATTATGGACATTGAAGTCTACGCAAATGTGAATTTTAACCGAAGGATGAGCAGACAGGATATGGTCAATTTTCTCGTCTAGGGAAGTAGTCGGCCCTATGCGAGCTTAGGAAAAATATGTCTGGTTTCATCTCCTGTAATTGGGTTTCAACCTCTACAAGGTTGGAACGTAGACTCCTGATGTTGGAGAAGGAGACATAGTAGTAGGAGTCTATGCTGGAGGATGGGTTTCTAGGTTTATTCATGTTTTTTTTCTGGAGATATTTCATGTTGAGGATTTGGGATTTGTGGAACAGGTCGACAGACTTGGTTAGAGCAGGACAGAGAGGGAAAGTAAGAGAGGAAAAGACAGGAATTTCTTTTTTTTTTTTTTTTGTAGCACATAATAAGGTAAAGCCATAAAATTACCCACTAGTATGGCATCGATAGGCCCCACCAAAAACTACTGCATGGTCCAGTATCCATTCACCAAATGGCAATACAGCAGCACCAGTACTTTGCACCTACTGATAGGACAGCCTCCTTAGTGGTTAATCCAAGGTTCGGGTCCCTGACTATCAGGTGGATCACGTCAGCCCAGATGAAACGTTTACCTCCAGCACCCTTACTCGTGATATGGTCAGAAGGATAGACATAGAAACAGAAAATTTCCGACATCTCAGGCTACTGTTCACGAAGTACTGCCGACCTGGAGAGCAGCTTTTTCTTCACCCTTTGTCAGAAAAATCACTCATTGGAAATGAGGACTGAGGGACAAATAAGGAGAAGCGAGAGTAACGAGAGCTGCTGATAAAGCATCCACAATGCGTTGTCTACTCTTCATTAAAAAAAAAAGGTTCAGAGTACTTATTAATATTTACTTAAAGTCCATAGCTCTAATTCGAAATTAAAGGTATTTGAAGATAAATTCCCCTCCCATATTTACAAATGAAATGAAAATGGAATACATTACTGTAATTTCTGTTTAAAGGTATTAAACTTTTTTCTTATCCAAGAGACATGTCCAACAAAAGAATTAATAAGGACAATTTAGCACCAAAATAAATTTTTAAAAATATCAGTGGAGAGTTATCGCGTGGTGAGATGTTCATGAAACTTTTCTTCTTATCCAAGAGACACCTCCATCGCATTTGACTCTTGTTTTCGGGTTTCGGTGTTTATGGCAGACGGGTTGGGAAAGGGTCGCGGTGGGAGGGAAGATTTCGTTTATATTTATTGAGAAAGTAGAGCAGTAATACTAAAACAAATTGTTTTTTGTTTGGTTTTATCTGTTTTACCTTGCTGAAGTTATTTTCTTAATGATGTTGCATTCAGGTTTGCTCAATGTTCACCAAGCCCATTGATAATATGCTGTACTGTACATGTTACGTAAAAAAGATCTTCTTCTAAAATTATTAACTAAGCATTAAATCATTAAAACAATGAATAAACAGGCTTTTCTAGATGCCAATCACATAAATAATATCTAAGATAAACTACAAATAAAAATGTTTAGGCAATTTTATTATTGAAATTTTATTAAATAACAAAATTTAAGATTCTATTATTTTATCACCCACCAGTAGTTTTTTTTATAACTTGATTGCATAAGTATTTTGATTAGCATTTTAATGTAAATGCGAGCTATTCAATTATTTTTGTTCAGTAGCTAATTAATAATGTACGTCGAGGGGGGGGCAGTGCTATGAGAGCATATATATATATATATATATATATATATATATATATATATATATATATATATATATTACATAGACATCACCGCTTATCAAGGTCCAGAGGCCACTTATCAAAACATGGAGCCTCCCCAAAACGAGAGTTATTCATTTCAATTGGTGTCAGATGGGGATCAGAACGTTGATGATGTAAAGATAGAACCATGGTTTTAGATGCATTAAAAGTAACCAGCCACCTCTTTCCCCATTGTACCACATGCTGAATGTCAGGGGATAGAGAATCAGAGTGAACTTGGTCGTTTACGGTCTTAAATGTGCTTCTGTTTAGGATTCTGTTTGCTATTTGTAAAACTAGTGGAAAGCAAGCCACTGCTCAGCTACCTTGGACTTGATGAACTGGGCATAAAACTCTTGTGTTCTTTATTACTTTTTTACAATGGCTTTAGTCTAAGCACATCTATTACGTTGGAAGCAAAGGAAAAAGTGATTTCTATGCACAATGGCAGCAGCACATTCTGGGGAGAACCACATTTATGCCAGGCTGTATAAAATGATATACATTGCATTTATGCAGGTGTGTAAAAATGATATACATTGCCTTTATTCCAGGGTGTAAAAAATTATATATATTGCATACATGGACGGGTGTAAAAAATCATATATATTGCATCTATGCAAGAGTGTAAAAAATGATATACATTGCATTAATGCATCGGTTCAAAAAATGATATACATTGCATTCATGGTCGGATGTAAAAAATGATATAAATTGCTGTTATGCAGGTGGTGTAAAAAAATGATATACATTGCATTTATGCAGAGGTGTAAAAAATGATAAACATTGCATTTATGCAAGAGTGTAAAAAATTATATACATTGTATTTATGCAGGGGTGTAAAAATGATATACATTGCATTTATGCAGGGGTGTAAAAAATGATATACATTGCATTCATGGTCGGGTGTAAAAAATTATATATATTGCATTTATGTAGAGGTGTAAAAAGTGATGTCCATTGCATTTATGCTGAGGTGCAAAAAATGATATACATTGCATTTATGCAGAGGTGTAAAAAATGATGTCCATTGCATTTATGCTGAGGTGCAAAAAAGGATATACATTGCATTCATGCAGAGGTGTAAAAAGTGATGTCCATTGCATTTATGCTGAGGTGCAAAAAATGATATACATTGCATTCATGCAGAGGTGTAAAAAGTGATGTCCATTGCATTTATGCTGAGGTGCAAAAAATGATATACATGGCATTTATGCAGGTGTGTAAAAAATGATATACATTGCATTTATGCAGGTGTGTAAAAAATGATATACATGGCATTTATGGAATGGTGTAAAAAAATGATATACATTGCATTCATGGACGGGTGTAAAAAATGATATACATTGCATTTATGCAGGGGTGTAAAATATGGTATACATTGCATTTATGCAGAAGTGTAAAAAATGATGTATATTGCATTCATGCAGGTGTGTAAAAACCAAGATTTGTGCCTATCATTTTATCAAAACTTATATTAGATTGTGATACAACTATAATGTACGAATAATACCCGTTATCATCTTCCACCACTATTTACAAACATTAGCTTGTCCAATCACTAAAGATAAAAGTGTATTTAAATACATGAATTGAAGCAAACACATTGAGGGCATTGCTAAGGCTGCTGCAAAGAATGTGGACTATCTCTACCGCAATAGAAAATTACTCATGCCAGAGAATATCCTATAGCTTTACAAAGCCACAATTCACCCACGCATGGAGTTTTTTGTCACATCTGGGCTGGTGCATCAACCACTAGTCTCTCACTCTTAGACAAGGTCCTAAAAAGAGTCCCCACTCTAATAGGTCCCGCACTATCGATCAAGCTCCAACCTCTGTCCCACCGCCACAATATTTAATCTGTGTGCTTATTCTATAAGTACTTTAATGGAATGTGTTCTAACGAACATAGCCCTACTACCCATCCTCGATACAAATATCCCTGACTAACCCAATAAACAACAAAATCACACTCCTTCACTATAGACGTCCCGAGATACCGGAAAACGATCTACTATGTTGGTTTCTTTTCTTGAACTTCTGAAGTCACGTCGTGATTGGAAGACCAACCTGGGGTGGTCTACAAAAACGGTCTCCAGAGTGCCTCAAACGATGGGAGAAATGCATAACTCTGGATGGTTCCTATGTAAAGAAAGGCTAATAACTGTGCCAAGTTTCGTTACTCTACTGCTATGGGAAGTGGGTCAGGGGCATTACTTATTGCACGTCCCTGGGATGGAAATGAACAAAGAAAAAAGGCTAAGATAAAAGTCTAATATTTGACTGTCTATTTCATCTGTTTGCGACTCACCCTGGACCTGTAGCCAATTGTTGAGATTACTTTTTCTCTTTTGACTGAAAAATGACTTTTGTCTTGTGTAGTTCTAGGAGGTCCACCCAGGCTTTTTCTTCGCCTTTTGAGAAGGTGTTAATTTATGGCTAATCGCCTGAGATGCCCCTATTGGGGAATGTCGAAGGGGCTGCACAGGCCATAATACTCTTCCTCTAGTATGCTAGATTTTTTGCGTTACATAATGCCACCATGGGTGAGAGATAAATATCGATCCATCTAAAGGCCCTTTAGCCATTTCTGTCCTTGCTTTTTGGAACGAGGTGAGATACCAGGTTTGCAAACAGGCCTGTATTAAGCATCCGTGCACAAGAAGCTTGGACTCGTCCAACTTGACATGCCATCCGTGATATTATCGGCGTCACCTCCTCCAAGTGTTGGGAAATGAGGAAGAATAAAGAAAAATATGTACAGAAAAAGGAAATAAGTTTATCAGCAGAAAAACGGTATAAGTACTTTAATGGAATGTGTTCTGACGGTAGTTGTTCACTAACGCACACAGAAGAAAGCTGAAATGGGGTTGTTGATCGAGGTGTGGTAGGACCAAATAAGAGATCATTCAATATACTTTAAAGTTAGTTTTAGCAGTGGTAATGAGCTTTGCGATATTTAAGGACAATTGTGGATAGTCTTGAGTTTGTGACAGTTAATGACAGAGTTGAGAAGAGTTAAGAGTTAGACAGTTAAATGCAGGTTGCTGCTTGGACAAGATCGAGAGATCTTTAGGCGATCGAGATGAGGAAATGAATTGATCCACCGACTCATGAACACGGCCTTGACAATAAATGTAAATGCAGATCAGAGAGTCGATGGTGTCACAAAGTGCAAAAAAGAATCCCCAACGTAATAGGTTTCACTTCATCAATCAAGCTTCAACCCCTGCCCCACCGTCATAACGTTGCATACTTGTGCCTGTTTTACAAGTACTTTTTTGAAATATACTCTTACAAACTCGAAGCATTTGTGCCTACCTCAGCATCCTATCCCTAGAGTTCCTTAAGTGTTGAAAAGCCTTCTACTTTAATAGTTTCTTCCCTCGGACTGCTAGACTTTGTAATTCCCTTTCTGTTTCCTGCTTCCCTGACTGTACTGACATGCAGAAGCTTAAATATACTATTAACAAACATCTTGCTACTTAACTCTCTAGAAAATGTTCTTGTAAATAGTATCTCGAATCGTAGTCCCTTACGTCCAAATGGCAATACGCCCGGTTTTAGGTGAAAAGGTTTTTTGGGGTTTTTTTAATGTCTGTTAATAATAGTTAACTTCTTTTCAGTCTCAAGTGACAATCGACTACTACTGGAAAGCTTCATGCTTACGTAATTTATTGTGAAGCAAAGGTTTAACAAAATAATCTTTAATCCAGGACGTCCCAACTAGGATATCACAGAACCCTGGTTTTCCTTAAAAGGCTTGCCAAGGGTTCCTTCAAGAGATGCTGATATTGAAATGCCTTTACATATATGTGCAAAGGCATTTTTCGGGAGCTTCAAACCTAATTTTTCTAAAAGAAAACTTGCATGTACGGAATTGTGAATAAACTGGAAAAAAGATCCAGTTGATTTTTTTTTTCAAAATCTATATAAATTAAACACTAGATGTATGTGTGTCTGTGTGTAAATATTTAACCGATAAAATCTTGAACTACTGGTCACATAACACTGAAAATAGCAGGAAATATTAATCATACACCAAGGATGGTCTATAACGAGTCAGTTCTTTGTTGGGATGAATGAATAATGCGTACCGGCATATATCGGCAAGGTGAAATGCAAAAATGTTCATTTCAACTTGCCGACATATTTTTATTCCTTTCTGCACATGGTCAAGTTCAATTCATATCTTCAAGTCGTTTAATATTAAATCTTTCATACCTATCTCTCGATAGCTACATATGTTTCGGTTTCGATTCTAGTTAATGGCACCCAAATCTTTTTTTCACTTTTGAAATCGGTACTATATATTAGGTACACTATAATATTCAATAGAGAATTAGCTCTGTCATAATAAATACGAAATTTGCATGAATTAAAATATATTTAAGCGTATTTTACGGCCTGGCAAAGTCGGGTGTATCTAATTAAGAATAAATTTGAGAGACATTTTTTTTAACCTAAAGCGGTTATGAAAAGAAAAATATTGCTTTCATTATGAACAAGAGGAGCTACTCGGGACATCAATATTATTGAAAGGGGTTCACGAAGGTACCAAGGTTGGGAAACACTCCACTAACCCGCACCGCTTTAAACATGCAGAAAAGAAACAATTAAATAATATTTTTAATATTTACATTTCAGGAATGTCGGTTGATGTTTCTATAAGACACAGTTAACATAAACAACCAGAGAAAGAGAGAGAAAGACACGACCGACAGTTGTCCAGCATGAATGACGCTTTTCAGCCGACGCCTGTCACACACACACACACACACACACACACACACACACACACACATGCACACACACACACACACAGCTAAACGCAGTTGTTATGGGCAAAACTTAATTGTAAAAAAACTTCCATGTTGACAAAATACGTCCGTGTAAAGAATTGTCAGGTGTATATATAATTTTGCAAGCATTTGAAAAGTGAAAACTAGAAAATTATATATACACATTCAATAACTAGAAAATTATATATATACATTTAATAACTAGAAAATTATATAAATACATTCAATAACTAGAAAATTATATATATATATATATATATATATATATATATATATATATATATATATATATACATTCAATAACTAGAAAATTATATATATACATTCAGTAACTAGAAAATTATATATATACATTCAATAACTAGAAAAGTATATATATATATATTCAATAACTAGAAAATTATATATATACATTCAATAACTAGAAAATTATATATATACATTTAATAACTAGAAAATTATATATATACATTTAATAACTAGAAAATTATATATATACATTTAATAACTAGAAAAGTATATATATACATTTAATAACGCAACACTTTCCCTTTGCAAAACTCACTCATGTTCTCCAAAACACAAAACAATAACATTTTTTCTCTACAAAATAACCAAACTAAATGCTATGAATAAATATTTGAAAATATAAACCACTTAAATCATAAAAACATTTGCTAAACTGATTGAACTCGAAAAGGGTTGATATGCCGTGGAATAAAACAGTCAAACTAAACACCATAAATGAATATTTTAAAAATATAAAGAACTTGAATCATAAAACCTTTTTTTTTTTTTTAATTATGGATTCGGCGTTAAATAATCAGAAAAGGGTTAATGTGCCGTAAAACAAAGGGATTAAACTAACACGACACTTCGATCCCACAGTTCGTTCCTTTTTTTTTTTTTTTTTTTTTTACACAGTGATCACCACTTATCAAGGCCCGGAAGCCACTCAGGGATAAGGGTTATTGCAAGTACATAAAGTTAGTGAGGAGATTTGCTGAAGTGTTTACTTAAGGGGGCGGTTCATTAGGAATTTGTTAACATTGGACTTGAAGACATCCAAATTGTAGTCCGGAGGGAAGCAGGCAGACGGAACAGAGTTCCACAGGCGTGCAGTTCTAAGAAAGAAGCTTTGTTCATGGAATCCGCGTTTTGATTTAGGCACAGATATAGAGTGGGGGAAATTTTTCACAGTGGATTCAGCTAGACGGGTGTTTCTCGTGAAAGATTGGCGAGGGGGGACCAGAGATTGGAGTTCAGACGAGCATCTTTAATGATAAATACATGATTTCAACTAAATATTTTGCCAATTTAATTATTGATTTGTATTGTTCTCACATTTAAGTCTGTGATTGGGTTTGTTTATTTTTTTTATCTCTTAAATTTGTTTGTTTTGGTACTGTTTGACTCTCCAGTGTGTATCCGTTGATATCTTATATGCTTTTATATAGAGTGATGTGTTCGTTCGTTTGTCTGTTTGTTTTTTATGGTTGTTTTGTTTTGTTTTGTTTTGTTTTTAATCTCTTAATTTTGTTTGTTTTGGTTTTATTTATTAACTTACTAGCTGTTTTGGCCTGGTGTTGCCCGGTGGTATTTGTATTTATATTATTTTGCAAAAATTTATATTTTTAAAAAAATCAATCGTATGTCTTTGCAAAAGTACGTTCGAATGTTTTGTTCTGTTTTTAAATATAAGAATAATTAGCTGTTAGTTTCATTCCTTGTTATAAGAGCTAGGACAACAGCATATTCTTTCCATTGTTTTTACTCTCGAGTGTGTATCCGTTGATATCTTATATACTTTTATATAGAGTGATGTGGTTCTCAGTTGATTAACTGTGTCTGTGTCGGATATATACTCGAGAGTCAAAACAATGAAAAGAATATTGTCATCACCTTACTGATTATATATAAAAAAAATTTTTTAAATGTGTGAACATTATTGAAGTAAATGTGAAGTTAACGCCAGCTGCATTTTATAAATATTAGGGCGGGAGAATATCTGAGAAAAAAAACAAACTTTTTTTAAGTTGTTGCAATGTCAATATGTCAATACGCGTGTATTTGTGTATCGATTATTTGCTAAGGATTTTAGTCTAGATTTTTTTTTTGTTTCCACAAGGATCTGTAGTGTAACGGATAAAGTACTTGGAATTTCAGTTCTAAGAGAAACGCTTCTGGAGAACGAGGGTTCAATCCCCAGTACAGGTGATATAAAGAATACAATTGCCAATGACTGAAGACTTACACCTGGTCATGGCTGACAAAACAAGAAGAAAGCTACCCCTGCGGAATAAATTAAGGATTCTGTTAAAAATTCCGTATAGATTCCAGAGTTTGACAGAAAGATACTGTAGTGGACTGGTGGGTATATTATATATATTCCCCAGTTGTACAAAATACGAAAAATTAATTGAATTGAGAAAGAAACGAACTACGTGTTAAATTGAATTAAACGAACTAGAATTTATTTCATGAAGAAACAAATAAAAGAAAAGGGTACAGCACGTGTTTAGTTTGGCGTGCGTCTCTCGCTGTTAACTGGTGAGAAGGAAAGTCTATTGTTGTAGAGAGAGAGAGAGAGAGAGAGAGAGAGAGAGAGAGAGAGAGTGAGTGAGTGAGTGAGTGAGCGAGAAAATCAATCCAGGCCATGGAGAGAGAAAGCGTGTAAGGGGTACGTACTGTCTGTTGGCTCTTGTCCCGCACATAGTAGCAGGGGACGTGGAGCGCGCAGGCGCGCGTCTCAGAGGGAGCGGTTGGTCCGTCGACCGCCCAGGTCGGGAGCCGAATCAAAAAGAAGGAAACAGCTCAGGTCTCTTGCTTTTGTAGTTGTTTGCGATGATCTTTAAAGGGGAAGTGACGTTGCCCATGTGTGCGTACGTGTGCGCATATGTGTGCGTACATGTGTGTATGTTAGCGTGCATGTGTATGCACGTGAATGTGAGTGTATGTACGTGAACGTAAATATATGTACGTGTGTGTACGTGCGCGCGTATGTTTGTGTGCGCGTATGTGTATGACAAGAAAAGTGGCTTGAGATGTGAACGCGTGTTTTATGTGAGACTAGAACAGGCTTGCACAATACACTTGAAGATGGCTGGAGGTTACGACGTCAGAAACGTTTGAGAAAAACATTTAATAGGATAATAACAGTCTGAATAATAGTGACCATACAAGTGAAACCCTTCGGCAGACGAAACTGCGGGGCGATAATAATCAAGGCAAACACAATGATATAGTTACCAAAAATTGTATTAGCAAAAGTATATTACAGAAGTACACGTTATGATTCTGGGGCCATAACTGCCATGAATTGCAACTTAAAGATATGTTAGATGCAACGATCAAGTCGGTGCAAACGTTCTGCCGGTTTTTAAACCATCGTAATTTATTTTATCCATATCACTATTATTTTTATCACCATGATTAATTTATTAATTTTTCTTTCAGATTATTTAAGCATCATTCATATTTCTCATGCAATATTCTCGCCCATGTTGACTTGAGAACAACCTTGTTTAGTCAACAGAAAGGAAGTCATTTTCCATCATGATGATGCTCGTCCTTACACAGCAATACTGACCAAAGATCTCCTAATAGAATTTAATTAGGGAAATTTTGCCCCATCCCGCATATTCTCCTGATCTACCTCCCTCGGACTATCACTTATTTCGAGGATTACAAAACAATTTAGATGACCTTAGGTTAACATGATGAGAGAAGATTGAACATGAGTTGGATTCATATCTCGTATCAAAACCTAAAGAATTTTTCAAGTGACGCATTTATAAGCTCATTGACAGATGGAACCCATTTATAGAAAGCAATGGTCGTTATTCTTCTGAATAAAGATTTTCAACACCAGTTTTTCATTTTCAAGAAGACATTTTAAATGAGAGGAGATGCTCAAAATGCTGTCGAAAGTGTATTCTAAAGCAACGAAACATAACCGACGGTATCGGCTGGAGATGCAGTAATGGCCAGTGTAGACACTCCTTACACCGTGTCACTTTTTTCCAGCGATCTCATTTCTAGATACTTATAATTTTAAGATTAATATATTTGTGAGCCTATGAAATGGCACCAAACAACAATCTACGGCGAGAGTACAATAATGTCGGATCACACTCTCACCGACTGGAAAACTTTCTTGAGGGATATTTGCCAAGACTATTTCCTTCGAAATCCCCGGCAGATCGGAGGCTCAGGTCACACGGTGGAAGTTGATGAGTCTGTCTTTAATAGATGGGAAAATAATGTCGGGAGGATTGTCGAACCGCTCTGGGTCTTCAGAGGACACGATCCTGCTGAGAAGGGGGGTTTTCGTGTCACAGTCCCAGATCGTAAAGTAGAAACCCTCTTTCCAATAATTAAGAAATATGTACTGCCGGGAACCATGATAGTCTCCGACTGCTGGAAAGCGTACTGCAAAGTAGGATCCGAAGGGTACAAACACCTTACAGTTAGCCGCAGCCTTAATTGCGTGAACCGTACGACTAAAGCTATTACAAATCATGCGGAGAGGGTTTAGAAGGAAGCCAAACAAAGAAATAAACGCAAATTTGGAATCAACCGCGACCTGCATGACAGTTATTTCAGTGAATTTATGTGGAGACAAAAATTCGGAAAGAATCCTTTTGTCTCTATCATAAATCATATTACAGAAAGCTACTCGGTTCAGGAACTTCCTCCTCCTCCTACATTCTCTAACAACTCTCCTCGGCCACTTTGCCGTCGTCGGCTACTTTCCTTTAACCAGCGAAACTACTATCCCTAAGGAAATAGCCTATCCTCAGGAAACCACAAGTTTCCCTTTCAAAAAAGTGTCAGCCTAACCCTCCACAATACATGTAAAATATAAACAAACAAAAAAATAAAAATAAAAGGAAATATTTTCCAAAAGAAATTTTTGCAGAAAATGCATTAAAAAAATGCCGTCGTCGGCTGTTCAAAACTTTTCTTAGAAAAAAATTCAAATATTGTTTAAAAATACCAAAAAAAATCACCTTTTTCTTTAAAAGCTAAAGTTTTACAATATATATATATATATATATATATATATATATATATATATATATATATATATATATATATATATATATATAAATTGTTCTTTGTTCCTTAGAACAAAATAAATACTTTTTCATCGATTCAAAGAAAAATAACGTAACTTAATCGCATGAAAACGCACAATGATACGGGTTCCGTTGTTGTTGGTTTCATCCAAACCAATGACCGTCTTCAGTGCCATGTCTGCTTGAGGGTGTGCAAGTCAGTAGTAGGACTGAAAAGTCATCTTCGGGCACATGGACTTTCAGTGACTCAGGGAGTGGCACTCATCTGACAAGACGTCGCAATCACAATATATATATATATATATATATATATATATATATATATATATATATATATATAAAATATATATGGCGATTAAGCTACACTGAATATTCGGCGATTCATCCACTTTAGGACTCCTCAGGCTTATGCGCTAGGAGTCCTAGAGTGGATGAAACGCCGAATATTCAGTGTAGCTTAATCGCCATATATATTTTATAAATTACTAACTAGCTCTACCTACGTATTGAGCACTTTTGAAGTAAATACTTAAAGTTTACGCTTAAATCTATACTTTCATATATTAATTTTATGTGAGTAAATTAAGTAGTTATATATATATATTACTGCCGATCGAGAGATTCGGACCCGGACATGAAACCGTCTCTGACTCCATTAACAAGGAACAAATTGCTCAGCCAACGTTAACCGCGACGAGAATATAGTTGAAATTAACATTTATATAAAGCGTAAATGCCATTCAAAAAGGCCGAGAGTAAATATATATTTTTTTAATATTTCACAAATCCTTTATTTCCCGTTTTTTCCATGAAATATCTAAAATGCAAAGTGCAATCGAAATGTACAACTCTAACACGTAGTAAATAACGAATGCGATGATGAAACAGATTAAAAATCTCAATTAACATTGAACAGGTGCTTGAAAAGAGCAAAACTGAGTTATGGTAATTGTATATATCAATCAGCCACAAAGCTCTTCCTAAAAATGTTTAAGGCAACCTACCAAAAATACATGGGGGCGTAATCACTTGGAATCATTAAAACATCTCCAGCTGATTGTTTGTTTACAGAAGGGGGGGGGGAATAAGCATGTGAAAATACTAGACGGAGTAAATGAGCTCTCTGGTATTTTGTCCAATTAAAACCATACGATCAAATATATAAAACATGTTATAGATAATCGTCATACAATATCTTATGAATCAGAAGATTTTATGGCGGACATTGGTTTCCCCAATATTTTTCTAGTCAGAATTCTTTTCTAGAAAGACATTATGTACTTACGGGAGGGGCCACGTGAAGATTGCCAACATCCTAAGTAAAAGTGATTTTGTGAAACGAGCTGGATTCGAACTTGGAACTCCCAGATCGTCCGTCCGTGTCGTTAACTTCCTGATCACCGTCACTTACGACGTGATAGGTAATCATCTTAAGGAAGGTGAGACGTATGTAAAGACTTTTATTCTTTTATTTTATTCAGAGCACAATTGAACCATGATACTTGACTTTTGAATTTTAAACTTTAATTCAAGCCATTACATAAAAATAATTTTATAAAATCAACAGAAGGGTCTCTACAGTGCAATGTAGACTACAATGCATTATAGACTAAGTCACTCCGGGGAGGCATGTGAAGCTTCCTCCTGGTGCACCGCGATGGGTCCCCAACTAGAGCAGGCAATCAATCGATTTGATTGAAAGATTGAAAAATCGATTTTGATAACAATAAAACATGAGAATGTGAAACATTCGTTGAGTTATATTTTTTTTTCATGAAAAGTTACAAAAAGAAAACAATAAAAAACAAAAAATAAGGCACAAGGCCACTCAAAAATTGGCGGGGGGGCGTTGTCTATGATCATCCTCGTCCTTGTACCTTTGCTTGCCTATGCTGCATCCTAGCTAAAGTTCTCATTCACCACAATACAGAGTTCAAAATAAACTTCGTAGCCTAGTAGAGGATGCCCTTTTCTCTTCCCTGCAACCTCTTTCTCACAGAAGAGACGTTGCGAGCCTGTCTCTGCCTTATCGTTATTTTCATAGCAAGTGCTCGTCTGAGCTCCAATCTATGGTCCCTCCTCGCCAAACTTTTACGAGAAACACACGTCTAGCTGAAAACACTATCAATAATTTCCCCCACTCTTTATCTGTGCCTAAACCTAAATGTAGGAAACGCTTCTTTTTTAGAACTGCACGCCTATAGAACTTTCTTCATTTTGCCGGCTTTCCAGCTGACTCAAATATGGTTGTCTTCAAGTCCAACGTAAACAAGTTCTTTATGAGCGAACGGCTTAAGTAATCCAATTTACCAAATTTACACTATTATTACTACGACATTGTCCCATTGACTACTGTACACTCTTTAACTCTTATCCTCGAGTGGCCTCTGGGCCTTGATAAGTGGTAACTCCTATGTATGAAAAAAAAACTCAAGCACACCGGGGGGTGGGAGGTCGTCCTACTTAAGATTCCCAAATCATATCGTGTGTGTATGTCTGTCTTTCTTGTTTATTTTTTTTGGGTTTTTTTTGTTTATTTTTTTGTTTTTTGTTTGTTTTTGTTTGTTTTTTTGCTTGTTTTTTTTGTTTATTTTTTTTGGGGGGGGGTTGTGAGGGGTGTAAGCAAATAATAAAATAAATTGGTAAACCTAGAATTATATAAAAAGTCGTTTGTTTTATTTCATTGACTTTGGGGTGGGGCATAAAAGTCCAAAAAATGAAATCAAAATGTTAGTAAGACCCTCCCAACCCTCTCTAACTGTTTTCCGGCTTGGTGTGGGCCGAAAACAAGAAGGTCGCTCTCTACATGGATCTGAATTCTAGGCAGAATCAAAGAAACTAGGATTGGGGGAGGCGGTATGTAAAATTGCTCTAAGATCACTTATTGGCGTGACCGGGGACGAAAAAGAAAAAATCAGGGTGTGGGCATCTTGGAGGTTTCCTATCGAGGATTGAAAGGAGGGGGCATTCACATGTAGCTAAGAACCTAGTTTAAGCACTTTTTAGGGGTCTGGAGTCCGGCAGGATCTGGAACCGTGCACGCTATGCGTAAGAACGCCTTGGGAACACAAACTCCAACTTGGCACCCCTACGCACACACAGACTTGCTACCTTGATCCACCTTCGGTAACGGGCTGTGGGATGTAATCTTTTCCTATCACATATTTTTTTTAATAGTTCTAGCAGATTTTCTACTGTTTTCGTAATTATCGAAATTAGTAAAAATTTCGACATGACATGTAAGTACTGAAATGTATTTTTTTAAATCCCATTATACTGCACCAAGCACCTTTAAATGATGGCTTGTAATGTGATGAGGTTTGAAATTTGAGACTGCTTTTCACGTTTGGAAAAAGTGAAGTCACATGGTACGCAGCCGACGGTGTCACAGCAAATAATTAACCATTTTAATGAACATGGATATTAAGATTAGTTACTCTTCTACCTAATTTACTTTTAACTGTTCAGAATAATTAAAACTCGTCAAAATCATAAAATTTGTTTTTTTTTTTTTTTACATAGGTATCACCACTTATCAAGGCCAAGAGGCCACTCGAGGATAAAGGGTTAAAGAGTGTACAGTAGACAATTGGACAATAAAGTAACCGTTAGTAATGGAAATTCGGTAAATTTGTTAACTTATATGAAATGGCTCATCAAAACTTGTTTACGTTAGACTTGAAGACAACCATATTGTAGCCAGATGGAAAGCAGACAAACGGAAGACAATTCCATAGGCGTGCAGTTCTAAAAAAGAAGCTTTGTTCATGGAATTTACGTTTAGGTTTAGGCACAGAAAAAGAGTAGGGGAAATTATTGATAGTGTTTTCTGCTAGAC
Organism: Euprymna scolopes; assembly: GCF_053919585.1. Taxonomy (NCBI): domain Eukaryota; kingdom Metazoa; phylum Mollusca; class Cephalopoda; order Sepiida; family Sepiolidae; genus Euprymna; species Euprymna scolopes. The sequence continues at coordinate 48,055,245 of NC_136513.1, forward strand.
AAGTGTTTCTTGTGAAAGTTTGGTGAGGGGGGGCATAGATTGGAGCTCAATCGAGCACTTGCCATAAAAATAACGATAAAGCAGAGACAAACTCGCAACATCTCTTCTGTGAGAAAGAGGTTGCAGGGAATAGAAAAGGACATCCCCTATGAGGCTACAAAGTCTATTTTGAACTCTATCAAGGCAGGATAAGTCCTTTCTAGCAGCTCCTGCCCAGATGTGGCAACAGTACTCCATTCTTGAGCGTACCTGGCTCTTATATAGATAGAAAATTGCATCAGCAGTGAGATATCTACTGGATCGATAGTAGGGCCCCACCATTTTTCCAGCAGCCTTGGCAACGGATTTAATGTATGTGTTTAATTTTAGACCAGGAGTAAAGGTCAAGCCCAGAAGCTTGTCAAAACATGAGGCCTTCCAAGACGAGAGCCATTCATTTCAATTGATGCCAGATGGGGATCAGAGCGTTGATGATGTAAAGATAAAAGCTTGATTTTAGATGCATTAAAAGTAATAAGCCACCTCTTTCCCCATTGTACCACTTGCTCAAGATCAGAGGAGAGAGAATCGGAGTGAACTTGGTCGTTTACGGTCTTAGATGTCCTACCATAGATGGTAGTGTCATCAGCATAAATGTCTATGAATGATGTAAGGATATGATTTGGAAGATCATTAATGTAGATCAGGAAGAGAGTTGGGACCAGGATGGACCCCTGAGGGACTCCAGCATTAATACTGTGAGCTTCTGATTTCTGCCCATCAACCACTACTCTTATGAGCCTATCAGAGAGGAATGATTTAATAATTTAGAAGACATTTCCAGCTATACCATAGCTGGAGATCTTGTGGAGTAAACCATTATGCTATACTCTATCAAAGGCTTTTGATATGTCAAGAGCAATTGCCCTAGAAAGGAAGACTTTGTCAAGAGATTCGCTAATCCTATGATTGTAAGCACATCTGCTGTAGATCTAGCAGAACGGAAATCATATTGCATGTCACTAAGGTTATTTTTGCTGAGGTGATTGACTACTTCTCTATTTAACACAGATTCCAGCAGCTTACTCATGACGCATAGGAGACTTATTACTGAGAGGGAGATGAGCGATCACATTTTTGGAATATTCCATCGTTCCGTGACAAACGCTGTACACCATAACGATTTTTTTTTCTGTATTTTTGCTTTTCTTTTAATCAAATGTAATTCTGTTAAATCTTTATTTTTCACCTCTAAAATGACAAGTTTTATGGATTTTCAGGTAATGCGCCAAAAATATGCACATTTGCACGTACAACAATGACCACCAGTGATTACAAAGAAATTGTACTGCTTAATATCCGAAAAACTACTTGTTTGCGGAAAAATTTAAATGCTACATTCATTTTCAGCATACCTGAAAACCTATAAGTCATTTTAACAGTGATTGTTGGGGTGGAAGGTAAGTAAAAATTTGTCTCAAACTCCAAAAAAGGTGTCCTATTTAATACCGGTTTAATCCATAGTTCAAAAAAGTGTCCCATTTCATCCTGGTTTAATCCGTAGTTCAAAAAAGTGTCCCATTTCATCTCGGTTTAATCTATAGTTGAAAAACGTGTCCCATTTCACCCCGGTTTAATCTATAGTTCAAAAAAGTGTCTCATTTCACCCCGGTTTAATCTATAGTTCAAAAAAGTGTCCCATTTCACCCCGGTTTAATCTATGGTTCAAAAAATTGTCCCATTTCACTCCGGTTTAATCTATAGTTCAAAAATGTCCCATGTCACCCCGGTTTAATCTATAGTTCAAAAAAGTGTCCCATTTCACTCCGGTTTAATCTATAGTTCAAAAAAGTGTCCCATTTCACCCCGGTTTAATCTATAGTTCGTACAAGCCACACCTTCATTTGCACATTGTTATCGCATATTAACAACTAATGTTAAACATTATTTTTTCATTTGAAGTCTAATAAACTTTTTATGCAACATTGAATAAATGCACTAAACCTCACAATTCATAATGGACGCGAGGTTTTGGGTCATGTTCACGTGGATAAATCAGACAAATTACTGCTTTTTAATTTCTACCTGGCAAGTAGTACTTAAAGTATTTGGTGTAATATATATTTAGTCATAGACTATCATTTTTTTTTGTCTGCGTTGAAATGTATTTAATTTTATGTAGTTACGTGCAAAATGAATGCGAATGTTCAAAATGCATAAACATTTTGACCCCTCCCTTTACTTAAAAAAATCACCATAAATCAGGAAATTAACCAATTTTAATGAAATTTTCAGTATTTATCAAATAATGATCACGGAATACAATAAACTCATTATTTTTATTTAAATCTTAGTGGAAATGTATTATTTTGTTTAAACAAAAAACACCTTTACTAAAGTTATGGTTTTCAGTAATAAAAAAAAATGAATGAATTTATTTGTTTTTATGAAAATAGAGCATCATAAATTGTAACAATAAAAAAGATATTTTTCAGGAACATTACAAAATGCTCCAAAAGTCCGTATTAATGAATTCAATGTATCTCGAAAAATTTCTCGAACTATCGATATTATCATTGAATTAAGGATTTTTTTATTAAATATTTTCACACAAAAATATAATTTAAGATTGCATGTTTCACGTAATTTAAATACTCCAACAAGCAACAAAATCCCACCCCTACACAGAGATCCCTAGATGTAAGAAGGTCTTCTACTCTAATAGTTTCTTCCCTAGAACTACCAGATTTTGGAACCGAGTTCCTGCTTTCCCAACTGTACTGACATGCAGAAGTTCAAATGTAATGTGAACAGACATCTTGCTGCTCAACTCCTTACATAGTACTCCTGCAAATTATGTTCCAGATAGTAGCCCCCTACATCAAAGTGGCACTGTGTCTTGTTTGGGGTGAAAATGGAATAAAACAAAATCTGATCTTTACCTTCAGCTGGTGCTTGAAGAAGGGGACCAGATCTTAATCTACGAAAGCTTCAACTCCGCACTTTTCTTTCACTCCAGACGTCCATATCACCATTCTGGTCATGGCCAGGATCACAAGAAACACCTTTCATCTCTCCCTGTCCCACAGCGGCTCAGCACTGTGGATGACGTAGGACAGGTTCAGTGGGCAAGACTGCTTGGAACCGATGCAAGCCGTCACCTCATTGACATATGTCCAGTACCGTCTGAGTCCATTGCATTCGAAGAAAGCATGTTGTGGCGTTTCCTCGGCTATTTGGAATCAATCTCTCCTTCACGTCATAGTTCTGCTCAGATTTGATCAATTCACGGATAACAACCTGCAGTGGATTCGATAGGACCTTGGCAAAAATTGTTAGTTATGTGTTTAACAGCATCATGGGCCTGTAATCGTCTTATTCTTCCCTGCCATGACTATCTGTTTTCCTCAGCAATGTGATCACTCCCTTGGTGACTTGACCCAGGATGGAACCCTTGTTAAACTAGTGGTTGAACACATCCGTCAGAATCGATATCAACATGGGCGACAGCCGCAAATACAATTCATAAGGCAGACCATAGAGTCCAGGCGATCTGTTGCAACCGACCTGCTTCAACACAGGACCTCCTGCTACCCTACCCTCAGAACTAGCCACTCTAGCCGCCTCGAGGCGAGGGAAGGCAGCCAAATAGTTGCCAAATTTGTCAACAGGGAGATCAGGCTGTTTCAAGAAATACTCTTCAAAATGCTCTTGAAATCCCTTGTTGATCTTTCATCGACCTCAGAGTGCGTCCGTCTGGGTGTTTGATGCTAGCTATATACTTGTCTGAGCCACGCTGGGAGACCTACCTATTTTCTCTAGCTGCTTCTTTGTCCTGGCCTTATCTGCTGCAAGGCGCTGAGAGTACGTGATGGAGAAGTTTTCTAATCTTAGCTTTTAGGCTAACCCACCACCTACTCTCTGTAACCGGTCCTATTAAAGCCTCTTCATGAGCCTAGCTAGTTTTACCCAGAAGTTTTGTATCTCCACTAGGGGGGTATTCAACTTCTAGTACCCTCCTAGTTTGGGCCTATTTCTCAGATTTAGACGGGCCATAACTAGAAGCTCTATGTCGCCTCTTTTAACTAACATCCTATCCAGATAGGTGTTTGGATAGGAGTCCACGTCCACATCTCCTGCCCCGGGTGCTTGACACAGAATCTGTCAACCAGATAGTATCTAGACATCAGTTCAGCCAGACTGGTTTCGCACCTCTCCAGTCCTCTAGCTTCATCTCCTACCTTATCTATACTAGGGTCAAGGATGGCATTCCAATCCCCTATTAGAACTACATGCTTCAGAACCGTAACAAAAGCATCAAGGGCAATGCTAGGTGCATGAACAGCAACAACCTGAAACACACATTTTTTGACCGCAACATTGGCCATGACAAGCCTATCTACGTCATCCCTATGGACAACGTTTACCGTTGCAGACACGGTGCATTTCACCAGCAGGGAGATGCTCTTTCCCCGCAGGTTCCCATATGCTGAAAAGATAATCTCTCGTAATCTCTCAACAGCACCTAAGAATCCACAGATGAAATGAAGTGCATCTCCTGTAGCGCAGCCATATCCATTCCCAGGGACAGGAGGTCTCTGCGGACACAAGCAGCCCAGTCTAAGAATCTGAAGCCCCTCACATTCATACATGCCAAGTTAAGAGCCATGGGTGATTACTCACATATTTAGTGATGCCCATGGTTCCAAAGTCCTCCAATGAGACTATGCCGATGCAGTGCGCCATGCTCAAGGTTATCAGTTCCCTCGTGATTTGAAGCTGCCAACATCCAGGGGTAAGTTAGTTTTAGGGCTCAGTATAGTATTGGGTGTACCAGGATTGGGACCCTTTCCTTGCATTAGATCGAAAGTTCTTCCAGGAAGGGAAGGGTCACTGTCTCACATTAATTCTATTACCGGGATTGCTTCCCTGGTGGCCAAACCGGAATTTTGTGGCTGGTGGGAGACCTGATGAAGGCTAGCATTCAGGAAGTTGTTGGGGGATTCAGTGTCTTTTCCCTCTATCTGCCTACCAGCAACGGTTTTAAATTTCTTCTCCGCCAGAGCAGGAGGTTAGTGCCAACAGACAGGGGGTTAATTTTGCATATGTTCTTACCCAATTAAATGAGGAGTGATCTGGGGTCCTTTTTCTTTAGGCGAGAGATAGATGCCAATTGGCTTCTTCTCCTTCCTGGTCCTTCACGTTCAGGATGGAATGGTCACTGTGTGAGTGCTGGGTGCAGTGTGGAGGTGGGTTTGATCGGTGCTGGTGGTGGAACCAGAGCTTGTGGTGTGTGTATCTGTGTCAATGTTCTGGGAGTGGGTGTTGGTGAGGGTGCATGCTTCCTTGCCCTCATTCTTTATTCATTTTTTTCATTTTTTGAAGGACCAGGTAGAGGTAATATAGCTGTGGTTTCCCTCTCACTTCCTGCTTCCTCTTCATCAGAAGAGCTCTCAGTTTTCTTCTTTGTCCCCTGTTTGGTGGGGACTTGGAAATCCTGATTGCTCTTCTGCTGCTGCTGCTGCTGCTGCTGCTGCTGCTGCTGATGATGATGATGATGATGATGATGATGATGATGATTCTTGTCATGTTGTTGTGGCAGTAGCTGTTGTTGTGGCTGCTGCCTTGGAGTGGGTGTTGGGGCCGTGGTGGAAGTGGTTGCGGTTTTCCTCCTGCAACCTGCGACCATGCTCCAATTCTCCTTTGTTGCCTTCGGGGGTTTTGCCAATCTCAAGGTGGGTGGATGGGGGCTTGGCTAAGCCCCTTTGGGTCCTTCTTTAGCTGACTTCAGGGTGGTTTGTGCTGCTGGCTAGGCACAGGAAATTTCTTGGAGCACTCTCTGGCCAGGTGTCCCTGTTTCTAGCAAAACCAGCAGTGCAGACGGTGGCCCTCCATGATCACCGTAATGTTCTAGTTGTCATACACTAGAACTGCCAGAAAATCTTCTTTTTTCAGCTTTAGGGACACCACATAGTCCATCATGTAGATCCCGTTTCATGACCTCAATGAATTCACTTGCTCTACCTCCCCGAACTGACTGAAGAATGTGCCCAGGTATTCAGCACAGAGTTGGGGGGGGGGTGTAGATGCAGACTTTGGTCCTCCTCTTCCCTCAGTACACAAGGATCAGCTTCACTCTGCTGCTCTTCAGCTCTTTACAGGCCAGCTCCTTCTGAGCCAGCTCCTTCCGGGCCAGCTCCTCTGCCATCTCTTTGTTGAAGAGGAGAACGTCCCACATGGTAAAGCTCCTTCAGCAGAAGAAACTTGCCAGGATGTTCAGCTTCTTTAGGAGCTCTGCCATCTCTTTTTTTCTATTCCGAGGAGGCAATTCGCTCAGATGTCTGACATTACGAATAACAGAACCCTGTCTGCAATTGCGTCCCATGACCTCGGTATTCTCTGGAGCACATTTCCCTTGATATATTGCCTGTATATGGTCAGGTAGAGGGTTATGTACTCCTCAGGGGTCAGTTTCACATCTGAGGTTCTTTTCCATGCAGATTTTGCTAGTAGTAGGTTGACTGTGTTCTTTGTGGAGTTGGGTCTCATTTTGTCTCCTTGTTTAAGGATTTTTCTTTTTGGAGCACCTCTCTCGCAGTCACGTCTTCTGGGGCTTCTGCTTCCTTGTTTCGTGACTCCAGGCAGTATACCCCATTGGTTTTAAATGTGGCTCCCTCATTGGGGGAGCTGCCATCTTTGGGAGTCTCTCCCTTGGCAATGTCTTTAGGAGCGACTGCCCCTTTTTGATGCGATTGCAGGCGATCTACCTCCTCACTTGGTTGTTTGGCTTCTTTTTTGGGAGAACCGTCCTCGTGGGGAGCATCTTCCTAGAAAATGTCTTTTCGGGCTGTTGCAACTTGGTTTGGAGGTTCCGTGCATTGGCTTCCTCAATTTTTTATTTGGCTCACTCTTTAGAGGAGCTGTCTTTGTGGGGAGTGTTGTATATTGAAGGGGATAGCTCCTGGTTTTTAGTTAGAAACAAAGTAATCAGGATCGAATATTATTATTGAAGGAGAATTTTGGAATCGAACGCAGTTATTAAAAGTTAAAATGAATACATTTTCGTTAGTTAAGATACGATTCCAGGAATGCAGTGAATTATCCATTGTAATGAGAAATGCAAATTAGAATAAATTATATAACAAAAGAATGCAGTAAACAGAAAGTCGTGTTGGTTTAATTTAATAAGCAGGAATAATGAAACAATGAAATTAAAGAACGTCCACAGAGCAAGTCTGGGACTTGTGTTGTCAGGACACATGTTGGAAACATGTGCATGGAATTCATATATCTGGCCCACATGCTGTCGTCACAAAGAAGTATGGAATTATTAAATATACATTTAAGTTAAACTAGAAAAGAGTCAGTCATAAAAAGGCAATCAGTCAGAGAGTCTGGTAGAGCGCACCGGGGAGAGTGACAGAAACTCCTTGGGAAGAAAAGATAACAATGTAGCAGTGTTATCAGGCATCGAATTCCATTCACCAGGTGGAAGAATAAAAGTCTTATATTTGTTATGTAAGCCTTTAGTCTTCGTTTGCCATCAATCGCAAGGTAATGTGTTTTGTCTTTATCGTCTTGTATAAAGAACTTTGCATGAAAGCCTCCTTCCAAAGGTTGACTGCATCTCCCTCTTCGATAATGCATCTGACTTCTGTTTAAAGAACTGTCATTAACACTTCTCTTCACATCTATCTCTCAGCGCCATGATCATAATCATTGCTCACTCTATCTGCTATCTCTATTCCCTGCTATTATAAAATGGATCCCCACAACGTAACAGGAGCATCTTTCTGGGCAAAGTGTTTTGGGGCTTGTTCCCCTTCATTAAGTGGTTGACCAGCATTCAATTCCGGGCAACGTCAGGTCTCCCTCTAGTCATTACTATTTGGTATTATCTCTCTCTCTCTGTCTCTCTGTCTCTGTCTCTGTCTCTGTCTCTCTCTCTCTCTCTCTCTCTGTCTCTCTCTCTCTCTCTCTCTCTCTCTCTCTCTCTCTCTCTCTCTCTCTCTCTCTGTTCCATATGATGCATCTCACACCGTTTGTTGCATATCTACTCGTTGTGCACTAATCATGCAAATTTTCTCGAGAATCAACCCTAAACTTTATCGGACATTTTTGAACACATATCGACATCAATATTTCCCAGCCCAGCCATTTCTACCCTTTTTTTTTTTTTTTCTTCTGCCTACTTTAATTCCCAACCTATCTTAAAAGGGCATTTACTTCCTTTCCACTGTAGGAAGATGTGACACAAGGTCGGAAAGTGAGGGAAATCGAGGCGGCACCCATAAATGAAGGGCGTTCTGGTCTTTTAAAAATTGCCCAGGCAGCCTCGTTAGCATTCCCCGGTAGAGGCGCCTTTAGCAGTAAGCAATAAACTTATTTCTACCAAAAGACGGCAAGAAATGACCCAAGAACGTGGACCTCTAAGGATTACCCAGAACCACACCCAGTCCGACAGATGCAAGGTTATTACTGCCGTATCTTCGACTGTTATGAATATAACCTACTGAAGCTGTGCTAGGTAAACTAATTTTGAGGCTACTATTTGCGAAGTTCGAGATGCGTGGTGTTGCATATTAGTTGTCATTACTTCCGGTTGCAGTCCGACGTGAAGTAATAGTACCTGTCGCTACCCCATCTTTAGGTTAGATCTATTTCTTAAAACTTTGCAGTTATTATTCTTACAAAAGATACGCTTGAAAAACAAATTAATCTTTAAATATTAGATGGTTGCCCGATTTCAAATAACAATTATTAGAAAAACACCTGATCATAACAAAAATTACTTTCTATCTCTAATTATATGTAAAAGGCACGTTATGTGTGTGTGTGTGTGTGTGTGTGTGTGTGTGTGTGTGTGTGTGTGTGTGTGTCTATGCGTATATGTCTTTGTGTGTGAGTTCATTTCCTATGAGCTCCGAAACGACTGGACTGATTTTTTTATAATTTCACACAAATGCACTTCATGTGCCTTCGATAATAATCGAAAAAATCTGATTAAAGAAAGAACAGTCCTATTTTGAGCAAAGTTAACACCTTTATACAACCTAACATCACAAGTGAATTTGGGAAGTTTTATCACCACACAAGTATAATATCAACAGTAGGTTCTTAAATAAAATAGGGGCATGTTCGAAATTAATGTTTCTGTTTAGAGCACACTCGAACTATGTTTTTTTTTTTTTTTACATGGAGGTCACCACTTATCAAGGCCTGGAAGCCACTCGGGGGTAAGGGTTATTGCGTGTACAGTAATCAATGGGATAGTATCGTAGTAATCGTTAGTATTGAAGATTTGATAAAGTGTCTTACTTAAGGGAGCGATTCATCAGGAATTTGTTTATGTTGGACTTGAAAACATCCAAGTTGTAGTCAGGTGGGAAACAGGTAAACGGAAGACAGCTCGACAGGCGTGCACTTCTAAGAAAGAAACTTTGTTCATGGAATCTACGTTTTGATTTAGGCACAGATAAAGAGTGGGGAAAATTACTGACAGTAGTTTCAGCTAGACGGGTGTTTTTCGTGAAAGATTGGCGAGGGGAGACCAGAAATTGGAGCTTGGGCGAGCACTTGCCATAGAAATAACGATAAAACAAAGGTAGGCTCGCAACGTCTCTTCTGTGGGAGAGGGGTTGCAGGGAAGAGAAAAGGGCATCCCCCACTTGATTTTTGCATTTTAAACTTTAATTCAAGCCATTATATAAAAAAAAATTTATAAAATCAACTGTAGGTTTTCTACAGTGTAATGTAGACTACAATGTATTGTTAACTAAGTTATTGCAAGGAGGCACGTAAAGCTTCTTCCCGATGCACCACAGTGGGTCCCCGACAAGAGCAGGCAATCAATTGATTTGATTGAAAAATGGGCGATTTCACCGATTTCGATGACAATAAAAGTATTGGAAGTGTGGGACATACGTTGATTCTCATTCAATCCAAGGTAATGTCGGGTCTCCCTGCTAGTTTATAATAAGCACATTGCATTACTTTGTGGTTCAAGTGGTTGTTGTGCATTAGTAAATGCGCGACGAACGAACGTGAAACAGATACTATCTTGTATAAGCTACTCTCTTTCTTGCTCCGTTCAGCTTACGCCTCCTCCTCCTCCTTTCTTTTCACTTTTTTGTTTCTGTACTGAGTTGAAATGGGACGCTACGAAATCAATTTTTATGTCTTCGACGTCCGCACAAACGCAACAAGTACTCTTAGGATTAAAAGAACATAAACTCACATGTAGGTGTGAATTGCAAAAAAATTGTTTAAAATCCCCGCGTATTTGTAACAGCAAACACAACACGATTAAATAAAGACGACAACACATTTGAGGATGACGACTTATGTCACACTGAAGAGCCTTGAACACCATGGAATGCGTAGATTGAAGAGAACCAGCAATTTTCTTACGCAAAACATCTTTAATACCATTTTTACGCTTTTTTCACCCCTCAAACAAGGCATGCTGTCACTTAGAATGGAAATTATGTCACTTAAAGTGACGGCCGTTAATGTTGGTTCAGTTTTTATCTCCCTCTCGAAAGTTCACTATCTTTGAACAATGAACCGTGGAATTGCATAGCTTTTATGGTTTATTGCTCTGATACACTTTATGCCCCCGTGGCAGTCACAGGATGGCCAGGATTACTTACAAATACACTACATATATATGTGTCTAAACTTAGAGATCGTGACGACCAATTGCTTTGCAATTCGTATGAGATCATGACAACGGAGGTTAAAATGCATTCGGGAGGAAGGCTGCACGGTAACGATGAATTCGTCATTCTCAAAGTCTTCTACAACAGACGCCTGAAATAGAAAATAAATGGCATTTAATGTACTTCATAGAATATCTTTTCTTTTATCTTCATATATTTGTTTCATTTTTTTTTTTTTTTTATCTGCTAACAAAGTCACAGCTTTAACCGTTGACCTTGAAAAATGGTGTGCACCGGGTTTGGTCATACACCACCCCAGTGGTGCTCATAGACTATGATGTTGGCCTTGAACCTTGAAAAATGGTACGTTGTCAATGGTTTCAACAGTTTCTGTTATTCGGGCCTTCAACTCATCCATATCTTTTGGAATGAGAGGCACATAGACCAGTCCTTTCACAAATCCCCACAAAAATAAAATTTAAAAAAATGCAGGGTATGAGATCTTTTTTGGCGAAATGCACGTTGAACAAGTATCCATGATTCAGTTTTTGCAAATTCAATCACACAAAACACTTTTTTTTTCTGGTTGAGTGAACGCCATTACTGGATCTGAAAAGAAATCAATAGTTTTAGAAAAAAAAAAAAACATAATGTATTTAGCTTTAAAATGGCACCAGGCACCATATTCATAGTTAAGCGGATATGAGGATTTGAAATATGCCCAAGACTTTTGGAACACCGAGTATTTAAAAAAAAAAAAAAAATCTGCCTCCCCCCCCCCTGTATTTAAATAAATTGAAGCGTAATATTTATTTATTTTTACTAAAATGACTGAGTTCGGTATTAAAGGACTCATGAGGAGTTGATATGTCATGCAATAAATTAACTAACCAACCAGAACGTTTTACCTTCGTTTATTTGATAACTTATAAATCATAAACTTTTTTTTATTTACATCCAAAAGCGGATCGTATATCGCGCGCTATGACGTCAGTTCTCCCATCTGTTCTCATTTTAACACCCACCCATTTCTATGTAATGGATCGTACATTCCTTCCGCCCTGTTTTTAGAAAGACTAAAACTGTCAATAATACTTAGTAGCAGGAGTAGTTCTACTACTAAGGTTCAAGTTGTGGGCAGGGCATTTTTCAGCAGTTGTTTCGCTGGTGTGGACTGTCACACAACACGACCAGCGGTCTGCATATTTGCGATTTTTTCGACAGGTGCGTAACCGTGCAATTAGAGAAATACTTAGAGGCACAATTTAAAAAGCAAAAGCTTTTGGAGCGTTTATATTTGAAGGATTTTTATTTTTATTTTAAAAAAAAAAAAGTGCAATAAAGAAAATGTTTCAAAATTTCATGAAGTTTAAGATCGGTGGTCACGCCCATGTCATCGGTCGTACCTCAAGAAAGGCACGAGAAAACCCATTTCTGGGGATCGAAAACCAAAACTATGAAGAGATCACCAAGACCTGTCTCGAAGATGGAATTCTATTCGAAGACCCGGAATTCCCGGCTGATAATACATCTTTGTTCTTCGATGAAAATGCCCAAACTCGTGAAATCGAATGGAAACGACCAAAGGTATGTTTGAAAAATGAAAACGATTATTTCTTATACGTGGTTCTACTACCCCCCCCCACACACACCTTTATTTTTTTCTGAAATAAGTTGGATTCAATTTTACTATAGAGACAGATCGAATATCTCGCCTATTTCGGTTTGCTTTTGCTCAAATTTCGGATAAAATTGAGTTCACAGTGAGAGAGGGTGAGGGGACGGTGGCCCCGGGCATCCAATCATATTCAAAGTATCATTATCTTTTTTGGTGCAAGTTCAACCTAATTAAAAAAAAATAATTAAAAAAAAAAAAAAACAGAAAAAAAATTTTATGATGTACGTACCCAACTCGGAAC
>NC_136513.1:48070303-48405303 GCF_053919585.1 Euprymna scolopes
ATATATCACAAATTGAAGAGAAAAGGTCAATAAATAATATATTCAAATTTAAAACAAAAAAAGTGTTTTTTAGAAATTTACCTGTAAAGTTCGAAGTTTAAAACCTTTTTTTTAAACCACGTTGTTTGTTTTTTCTTTTGTTTTTTTTTAATGAAACCTTGGTCTTTGCTCCTTTAATTGAAAAAAAAATTAGGGCTTGAATTACATTTTTCGAGTAGTTATAAGCTTGGAAAGACAGGGGGTCGAATAATTCACGCCTCGCATTTTGAAATGTCTATTAAAAAGTAAATAATTAATTTACTCACCAAAGTGTTATATATCACAGATTGAAGAGAAAAGGTCAATAACATTAACTTGATTGGAGACCGCTTTTTTTCGATTTTAGATGCATAATACTAATTCGAATTTTAATAAAATTATTTATGAAACGAAAACAACGTAATATGCTTAACTCTGCGTTAGTCCTATCTGGTGTTTTGTGACCCCAATTTCGCTTAAGTGCTCATAATTCCCAGTTGGCAACTTATTTCTTGTCCTCCCTAGCACACGTATCTCAGTTTTCCTTGGAGGTAGACCTCGCTTTGTCCTTCTGGGGTGTCCAGTCACTCCAGCTGAACAACGTAGGTATGATTTTATGATTTATATATTTTTGTATTTTTCCAGTGAGAATGGAAATTTGTAGATATAAGCACATATTATGTATCATTAGGTTACTCTGTAATATTTAATATGGTGTTTATGTTTTGGTATTTTCTGTATCATATGTTTTGATGGAATTATTATTTTATTTATAATTTATTACTCTTTCAGTCTTGTAACTATGAGCTTAGCTAATGTAATATCTTAATTTTTTCTTAGTTTTATAATTTATTTTATTGTATTATTTTATATTAATATCCAATAGATACAAGTGATTCAAATTGTTCAACAAGGATTGTAGATATATCCTGAACCAGCAGGTTAACTATATTTAACAAAATAATAATGCTATAAACATTTTTGTATTGGAATGTATAAACACACCATCGGATTAACCATGTTTGGAACATCCAGGTGACTAACGTAGGGTTAAACAGATTACTTTTCCGCGTCTTTCTTTGATTGCGATCCATACAAATTGCTCTGGCTTGCTTGGAGACCTGACCATCGTGTTTGAATAAGGTATAATTCGCATCAGTCACATAAAGTGCACCATCTCAGGCATTATCTGCTTAATTGAATAGGGAGTTTATTTATCGCCGGTCGCCTAAGACGTTCATATTGTGAAATGCCAACAGGTCAGCCGCGGCTGTTTTTGTACAATGTACACAATCAGGTTTTTCTACCTTCCAGCTTTGTGTCACACCTTGCTGAACTAGGAAATTAATAAACCCCACCTGGTACACCCTGCCACATTCTGACACGGTGCTTTTGCGTATTATTTCGAATCTTCGGACTACTGTTCTCATTTTGAGTGTTATTGTCACAACGTTTCGGTCGATGTAACCTCCGGCCTTCTTGTCGAACTCGGAATACTATCTTGTCAAACTCAAGAATCTGCATGGAATTTCGAAAGGAACCTTTTTTTGTGGTTTCGGGCATTCCAGGTATTACTTCCTCTTTCGGGGGGAGACGTTGGCTTATTATCGGTCGCCTGAGAGATCCCTACTGATGAATGCTGACGGATCCGTTCTAGGCTACTTTTATATAACCTTCCAGCGAGTCCCCTGGAGAGAGCCAGATTCTCCAACCCTACGTTGAATTGACTTTAATTTTCAACCTTACCGCAGTGTACACTAGTTAAAAATACTTACCTGATAAAAAAAGAAAAACGTTATTATTAGTACGTTATTATTAATTAATTACGTAAAATCAACCGTTTTTGTTTTTGTTTTTTTAGTTCTTTTGGGGTTTTTTTTTAACATTGCCTTCCGTGATAATTTGCGATGTAAAATATTTTAAAGAAAATATAGTTGGGAAATTAAAACAATTTATTTGTGGTCATTTTATAGCATTAGCAACGAAACAAAAAAAAATCAAATATATAACAAATAACTGTTACCAAATGCAAGATAAATTACTCTTCTATCTATCTGTTTAAGTTTTGTTTTGTCTTTTAACTTATTTTAAAGCGTTTATGTAGTTTTGAAACATGTAGTGCCGAGTCTTCTTAGAGCAAGAAAAATATGGACGACATGAAACGGTTGTCCGCGGAATCTCGATAAGACAAATATTGGGTTGGTTTCGATTGTTAGCGATTATCACGACACCCTAAATGACTGTTTCATGTCGGCCATCTTTTTCTAATTCTAGTTTAAAACTCTGTACTACTTACGTTTCCAGCTACATAAACGCTTTAAAATAAGTTAAAACTTATCCAGATGGGTAGAAGAGTAACTTATCCTTCCTTTGGTAACATTTATTTGCTATATATTTGTTTTGTTTTGTTTTTTGTGGGGGGGGGCACTTTTTTGTTTTGTTGTATATGTACTGTACAGATTCCCTTTTGTTTGAGGGGGGGCTACCTGTTTCTAACGTACTTGCTAAAAAAATAAAGATTATAAGCCTTTTAAGTTACTATAAATATCGGTCGTGGACAAATTAGCCATTTAGTTAAGCAGAGAAAGTAAAGATGCCCACTTCGCTAAGAATCGATATTTACGGTAACTTAAAAGGCATATAACTCCTAGTAAATATTAATTATTTGGTGCTTTGCATTACTGTCGCAGAACAACTTTTTGGTTTCAGTTTGAAGAGCGCATATCAAGGGGAGACAATTCAATTTCAGAAAATGTCAACAACAATACACTAACACAAAATATTGTTTGAATTAAAATAAAATTAAGAAAATACATTTTTTTTTAAATTTACACAAAAATTTTGAAATGAATAAAAGTTGTTTAAAATTTATAGTTTTGAACAGTCATTGATGGAATGTGACATTTTTGTTGTTTTGAGAAAACAGTTTTAAGAAAATCCGGTGCTTATACACTATTGGGTCGAGATTTTGTAGTCGATAAATGGAGTTTTCAGACAAAAAACAATGGTTTCTACTGATTTTTTTGTGTCGATTCTAATAAATTACAATGTAGCTTCTAAATTATGCAGTCGAAATTACCTGAATATTACTGAAGCTATAAAAAACTTTAATCGTGTTAGCAGGTGAAAAATTTCGGCCATCTTGTTTAAATCGAAACTCTTCTGTGTCTTACGATCGTTTTCATCAAATTCTATTTTTTATTTTCTTTAATAAATAATTTTCTACCTTATCGATTTTCTTAATTTTTTTTTATAATCATCTTAAAAATAGATACCATTGTTTTCGTGTAAAATTCAGTATTACGATTTCTGAAATTTTGTCCTAATAGTGTAGAAGCGCCGAAAATTCTAATAGCATAATTGCATTTCCCTTCCTCCTGTTCTGTGCTCTTCAAAATAAAACCAAAAAAGTTGTTCGTAACAGTAATGAACAAGTGACAATTTTTAAGGCAACAGGTGATAAATAAATAGTTAAAACAAACAAAAAATGTTTATAACTAAATTTCAGAAATGTATTTCTTTTAAAATAATGTCGCTAATAGTAATGATTACTCTTTCGTCAATTATTGAAGAAAAATCGCTAAAAATAACTTTACTCTAAAAATCCTAAGGTAAGTTTATCCTCGTCCCCTTGCCTCTGGTCAGATGCAATGTCGGTTTTTAATGTGGAGAAGATCCCACTCCGCCAAAAACGAGGGCAGTCTGAATTGGGGCAAAAATTTAAAAATAAGCTCAATCGAGAAAGATTTCTCCTGGGACTGAGGATAGAAAAGATGAACCGTGATATTCATCTGTCATTTTCAAGTTTGGAAGTTCAATTTCCCAAGTTCACTTTTTAACATTAACTCTCTCTGAGGTCATATTTAGAAAAAATGTGTCTTCTTCTTCTTCTTCTTCTTCTTCTTCTTCTTCTTCTTCTCCAATCATTTTAATTCATTCTTGTTCGTTCTACTTTAGACACCTATTCTCTCAGTGTTTCGTTGTGGTTGGTCGACGTCCACGATTCCTATTTGCTCAATGTGGGAGTTAATAGTTTTCATTCATATATGTATATTTTTAGTAGCCTCGTAAGGCCACAGGGGAGACAACCAAGCAAAAAATAATAATAAAATAAGCAAAATTCATCACAAAGCAGCAAAACTGAAGCTGCCTGCCAGGACACTATATATATATATAAATGTAGGCAAATTTGGGCATATCTTATTGGTTTGAAAATATAGCTTCTTTTTTGCCACTTGTTATAAAATTTAAACCATAGAATAGTATTATAATCTTCAAATAACCTTCAAATGTTCATGTAGTTTCGTCACATAGAACCAAAGATATGAGCATTTCAATATTCAATTTGGCTATCAGTATATATATATATATATATATATATATATATATATATATATATATATATATATATATATATATATATATATATATATATATATATATATATATAAAGAGCAAACAGTTAATAAAACATGTTAAAAAAACACTTTGAAAAAGAGTTAAAAACATATTTAATCTGAAAAGGAAACACTTGATAAGTGGATAGTCCTTAATCCGCGGAGTTTCAAAGAAATACTTTCCTTCTCATCAGAGGGTAGGAATTGGCAAAATGATGAAACTACAAGTAAGTCAAAGATCTTACTTGATAACAAAAAGTGAAGCAGAGGGAATATGGTGAAGAAAAAGTGATTACACGTGAATGGATTATATATATATATATATATATATATATATATATATATATATATATATATATATATATATATATATATATATATATATACCACGTTTTTGGCAATTTTAGAGAGAGAGAGAGCATCTATTTTGGAAATTTTATAAGTTCGAAACCTCAGCGACTATTGGTCAGAATTTAACAAATGAAGGGTCGTTGGAAAAATAATGACCTGAATTGTGTACTGAGTTATGTGACATTTGCCTTTAAAATCGCATATTAAATGGATCATCCATCATTCAGAGCCTACTTTTTTTTTTTTTTTGCCATTTTGTTACAGCCATAAAATGTTTCAATCAGTCGTTTGTTTTCCTAGTTTTGCATATGGATTACAAAATATCTGATATTTCCCCAAAACCTCTGGCCTTGATGGAGGGGAGACTAAAACTTGATTCCAAACATTTCTCATATATTAGAGTCCCTGTCTTTGGTTTTCATACATAAAGTAAATTTTACAGTGTATAAGGATTATTTGATACTGGAGATATTCATAATCATACCCTATTTCCAAAAGAAGGGAGATATAACATATGAGAAATATTTGGAATCAAGTCTCCCCTTGCTGTTATTTCAGATCATTTGAAACTATAGCAGCAAATTTTAGTCTCTCCTCCATCAAGACCACAGGTTTTCGGGAAATATATATGACTAGCATGGGTGCCCGGCGTTTCCCGGGTGTTTGGAGGTGTATGCTGAGCAAAAAAACAAAAACAAAAAAAACGTAAATTTTTTTAACATTTATTGTTTTGGGCTCAAATCAAGTTATTAAGTTAGATCCATGTCGAAGGAACCTATATCTAAAATTTCAAGTGTTTAGACCCAAAATTGTGGGACGAGTTTGGTAGAGTTCTCAAAGGTCAAATTGTGAATTTGACCTCTTAACACCACATTTCTGGCCGAAAACCGATCACATAGATTTTCGCAAATCTCAGTACACTGTATATCAAATTTCGAATCTATAGACTAAAAATTGACAGAGTTATTGCGTAGGGAAATGTATACAGACAGATACACAGACACGTTCACTTTTATAGATATATAGATTACCCTCAAGACCAACGCGTACTACTCCAGATCGTACCCCCCATCCTACCCGGGACAAGATGATGGCGTGTGATTATAGCCAACATTTACTTTTTACCTACGTTGCTTTGTTGTTAACGATCAACTATCTGGCGCACACTATCTCCACCTCCACCCCTGGAATTTTAGCCTGGATGTGGAAGGATGGGGTCAAGCCGTGGCCAGGCATGCTTAATGGTGAAGGGTGGGAAACAAGACGTGAGTTTCGGCAGCGTTTTTTCTTCCACCCTTAAAACAAGCTACTAGGTCATAACAAGCTACTGTGAAATTAGGGACCATATCTCTTAAGTAGAGAGTTGAGCAGCAAGATGTCTATTCAGATTACATCTAAATTTCTGCATGTTAGTACAGGCAGGGAAGCAAGGGACGGAGATGGGAGTATTTGTAAGAAATAAACTATTAAAGTAGAAAACTTTCCGGCATCTGGAGATCACTACAATCGAAGGGGGGGAGCACTAGTGCCGTGAGTTTATCCGAGCACATTTTATTGGAGTATTTGTAAAACAATGCGGTGATGGGATAAGGGGTTAGAGCTTGATTAACAGTTGGAGAGCCATTGGCTTAGATAATCTTTTTTTTATATACCCTGTCCAATAGAGAGAGAGAGAGAGAGAGAGAGAGAGAGAGAGAGAGAGAGAGAGAGAGAGAGAGAGAGAGATGTGCTTGATGCAAGAACCCGTATGTGGCACTAATGCTTGAGGCGTAAGCGAATGATGGATTTGTAGATATATCGGATACTGGCTGGTGTATGAAGTTTTCTAGCATGTTAAGGGGAGCCCAACTTCTTTGTTGCAGCCTTGGCAATGTCTTCTATGTATTTTTTACCGATTCATGTTACGTGTGATTGTTAGGCCGAGGAGTCTGAATGATGAACTGTCAGTTAGGGTGATGTTATCCATAGCAATCGGTGGTTGAAAAGTGTTTTACATAATTGTTAAAAGAAAGAAGCGTTAAAGAAATGAGACGATTAAGTCCATTTCTAATATTCCAAACAATTTTATTGAATTATCTTAAGTAAATAAAAGGGAACGAAAGCAAAAGTTAGTAAATGAATAAATCTATGAGTATGGACGAATGTAAAAGGTTAGAGAGTGCATGCGACAGGGAACAAGTGTCCCGTTTATAGGTAAAAAGGAAGAGTTCGTTTCATTTTACTTCATCGAAGTTCTAATCAATGAGTCCCCTTCCTCGGGTTAACACTTAATCTCTATACGAGATACATTAATTTATACTCATATAATTTTGTTGATGTTGTTGTTGTTGTTGTTGTTGTGTGTGTGTGTGTGTGTGTGTGTGTGTGTGTGTGTGTGTGTGTGTGTGTGTGTGTTGATACTCATATTAAAAACAATTTTTTCTATTTATTTAAAAAGAAAATATAACTTCGTGGAATTGCATTCACTCGCAAAAAGATGTAGCTAATTTGCATATTCTTTTAAACATTCATTTTAATTAATTCTTTATTAGTTTCTCCGGTTTTCTTGTGAGATGATCATCTTTAGTTAATTATTACGTGTAATTATATTCATGCAGATATTCTACATGATTTATACTTGCGTAATATTTGCATAAAAAGGTTATAGTAAACACAAACCTCTTTCTATATATATTTATGTATGCGCATATATATATGTTTAAAAAAAATTGCCTACCAAACTCCTCTGTCAGTTTTTGGTCTACAGGCAGGAAACTTAATATATAGGGTATTCACACCCATGCGAAACTTTATGTTTGGGTTTTAGCTGGGGAAAATCGGTGCAAAAGTGTGAAAATAAAAAAAATGGAATTTGCCAGGTAAAGGTCGAACTACGGCATTACGAATATGCATGCGTAACGTAATAGCTATTGGTTAATGTTTTAATTTTTAGCCTTTCAGCAAACATGTCATTATAGCCTGGGTATTAACGTCAAAGGAAAAAGTAAATCGTAAGCTAAACGCTTTGGTTTCGCTTCTCGGTAGTGGCGCACGAGTCATTTTTTTTTTTTTTACATTTTAAATCTTTACTATGTTTGCCTGTTTCCTGACTACAATTTGGATGTCTTCAAGTCCAACATAAACAAATTCCTGATGAACCGCCCCTTAAGTAAAACACTTTATCAAATCTCCAATACGAACGATTACTACGATACTATCTCATTGATTACTGTACACGTAATAACCCTTATTCCCGAGTGGCTTCTGGGCCTTGATAAGTGGTGACCTCCATGTAAAAAAAGGTCCAATATAATATAATACGAAATCTGCATTAATTAAAATATCATGTTTAAGCGTATTTTACGACCATGATCTCCTTTCCCTCTCAAACACTGAGTCAGCAAAGAAGTTGAGAACTATTGATTGAAACAAAACTATTAACAAGGTATAATACATATTTTTTCTGATATTTTTCATGTTTGGTGAGGCCTGTTTTCCGTATATTTATGGCGCCGTCTTATATTTCTCTCTTTTTTTTCCACGACTTTGAAATCAAATTTTTCAAATTTTATCAAGTAGAAAATAATGTTTATATGCGATTTAAACCCCGATCCTTCTTCTTTAATAAAGAGTAGAAATTACGATGAGTTAATTTTATTAGTTTTTACTTGTATTTTTTGTTATGGGTGTCGAAAATTATACCTAGCTATAGTATATCTTTCTTATCGTCTCTTGGTCTAATTATTGTAGAACAAGAATCCATCCAATCTGGTGGAGTATCCGGCTTCGTGCTCTTACTTGAGGTAACATCACTTAAAGAAGGTTCACTTTTCCCAGTAAAAGCACATGCGGGTTAGCCATACTGATGAAATCTTATTTTAGCCACGAATGCTATGTGAGTTTAAATATTTAGTCAGGATTTGCTTGTAATGAAAAAGTATTCGAATGCCAGGTTGTCCTGACAAACCCTTGTATAGAGAGACCCTAGACACTCGGGGATAATGTCTAATAAGCATTCAGGTTCGTATAATGAAAATTTGAATGTCCTGTTTGCAAGGTAAGTAAAAGAGTTTATATATGAGATTGTGTGTACGTACACAGTTGTTGCCTTCAAGCCTTGCATACTATGAGGGATTGGAATCAAAGGGAAGATTAAAACCATGCAACGCATGTCAATGATGAAAATAGCTAAAATCTTAAGGAACATCCTCAATTGCAGAAACAACCCACATATACTGCAAACGTTTGTAACAGACGAAATTTGCAACAAGCAAAAGCAGGAGCTAATTCTCGCGACTCAAGATTTGGAATCTACTGTCTTCCTGGCTTGTCCAATCACAAGCCAGCTCTCAATCACGTGACCGAGTGTATAAAACATAAAACCGGCAACAAGCTCTCTCTCTCTCTCTCTCTCTCTCTCTCTCTCTCGCTCTCGCTCTCGCTCTCGCTCTCGCTCCCTGTTGTGGCTGGTAGAAGACATCGTCTGGGTCCTAGCATGAGTACATACAAGCCAACATGGCTATCTCCAACACACGCATCCACTGAACACATTTCTCTTTCTTTCTCATTTAACCGGCCTGTCTAACCTACGTCTCGGGACTGCCTAACCCTTTATCTCTCCGACTACCAACTACAACACGTGTACACTGAACTATTCTCTCATTCAACAAGCCGGTATAATATTCAACCTATATTTCCACACAAGAACACATTCAGCTACTATATTCTTACTAACAAAGATAACCAATAAAGTTGCGTTTAAATGTTAAAATGTGACTTCCTTTCATTGTCTTATCTTTACACGTTCCTATTTACTTGTCTTCCCACGAGCGAAAATTTAGATGATCAGTTTTTAATATAAGAGAAACACAGCTACACACATGGTAAGTACGCGTCTCACGACCACAATGAAAAACAACTTTCTTCTTCTTCTTCTTCTTCTTCTTCTTCTTCTTCTTCCGTGTACCAGCAGAATTTGGGCGTGGTACCTGGTTTTGGTATAACTATTTTGGGACGTCTTTATGTATGGCCAAGAACTATACAAAAAATAGGAATTGGTGCATAAAAGTTATTTTTTAACAATGGAAAAAAATGGATGTGTATATATATATATATATATATATATATATATATATATATATATATATATATATATATATATATACTTCACACTTCCGGTTATAAGATAGACGAATATTGGCTGAAGAGAGCTTGATAAGGATACCTTAAACGGGCCTTATTATCGGGCTTGAAACCGACGGTACCAATGATCTGTCTCAACTAACAACTTTCTGTACACAAAATATAAATACGCTCTTACAATTTGGATTTTCCTTTTAATTGAGCACTCTGCTGGAATTCTTTTTCCAAAAAAACTAATCATATATATATATATATATATATATATATATATAGTAATTTATAAAATATATATGGCGATTAAGCTACACTGAATATTCTGCGTTTCATCCAACTATAGGATTCGTCAGGCTTATGCGCATAAGCCTGACGAATCCTATAGTTGGATGAAACGCAGAATATTCAGTGTAGCTTAATCGCCATATATATTTTATAAATTACTAACTAGCTCTACCTACGTATTGAGCACTTTTGAAGTAAATACTTAAAGTTTACGCATAAATCTATACTTTCGTATATTAAATTTATGTGAATAAATGAAGTAGTTATATATATATATATATATATATATATATATATATATATATATATATATATATATATATGTATATATATAGTGAATAAATGACAAAAAATATATTCAAAATTCACAATGTTAATCATCTTATAACTTATTCCTTTAATTCAGTTGACATTTACAATTTTCAAAATGGCGTAATTGAAATATATTAAAGGTATTTGCAGCTTCTCTTCCAATTTTCGGATTTTAATCATGTCAAATCACACTTTATTTCTTTTGACGAATTGATTGTTGCTATTTCTTCTGATGAGTTAAGGGCATAATAGATTTACTGATTGATATAATAATTAGTGATTGATTTTGTGCTACGAAACAGATACTGTCAAGAATTGTAAATGTCAACTGAATTAAAGGAATAAATTATAAGATGGTTAACATGAATTTTGGAATATAGTTTTTGTCATTTATTCTCTATATTGCTCTATAATTACATTGAGCTTCTTAAATAAGGATTGGTATGTATCATAAGAAAATACATTTCTACAGATATATATATATATATATATATATATATATATATATATATATATATATATATATATATATATATAAGTGGACTCATTTAGTGTTTCCTTTTTAAAATTAAATATGTTTTTAACTCTTTTTCAAAGTGTTTTTAACATGTTTTAGTAACTATTGGTTCTTATATATATATATATATATATATATATATATATATATATATATATATATATATATATATATGTGAGAGATAGATAGATAGATAGATAGATAGATAGATAGATAGATAGATAGATAAGAAAATATTGTACACCGGTACATACATTGTACTTATTTTTGTTTAGTGATATGCGGGAAATACTAAACAACCACCTATTTTAAAATCAAAAGTGAAAACAAAAAAATACTTACCATAAACCATCCCATAAGTAATCAAACTTGGTTCAAATCATTGATCATTTCTCATATTTCAGCAGACGGTGCTTCTGCCTCATATGACGCATGCGTGCGCATCGGTTTTGTAATATCATCGATTAAGCGTCTCAAAAAATGTTGAAATAGGCCCGACATGCATCCCTGGGCATAAACGTTTTATTTATAGAATTAAAAGAAACTTGCACTTAAAATTTCACCTTTTCTTAATGTGTCCAATCAACGTTATTAAATGCGTGTGTGCATTGCATTAGTATGAAAAACCATGATTTGTAAAAAGTCTACTATATGAAAGCCTCTCTGTCCCCATATTTTCAAACTCTATCTCCTCCGAAACTAAAAGTTGCAGAGCAGCGCTAGGGCCTCAAATGATCGGAATTTTTACAGACCGTTCTTTAATTGGTCTTTAACTGGTTAAAATAGCTTTTAAGAGGTCAAAAATGGGTCAGAATTGAAAACAATCATTATACTTTCGTACATTCATCTTAGTTTATTTTTGATTTTAAATTTTTAATCAATACATATGCGTGTTACGTTGGTGCACTGGTAACGTCATTAGCTTTAAATGCTACAGTTTTGGTTTCGATTCTAACTGATTGTGCCCATTTTTTTTTTTTTTTAACTTTTGAAATCACGACTCTTTAATAATATATACGATATCTGGACAAATTAAAATATCATATTTAAGCGTATTTTACGCTTGGGCAAAGCCGGGAACCCACTAATAGAAAATAAAAACCGATCTATATAATATTCTGCTTGTTTCTTCCGTAGTTAGTCCGTCCGTTACGCTTTGTAAAAAGTCGAATACAATTTTTGAATACCAAACTGCTTTAAAAAAAAAAAGCCAAATTTACGAAATTTGGTTTTAAAAAGAATATGAGAGTGACCTCCCTTTGATGTAGCTTCGTTTCCAAATGTCATAATAATATATGATCAATGTTGTAATGGTGTGAGAAAGGAACTCGGTAATTTCAATGTGAAGCGGTTCTTCGTCGAAGAAAAAAGTCGGTGAAATCTTATGTAACAAAGGGAACATTCAAAAGAAACAGGGGGAAAAGGACGTTTTCTGTCAAATTGTACTGGACTGAAGTAGTAAATTTAAGATTGTCATTTACAATGTAATTTTATTATTTGTACTGAACTATGTAGCACAGTATTACTTTCTGAGTATTTATTAGTATTTATTAATTTATTTCATTTGAGTCAGTTTTATATTTAAAATACAATGGACATTATTTTCATGGAAATGGTAATAAACTCATATTTGCTGCGTGTTATGATTTTTTGTCCCAAAACACTAATTTTTGCGTTATCTAACTAGTTAATATCTTTCATGGGTTAAGCTAGTAAAAAACAATAGATTTCCAGCATAGCCGGAAGTAGCTAAAGTAATTTGCCCTTCCGTAATTTTGTTTAGAAGATATGTCGCCATGTCATATATGACGATAAATACGATAAACAGGTAATATTTGCTAAATAATGTTTTTAATTAAGAAAATAACAGATGATTTCAATACAAAACTAGATAGATTTCATTCTAAATCAGTTGTGTTGATTTTTCCAACGCCAGTAACAATTCTAACGTGCAACTAACTTTTCCTAAAAATAACTTACTTATCCATGATAATAGCATTTCAGCCCGGCGTTGTCCGGATGTTTGGAGGGGTGTGTTGGGCAAAAAAAAAAGTGGTAGTAGGAATTCAGGCTTGTACCCGTACCGCGAAGGAGGAAAAGAACGGGGAAAAACGTGACGTCTTTGCTGTTACGACCACCGCCAAACCGGAAGTGACGTAGGTTTAAATTAAGGCTAGACAATCGAAAAAGGGGATGACTTTCGAAAATATCGGCGAAAAAAGCGATCCCTCCCTGTTGAAAAGTGCCCATTTGGGGGTGAAGAAATTAATGTTTTTAGCCAAATTTTCGGTATTTGTCGTCTGAAGGGTCGAGCTTCAAAACGATACTGACACTGTGAAAATCCGACGCCTCTGTCGAAAGTTTTAGGCAGACATGCAAACATACATACATACATTTATATATTGGTAGCTCAAATTTTCGACCTAAACCGATTAAAAAGCTTGCCCTATCTCTGAATACCCTTTATGTAAAATTTGAAATGTTTAGACAAGAAATTGTCTGAGCAACGCCGGGCACCCAGACTAGAAAAATATTTGCGAGGGAAAACTGCATAGTTTAAAGTTTAATTAACAAATATAAAAAAACTTTTTTCCATAAGTGGGTAAATAATGAGTTCAAAGGGTTAAACAGTTTCTTCATAGGCCACACACATTTTTGTTTATATTCAAATCAATATTTTTAATGTCGCTACACGATCATAACAATGTTTCGGTCAATTAGTTATAAATAACTACCGACCTCGTCAGGCAGCGCAAAAACTCTTCTTTAAAAAAGTCAAATGCTCAAATGAAAACGAGGCTAAAATAATAATAATAAACTTCACAAACCTTGTGATTAAAAATAAACCACGTGATTATGTACGAAAACCCAAAGAAGACAACAGAAAAGGATAAGATAAAACAATGAGGGGGGAAGAGGGGAATAAGAATATGCGAGGTTTGCATTACTGTACACATAGAGTCGAAAAAGTTGTCAAAAAACAAATATATAACAAATAAATTTTATCAAAGGCAAGATAAGTTACTTTTCTACTTAACTGGATATGTGTTTAGTGTTTTTATTTGATATAACATGTTTATTCAACTCGAAAAACATACAGTGTTTACCGATGTATTGGAAAATTAAAAATCGCGCCCGACTTTCTCTTTGACACGGAAAGTTTGGGAAAAGGAGTTAAAAATAAAAAATAAAAAAACTAAACAAAATACTGTTAGAAACTCGCTTAATATATGTTACCGTGACATTAGCTGACATATATTCGGTGAGTTTTTAACAGTATTTTGTCTATTGAATATGCGTTTACAATCAGTCCTTCACGACTGAGACAATTTTTTTTATTTTTGTACCTTTTCTCCACGTTAAAAAACGACCCTGGTGTCTAACTCTGTCCTGTGGGGAGGCATTGTAAATAGGTACAATAAATACCCACGCAAAAAGTTGAAAACTGCTAGAACACCAGCTTTTCTTAGAGATAAATTCATCAATTCAACACTACTAAAACCTTTTGACACATAACATTAAGAAAAGGGGGCTGGACGAAGTGTTTGTACTATGTAAAGTTAAATATTCAATATGCCGTATTTTAAGTTTTTTTTTTTATTATTTATTATTGAACATACAATTAAAGAGCTTGATTACTTCAACAGAGTGTTAAAAATTGTAGGTAAATTTTTTTTAAAAATTTCATTTTTTTTTTTATTACATTTTCACTCCGAACAAGACACATTGCCACTTTGGTGTAGGGGGGCTACTATCAGGGGCAGCAACTACTGGGGCACTATGTTGGGATTTGGGCAGAAAGATGTCGGTTCACGTTACACTTGAACTTCTTCATGTCAGTACAGTTAGGGAAGCAGTTCTGGAGAAGAAACTACTGGAGCAGAAAGAGCTTTTACATCTAGGGATCTCTACTGTGTTGGGGTGGGATTTAGCTGCCTGTCGGGTTTGTCGAGGGTGTTTACGTCGTGGGGGCACAAGTGTCTGCAGTTCGTCAGAGCATTCACCATTAAAATACTTGTAGAAAAGGCAGAGGGATGCAACGTTTCGTCGATGGGACAGAGGCTGAAGCTTAGATGCCAGTTCAGGGCCTATGAGATTGGTGGCTCTCTTTTGAACCTTTTTTAGGAGCGAGAGACTAGTAGCAGATGCACCAGCCCAAATGTGACAACAATACTCCATACATGGGCGAATGGTGGCCTTATAGAGGTACAGGATACTTTCAGGTGTCAGTAGTTTTCTAATACGGTAGAGAGAGGCTACTTTTTTCGCAGCGGCCCTGGCAATGTTTTCAATATAATTGTTCCAACTCATGTTTCCTGTGAATGTTAGGCCAAACAGTTTGAAAGATATACTCTCAGACAGGGAGTCACTGGCCATTGCTATTGGTGGCAGAGAAGGTTTCTTGTAATTATTGAAGGAAACCAATTTAGTCTTGGCAGCATTGAATGTGACCATCCATTTATGTCCCCATTCCACTACAGATTGGAGGTCATCCTCTAGTGTTTTTGCCATTTCTTTAGTTATGTGTTCATGTATTTTCCTGTCATGCCTGTTATAGAGCGTGGTGTCATCAGCATATATACCCATCTCAGAGGCAGTTTTGTCGGGAAGGTCATTAATATAAAATTAATATCTAAAAGTAATTTATATTAATTTTGATTTGTATAAAACCATAATGTTATATATATATGTGTGTGTGTGTGTGTGTGTGTGTGTGTGTGTGTGTGTGTGTGTGTGTGTGTGTGTGTGTGTGTGTGTTTGTTTGTTTGTTTTTTTTTCATTTTACCTCTATCGAAGTTCTCAGATACACCGATGAAGACTGAAGGATCGTTCGAAAATTATGTACCTGTAAAAAAAGTTTTTACATTTTTTTTCATAATATTATTTTGTATTCCTGCACGTCACCAATTGAAAACGAGTAAAGAAAAGTTATAAGCTTTTATACTTTTCGTATTCTTATATATATATATATATATATATATATATATATATATATATACTAGCAAAAGTACCCGTCGTTGACTGGGTTCAAAAACAGCCTACAGAAAATGGACTCTGTTTTATGAAAGTATGATAGGTTATGAAAAGGAAGGGTTGTAAAGAGATAGCTTCGAATTTGGGGGTATCAAAACCAAAGCAAAATATGATGAAAGTAAAAATAAAATAGATAAACCCCATAATTTATTATACCATACCTGTTCACAATGAAACACTTATCACAATATTCTGTGGATCTATATTAAAAAAAACCTTGTTAAACTTTGTGACATATTTCCATTCTATGGAGGTCAGGTGCGAACGAACACCCCATAATTTTATCATACCATATTTCTTAAACTGAAACATAATTATCAAAGTATACTTACGCAACTAGATATGAAAAGTCTTTATTAAGTTTGTGCCTATTTCCATTCTATGGAGGCCTGGCGCGAACGCAGATCCCACAATTTTATTATACCATCCCTATTTAAGTTAAAACATACTTATCAAAGTATTATTATATACATCTATATCAAAAACACTTGTAAACGTTGTTTTGTTTTTTGAATTTTTACATTTTTTATTTCCATACTTTGTGGATCAGGCGCGAACGCATACCCCACAATTTTTATGAACCACCATTCTGCGAGATCAAACGTACCCATTCCTGATCCTCGATGCACCTTCTATCATTATATGTGATCAGTTTTTTAAAATAGTCAAACATATAGGAGCCTATTCGTGACCAGACACACACACAAACACACAGACGTTCATCTTTATATATATATATATATATATATATATATATATATATATATATATATATATATGTGTGTGTGTGTGTGTGTGAGAGAGAGAGAGAGAGAGAGAGAGAGTCTAAAGAAGCTTTGAGTAAAAAAAATGTAAAAAAAAAAAATAAAGAATGCAATTTAAATTCTCGGAAAAAGAAACTAAATTTAATCTATCACAGACTTAGCACCTACATAATCCGACTTCTAAAAGTGTATAATTAAAAAACAGAATTCATTTATATATGGATGAAAAAAGAAAGCCTTAACTAAAATTGTTAGATATAAGCAGACTTACCACTTGCATAAGCCGATTTCGCAAAAGTTTTCAATTATAAAAGAGAATTTGACTATCATTCAAACCCGGTAGTGTTTGATGAATATATGGTTAAATGGCAGTTTTAGTCATTTAGAACTGTTTTAAAGCTTCACCCCTCACTCATTTTTCGATCAAATTTCAAACAATTATTCCAGTTTATAGATCTCTTTCTCGGTTATATTGTGAAAAAAAAAACATTTTCAATTTTCGTTCAGTAAAACAAAAGTTATGATGAATTTACTGGTGTTCAAAATCGTAAAAAAAAAAAAAATTAAAAAAACGTAAGATGGTGAGCGACGTTTTTTATAACAGGTTTCCATAGCAACAACGTTGCTGCAGAGACTAGTGTTGCTACCAATTCACCGCTCTCGAGAAAAGAGAAGTAACAAGTGAAACAGAGATTGAAAGAATGAAAAAGAGATTTTATTGAAAGCAGACGAGTGCCGTACATTGTTATTACATATGTGTTAGTCATGTTTATGGGGGCTAAAAAATTAGACTGAAATTAAAAAAAGAACAAGGGAATTTACTGGAAGCCTGGAAAAATCATGGATTACAATAGAAAAATGCGAGCATGAAAAGTAATACGGTTAAGCTTAAACATGGAAAAGTAAAGGACTAGTTGTTAAAACTGGAAAAGAAAAGGACAATATATTCCAGTAAAAATATAATAAATTTATAACTTAAAATATTGCAGCATTAAGAATTGATTATATAATGCTATAAATTGAATTTAAAAAATTCTTAATGCTGCAATATTTTAAATTATAATTTTTTTTTTTTTTTTACTAGAATATATTATCCTTGCCAGAGGTTTTGGAAAAATATCAGATATTTTGTAATTCGTAGCAAAAATATAAAAACAAATGACTATGATTGAAACATTTTATGGCTGTAAAAAAGTACCAAAATTAGGCTCTGAATGATGGATGATCCTTTTAATGTGCGACAAGGGCAAATGTCACATCGCCCACTACACAATTCAGACCATTAGCTTTCCAACGAGCCTTCATTTGTTAAATTCGGATCAATAGTCGCTGAGATTTCGAACTCATAAAATTGCCAAAAAAAGGTGACATATCTATACTGGTAGCCAAATTGAATATTGGAATGCTCATATATTTAGTTCTATGCGATGAAATGACATAAGAACGTGTGGACTTTTTGAAGATTATAGTACTATTCTATGATTAAAATTTTATGACCATTGGTTAAAAAAATATCTATATTTTCAAACCAATAAAATATGCCCAAATTGCCTACATTTGAATATATAATGTCCTGAAAGCCAGATTTAATTTTGCTGCTTTGACATGAATTTTGGGTGCCCAGAAAACTCGTCCCGGGAAAACTCGTCTCCGGAAAACCCGTACCCAGAAAAATCCCCCCCCTTTTTGCTAGGTAGGAAAACTGGTCCCTTATTGAATAAATATCGATTGAAAACACATTTTATTACCGTTCTTGAAGGAGATATTGTTTTTAAAAGAGACTATGCATCCCCATAATATTTTAAAAAAATTATTTTTAACTCTTGCTTAAAAAAAAAAAACTTGATCACGGAGTCAAGATCCGAAAACGAAACCAAATATTTATTTAAAAAATGCTTTAGTTTTAACACTTTTTTTGTCATTACGAAACAAAAATAAAGAAAGAAAACACGTGTAGTCAAAGAAAGCGATTATTTTATTTAGAAGAATTAATTCAGTTTAAATAATTCTTGTGTTATTAAAAAACAACAAAAAAGAAAACACGGTCTTATGCAATTTTGGTACCGCGCTGAAATAATAACGTTATTATTTCGAAAGCCATTCTTTACATGGGGGGGTAGGGTAGGGTATCGTTTAAAAGTAATTTTGGGGGCACTTGTGTAGTGTAGTACTTAAAAATATACAAAATTATTTTCTTTTGGAGGTGGGGGTGGGGGACTCGTTTTAAAACTATATCTATCGCAGTATTTTCTTTAATTTTCGGCCATTTTTTTGTTAAAAATTATTTACTAAGAAATGTCTAGTCCGCTATTACTTGCTATTTCTTTTTAATTAAATAAACTCTTTAAAATAAGTTTAAACACCAAAAACTTACAAAGCTAGGTAGAAAACGAAAACTTAGAAAAATCAATTTAATTTTTTAAAAACAATAAACATGTAAAACTATTTTTATTTTTTTTTTTTAAATATTATGGGATGTGCCATATTACCTAAAAATATACAATTTTTTTTTTCTTTTGGAAGGGGAGGCTCGTTTTAAACATATATCTACCTTAATATCTTCTTTAATTTTCTATTTTTGAGCAATTATCCTCCTAAGGCGTAATCCTCTTATGTCGGACATTTTTTGTTCATAAGTAACACTCGACATTACTTTTTTTTTTAACTAAATAAACTCTTTAAAATAAGTTGAAAGACCAAAAACTTTCAAAGCTAGGTAGAAAATGAAAACTTAGAAAAATTAATTTAATTTTTTTAAAACAACAGTAAAAATATTTTTTTTAAATATTATGGGATGTGTATTCTCTTTTAAAGACAATATCTTCAAGAACGGTCATAAAATGTGTTTTCAATCGATATTTATCAAATAAGGGACCAGTTTTCCTACCTAGCAAAAGGGGGTCGAGTTTTCCGGGGTCGAATTCTCCGGGGTCGAGTTTTCCGGGTACGAGTTTTCCTAAATTCGAATTTTGTTTATGGTTTATTTTTATTTTTACTTATTTATTTTTATTTATTTATTTATTTATTTTGCTTGATTGTCTCCCCATAGCCTTGCCAGGCCACTAATAGGAAAGTAAATAGACCCCCCCCGCCCCGTACAACGTGAACCTCGTAATAAATAAAGATGAATAAATAAAAAATAAAAATAATGTGTGAGCCACGTAAAGACGGGAAACGCGCACATAGACACAGAGACATGAAAGTGGTCGCAACATTTTAATGAATATACAGATAACTAATTTGATAATTCACTTTTATTTACATGAAGAAAAACCAATTGTATCTCGCGCGCTCTGACGTCATACCGGAAGTCAATCCGGTCTCGTTCTGACACCCACGCATTTTCGAGTACTCGTCCGGATTTATCAACACTCGATTTATTTTTATTTACGCTGCTACTTACTCGCCCTGTTAGTAAGTCGACGCACTTGCTGTCACTCATAATTAGTAGTAGTAGTGATAGTAGTAGTAGTTGTTGACCTCCTAATAAACTTGTGGGCATCTTTTTAGCAGTTCTTTCTGCTGCTTGTTGTCACGCAACGAGTTAGGCATATTTTTTTCATATTTCTGGAGGTACAAAAAGGGATCAGCAACAAATCCTGCTAGAATACACAAAAATACTTGCTTTTCAACTGTTGTTACGATCGCAGAAACTTTTTTAATTATTTTCTTCTGTTGAAATACTAAGGGATCACAAAAAAAAAAAAAAAAAAAATGTTTCCTAGTTCCATGAAATCCTTTTTTTCCGGCATGGACGGAGGCGGAGGCGGTGGCTCCCGCACGTTCAACTACTCGTTCAGTCGTGGGGGTCCTTCCATTGGATTTGGGCAAGGCGGTTTCAAATTCAGCCTCTCAGGAGGAACCAAGGACGGCGGATTTTCCTTTTCTGACGACAACGATGGAGGCTATGGAATTCGTATACCGTTTACGCCCGGTGGTGGCGGGCAGCATTCCCGGGTCATCGGGCGAACCTCGAGGAAGGCCCGGGAAAATCCATTTGTTGGGATCGCAAATCAAAACTATGAAACGATCACCAAGAAATGTCTCGAAGAAGGGATTCTATTTGAAGACCCGGAGTTCCCAGCCGATAATTCATCATTATTCTTCGATGAAAATGCCCAAACACGTAATCTTGAATGGAAGCGACCAAAGGTATGTGTTGTTGGGGAGAGAAGAAAAAAAAAAAAGAGAAGAAAGCGTTTTTTTTTTTTTTTTTTTTTTTTTGTTTTTTTGTTTTTTTAGTAAAATATGATCGATTGTTTTTTTTTTTATTTTGGGAATTTATAAAATTAAATTCAGTTTTGTCAACATAATCTCAGTTTTATTTTTTAAAAACAAAGTATGTGAAGGTAAACCCCTTTTTGGTGCTTGTGCATTTAACAGACCGTGATATTTTTTTTTTTTAATTTAGATAAGATTGTTAAGTTTACTTCAATTTTTACGATATCTCTTGTTTATTAAATTATTGGGTGAAATCACAGAATAGTTTTAAAAAAACCCTCATGTTAAGAATGGCCTTCTAAATAGTAACATTATTTCAGTACGGTCCGTAAACTGCACAAGAAGCACCATCCTTTTTAATTATTTGTTATCGTTATATGGCTCTGCTGAGATATTTGTGTGCTTCGTTTCTGTTTCGATTCAGATTTTCACACACACATAACTTGTGGTTAGCCGTGTGAATTCCTTGGTTGGTGTCCTCAGAAAAAATAGCTTATTATTTACTTCTCATATGTGCATTTTTAAACTACTAATCTTTATTCTTGTATTTAGCACTTTTGAAATAAAGGTGATTATGCAGAGAAGGTACATGCCATATATATATATATATATATATAGAGAGAGAGAGATAGTATTTTAAAGTTTGTCAAATTTTACGGTATCTTTTCTTATTTTATTGGTGCTAGTGCAAGTGCACTTATTGATCCGCGCTATTTTTTAAATAGTATTTTCAAGTTTAATGAAAAATATCTCATCGCCCACTACACAATTCAGATCATTAGCTTTCCAACAAGCTTTCATTTGTTAAATTCTGATCAATAGATTAAATTTTATTAAATTGTAAGGGGGTTTGTATTACTGTGCAGTAGTACACATAGATTCGAAAAAGTTGTCAAAACAAATATATAACAGATAAATATTATCAAAGGCAAGATAAGTTACTTTTCTACCAAACTGGATATATTTTTTGTGTTTTTATTCAATGTAACATGTTTATTCAGCTCGAAAAATATGCAGTGTTTACCGATGTATTGGAAAGTTCAAAATGGCGCCCGACACTCTCTTTAACATAAGTTTGGGAAAAGGTGTTATAAATAATAAACTAGACAAAATACTATTAAAAAAAACACCGAATATATGTCAACTTATGTCACGGTAACATATATTGAGCGAATTTCTAATAGTATTTTGTATAGTTTATTATTTATAACATCTTTTCCTGGACTTACCGTGTTAAAGAGAGAGTCAGGGGCCATTTTGAATTTTCCAATACATCGGTAAACACTGTATGCTTTTCGAGCTGAATAAACATGTTTCATTGAATAAAAACACGAAAACTATATCCAGTTTGGTAGAAAAGTAATTTCTCTTGCCTTTGATAACATTTGTTATATATTTGTTTTTTTGACAACTTTTTCGAATCTATGTGTACAGTAATACAAACCCGAAAACGCTCCGCTCCCAATGTTAAGAATGGGTTTCAAAAATCATTATTTGGGCACGGTTCCTTCTCTGCAAAACCACCAAAATAAACACCAAAACAAAAGTAATTACTTAAATTATAATACGAATGTGCGTAGATAAATAGATGAAAACTCCGTAATACGTAACGTGCTATTTATATATATGTATATAATCTTAAAAGTTAAATTCAATTTTTACGGTATCTTATTAAATTGTTAAATGAAAGTACAGAACAATGATAAAACGCCCTCCCCATGTTAAGAATAGGTTTCTAAATAAGAGCCTGATTTCAGCACGGTCCGTGATCTGTAGTGATTATTGGATTACTTTCTACCAAGTTCATAAATGTGTGTGTATGTATGTATGTACACACACATATATATATATATATATATATATATATATATATATATATATATATATATGGTAATCTTGAAGATTCACCTTCCTTTGTTTACAAAGCCATTTGTGGAAGTGACGTCCGACATATTTTTAGCTACGGATGACCAAAACTGTATAGAATTAACTTTTTTTTTATTTAAACTTAATGGACTTTTTTTTTTTTTTTTTTTTAGATTCATGAACTGTTTTTCCCCCCATTAATATAGGTATTATTTTACTTTAAGACCCGTCTCACGTCCGTATATAACATTTTTTTGTAGATTTCGGTGTGCTAAAAACGCATCTGAAAACCGTTTCCGTTGCAAAAAAAATAGTTTTCATGATATGAAGAAATTACTTTTTTCGAAAAATGAGTGATCACTTTTCCATGTAAATTTAACTTAAAATGAGCACCCACTTTCTGGCCACCTGAGAGAAGGGGCATTTTTTGTGTGTTTATTAGCTAAAAAGTTTTTTTGTTTGATTTCTTTTGCATGGTACTATTTTCCATTTCACAGCCTAGCCTTTGTTTACGCTACGCACGAGCATAAACGAAGGTTGTTAAATGTGTACTCGCGTACCAAACTGCCTTGTCACAGTAGCATTGGCGAAAAATTAAAATTAGACGAAAAACAAGTAGTTTTCCAAATATTAAACCATGTAATGTTATGTTATCACGGGTGGCCATTTTGTACGCGCAAGCGCGCGCACATGGCCTATGAACAGGATTTCTAGTATTTCCTGAAAACCGCAGGTATCGATGGACGATCGAGCCAATGTGTAGTGCTATTTGTAATAAATCGAACATTTTTAGAGGATTTTTTATTCGAAAATATGGTACTCATGCAGTCATGCATGCAGTCATGCACTCATCATGCAGTGCACCATGCAGTGCAATCCGTGCTAAAATAATGTTATTATTTAAAAACCCATTCTTAACATGGGGAGGGTGTTTTCTCCCTATTCTGTACTTTAATCTTACAATGTAATAATAAAAAAAAAACATCTAAAACTTTAATTGAACTTGGAAATAGGATTTAAAAAATAGCGCGGATCAGTAAGTTTATTAACACCAAATATATTTAAATATTTTCTAAATTAAAAACTTTTAAATTATATTTAAAAAGAAAAAAAAATGTTTAATTTTATTAATTAAACAGGCTGTTTAAAACACATTTGTTGCACCTTCCTCCCCCCCTCCCACAAAAAAAAA
Organism: Euprymna scolopes; assembly: GCF_053919585.1. Classification (NCBI taxonomy): domain Eukaryota; kingdom Metazoa; phylum Mollusca; class Cephalopoda; order Sepiida; family Sepiolidae; genus Euprymna; species Euprymna scolopes. Next base: position 48,094,376 of record NC_136513.1, read on the forward strand.
ATCCATCACGAAATGTTCTTTTCTTTCTTTTTAATTAGCACCATTGCTCTTAAGTACTCTAGTCATTCCTCCTATGAAAAAAAAAAAAAAAAAAAAAAAACATACCCGGCCCTTCAAGTCCAATGTAAACTAGTTCTTGTTGAGCCGTTTCCTCAAATAATCAAATCCTACCCGCGCTGCACTGCTGCAGTGCACTAGTGCTGCAAGCTGCACTATTGTCTCGGTGACCACCGACAATCTTATCCACGAGTGGCCTTCGGGTCTTGCTAGATGTTGAACCCACATAAAAATGATATAATCATAGTGCTGTGGGCTGTGCCCTGTGCGGATGGAAGGTTTCGAAAAACCAATTCCAAATATAGGTATGATTACAGTTTAAAAGTAAATAAAAAAGTTTTACGGATTTAGCAAAGTTACGACGTCACATGTTAATAGAAACAAGGCTTATTGTATTATTATATGATTGCTGTATAATAGTAAGCCTTTTTTCCACTAAGTCTTTCTGGATGGATTACTCGTGATCGCCTAAAAAAAAAAAAAGAGGTGGAATCTCATTTTGGGGGCGTGGTGATTTATCTGAGGATACTCATCGAAAAAATTTTTTGAAAATGTAAAGTTCGTGAAATCCAACCTATTTTTGTGAATTAAAACAAAAACAAAAATGTGCTTGTTAAGATAGTCGACGGATCGATTTTTTTTTTAATATATGTGGATTTAAGTAAAAACAACTTTATTTGTCATGTTGAAAATAGGGCGGACGGCGGACCTGAACGAGTTTTCCCTCCTGCCGTAAAATTAGTTGCTTTAGGTTTGTTTTACTGTACAGTGTACACATAGATTCGAAGAAGTTGTCAAAAAACAAATATTTAACAAATAAATGTTATCACAGGCAAGATAAGTTACTTTTCTACCTAACTAGATATGTTTTTAGTGTTTTTATTTAATGTAACATGTTTATTCAGCTCGAAAAACAGTGTTTACCGATGTATTGGAAAATTAAAAATGGCGCTCGACTCTCTCTTTGAAACGGTAAGTTTGGGAAAAGGAGTTAAAAATAAAAAAAAACTATACAAAATACTGTTAGAAACTCGCTCAATATATGTTACCGTCACATAGGCTGACATATATTCGGTGAGTTGTTAACAGTATTTTGTGTAGCTTTTTATTTTTATTTTTAACTCCTTTTTCCAAACTTACCGTGTCAAAAAGAGTCGGAACAACAGTAACCAGCCCGAGTGAAGAGAAATGTAAAAAATGAAAGTGGTAGTAGGCTCGAACTCCTATAACGCGGAGATGTGTCCATCGCAAAACCATAAGTTGCGAGCATTCAAATTAAGGGTAGTCAATTCAAAGGAGACGATGACTTGCGAAAATTTCAACGTAAAAACCGACCTCTCTTTGGAAAAAACGGCTCAGTTGAGGGTTTAGGAATTCATGTTTTTGACCAATTTTTCAATATTTGTCGTCCGAGAGACGGAGCTTCAGCTTCGTAACAATACCAATTTCGTCAGGATCTGTCGCGTGTGTCAAAAGTTTTTGGCAGACATGCAAATACACTCACATACACACATTTTGCCTTTTATATTATAAATAGATGCATTTCAGTGACCGTCGCCATTCTTAACATGGGGAGGGGGTTGTAACACGCATGCGCATTAGTACATGTTCATTTGGAAAAAATGGTCACCGGTAAAAACATAAGGATTATATTGAATAATAAAGGTTTTAATATCCAGAAAACTACTTGTCTGTCTTCTATTTATTTGTCGATTAATTCGCCCTGCAAATTTCATTGTATAAAAGACACTTCCTTCCGTCATATTCTATCCTACGCCATTATTAAGGAGTTTAATGTAATATATTTCAATATCTTTCTTAAGAAACATTATGATTTTATTATTTGTTTCTTACAAAATATGTCTTTTAACCCTGTCATTCACCCTTGGTTGGTGGGGGGGGGGGTAACACCCTCTTAAAAACTTCGAACAAACTGAGAGTTGCCATCCGAACTTAGGGTTAGTGACAAGATTAAGGGAAAGCTTTTTTTTTTTTTGCTTTTTTTTTTGCTTTTTTTTTTTTTGTTAAGTTGTTTAAAAAAGCTATATTAATTCGGGACATTTGTAAAAATAAAAAAAATAATCTACAAAAATCAACAAAAAATTTCATTGCAAAATAAACAAAAAAAAATCTGTAAGAAATCAGTTTCTTAATATAAAGCACACATACTTTTAACTTTGTTTTATCTTTCGGGGAAATGAGGGAAGGAGTTAACTTTTAATGGTTTCCATTTCTCGTTTTGCGTTTTGACGATAGTGAAATTAGTGACGAAGGTATGTAAAGAGAGTATATCAAAATCTTCCCCGCGTGCGCACACACACACGCCATGTTCAGTGTGGGTACATATAGCCAATGAATTACTACTACTACTACTACTACTACTACCATCACCACTACTCTATCATTGAAATTTCGATAAAATCTTACCTTTTGGCTTCTACACTATCAACAAAAATAAAAAGCACAGTGCCACTTTGCTATAGGGGTTACTATCGGGGGGCATAAGTTTCAGGGATACTATATAGGGAGTTGAGCAGCAAGATGTCCGTTCACACTTCACTTTAACTTCTACATGTCAGTACAGTTGGGAAAGCAGGAACTCTGAAGGGAGTTCCATAGTCTAGCAATTCTGGGGAAGAAACTATTAGAGTAGAAGGCTCTTACATCTGTGTAGCGGTGGGATTTTGCTGTTTGTTGGGGGTATTTATGTCAAAGAGGCACAAGGGCTTGTAGTTCGTCGGAGCATTCACCATTAAAATACTTGTAAAACAAGCAGAGGGATGTAACATTTCGTCGATGGGACAGAGGTTGAAGCTTTGATGACAGTTCAGGACCTATCAGGCTGGTGGCTCTCTTTTAAACCCTGTCCAGGAGTGAGAGACTAGTAGCAGATGCACCAGCCTGAATGTGACAATAAATGGGCGAATGGTGGCCTTGTAGAGATATAGGATACTTTCAGGTGTATGTAGCTTTCTAGTATGGTAGAGAGAACCACCTTCATCGCAGCGGCATTGGCAATGCTCTCAGTGTATCTGTTTGTTTGTTGTTTTTTTTACATGGTAGTCAACACTTATCAAGGTCCGGAAGCCACTCGGGGATAAGGTTTATTGCATGTACAGTAATCAATGGGATAATATCGTAGTAATCGTTAGTAATGGAGATTTGATAAAGTGGCTCATGTTCCCTGTGAACGTTAAGCCGAGGAGTTTGAAAGAAGTATTTTCAGGCAATGTATCTTTAGCCATAGATATTGATGGTGATTGGAAATCTCTCTCTCTCTCTCTCTCTCTCTCTCTTCTCCCCCCCCATTTTACTTCATCGAAGTTCTCAGAAATCAAGGTATGTGATATACACGTTCGAACACCAAGTTAATAAACAAGTTGGGAACATAATTTTCCTCTCCCCAATCGACCATTTAGATATAGCATATTTTGTAATCTGTGTGTGTAAAAATTACCACCACAAACATGTGTATATCTTTTCTTGGTTGGTTGTTTTTGTTTTACGGTTTATCAATCCTTTTCAGGTTATTTAATGCCGAATCCAGTGATTTTGAAGAATAATTTTTAATAGAATATATTTGTTTTTTTTTTTCAAGTCGGTTTCTATTTAACCCATAGTTGGGACCCTAACAGCTACTACCACTCCGGGTCAGAGTGGACCTGGGTGCAATGGCAATTAAAGGGTGGCTCCACACTCTCCAAAGCCCGCAAGCTGGGGCCTCACCATCGGATATAGTTTGTCATATCCAGGACCACGTTTCTTAATTTATTTTATTTGTTTATGTATAGGAATACAAAATGTCTTTTAAAAAAAAAAATTTTTTTTCAAACATTCCTTCGGTTTATGCTTGTGTGTGTGTGTGTGTGTGTGTGTACGTACGTACGTACACGTACACGGAAATCAGTTGGTTTTGGGAGCAGAAAAAAAAAACAGTATAGTCCATGAGATGATGAAATATTTATATGACTTTTTTTTTTTTTTACATAGGCATCACCACTTATCAAGGTCAAGAGGCCACTTGAGGATAAGGGTTAAAGAGTGCACAGTAGAAATTGGACAATATAGTAATCGTTAGTAATAGAAATTAGGTAAATTTGTTAACTTATATGGAACGGCTCATCAAAAACTTGTTTACATTAGACTTGAAGACAACCATATTGTAGTCAGTTGGAAAGCTGGAAAACAATTCTACAGGCGTGCAGTTCTAAGAAAGAAGCTTTGTTCATGGAATTTACATTTAGGTTTAGGCACAGATAAAGAGTGGGGGTAATTATTGATAGTGTTTTCTGCTAGACTGGTGTTTCTTGTGAAGGTTTGGTGAGGTGGGGGGGACATAGATTGGAGCTCAATCGAGCACTTGCTATGAAAATAATGATAAAGCAAACTTGCAACATCTCTTCTGTGAGAAAGAGGTTGCAGGGAAGAGAAAAGGACATCCCCTACGAGGCTAGAAAGTCTATTTTGAACTCTATCAAGGCAGGATAGGATCTTTTTAGCAGCTCCTGCCCAGATGTGGCAACAATACTCCATCCTTTGACATACCTGGCTCTTATATAGATAGAAAATTGCATCAGCAGTGAGATATCTACTGGATCGATAGAAGGATCCCACAATTTTTCCAGCGGCCTTGACAACGGATTTAATGTACGTGTTCCATTTAAGATCAGCTCAGAAGCTTGTCAAAACATGAGGCTTCCCAAGATGAGAGCCATTCATTTCAATTGATGCCAAATGGGATCAGAGTGTTGATGATGTAAAGATAAAAGCTTAGTTTTAGATGCATTAAAAGTAACAAGCCACCTCTTTCCCCATTGTACCACTTGCTCAAGATTAGGAGAGAGAATCAGAGAGAACTAGGTCATTTATGGTCTTAGACGTGCTTTCATAAATAGTAGTGTCATCAGCATAAATGTCTACAAATGATGTAAGGATGTGATTTGGAAGATCATTAATGTAGATCAGGAAGAGAGTTGAGATCAGGATGAATCCCTGAGGGACTCCAGTATTAATACTGTGAGGTTCTGATTTCTGCCCATCAACCTATGAACCTATCAGAGAAGAGAAATGATTTAATAATTCAGAAGACATTTCCAGCTTTACCATAGCTGGAGATCTTGCGTGTAAACCTTTATGCCATACTCTATCAAAGGCCTTTGATATATCAAGAGCAATTGCCCTAGAAAGGAAGCCTTTGTTAAGAGATTCACTAATTCTATGAGATATAAGTGTTGTAGAGCTAGCAGAACGGAAACCATATCGTGTGTCACTAAGAAGGTTATTTTTGCTTAGATGGTTGATTACTTCTCTATTTAACACAGATTCCAGCAACTTACTCATGACGTACACAAGACTTATTGGCCTGTACTGAGAGGGAGATGGCCGATTACCTGAATTCTTAAATACATGGCATACTGATGAGATTTTCCAGAGTGATGGGAAACAATTCTCCTTGACAACATTTAAACAGTTTTGTAAGTATGGACGCTAGTTCTAGTTGAAGTTTTTTGAGTACTATAATTGGAATACTGTCAGTGCTCGTTGCTTTATTGGAATCAAGGTTTTTGATTAGCTTGGCAACATCACGTACAAATATGTGTATATCACATAGCATATTCTCTGACACCGGAGGAAATATTGGTGGGTTGGCGACCTTGGTCGCAAAGAGTAGAATTAGCTGCAAAGTTCTTGGCAAAGAGTTTGGCTTTGTCTGATGCTGACAAGATTACCTTAGGTTCATTTATGATAGTTGGGATAGAGCACACACTTCTGTTCTGGATTCTGTTTGCTATTTGCCAAAACTGGTGGGAACCAAGCTGCTGCTCAGGTACTTTGGACTTGACAACTCTCTTGCATTCTTTATTACTTTTTTACAGTGGTTGCTGGCAGTCCTGAAAGTGGCTTTAGTCTCAGTATATCTGCGACTCTTATGTCTATCTTAGCATCTTCGCACTTAGTTATCAGTAACCTGGGTGGCTTTATGGTCTTTTAAACACAAGTTTTTTTTGGGGGGAGGGGGGTTTTACATGGGCATCACCACTTATCAAGGCCCAAAGGCCACTCAGGGATAAGGGTTATTGCGTGTACAGTAATCAATGAGATAGTATTGTAGTAATCATTAGTATTGGGGGTTTTGATAGAGTGTCTTACTTAAGGGGTTTTGATAGAGTGTCTTACTTAAGAGGTTTTGATAGTGTCTTACTTAAGAGGTTTTGATAGAGTGTCTTACTTAAGAGGTTTTGATAGAGTGTCTTACTTAAGAGGTTTTGATAGAGTGTCTTACTTAAGAGGTTTTGATAGAGTGTCTTACTTAAGAGGTTTTGATAGAGTGTCTTAGTTAAGGGGTTTTGATAGAGTGTCTTACTTAAGAGGTTTTGATAGAGTGTCTTACTTAAGGGGTTTTGATAGTGTGTCTTACTTAAGGGGTTTTGATAGTGTGTCTTACTTAAGAGGTTTTGATAGAGTGTCTTAGTTAAGGGGTTTTGATAGAGTGTCTTAGTTAAGGGGTTTTGATAGAGTGTCTTAGTTAAGGGGTTTTGATAGAGTGTCTTAGTTAAGGGGTTTTGATAGAGTGTCTTAGTTAAGGGGTTTTGATAGAGTGTCTTAGTTAAGGGGTTTTGATAGAGTGTCTTAGTTAAGGGGTTTTGATAGAGTGTCTTACTTAAGGGGTTTTGATAGAGTGTCTTAGTTAAGGGGTTTTGATAGTGTCTTAGTTAAGGGGTTTTGATAGTGTCTTAGTTAAGGGGTTTTGATAGAGTGTCTTACTTAAGTAAACTATAAAATGTTAAAGTCTATACATGCATACACTCATGCATACTCACACATATATGGATATATTTACACACACACACATATTTGACACATATAGCTTAGGATTGAATGAGTAATCATTGTGATGGGGGGGGGGGTCAAAATGACCGCTTCTTTATGTCAAATGTATTTATTTTGTACTGTCACCTATGACTAAGGGTTAATGTTAGGTGTGAAGGGCATATTTTAGAGTTTATTTCTGTTGAAAAAAAAATACAGAGGAGATAAGTGCATTGTTTTGGATAAGGATATTCAAATTTATAACATTTTAAATGATTTTTTTTTAATTTTTACTCATCTTCATCCCAAACAAAGCATATTGCCATTTGGACGTAAGGGCTACTAATTAGGACCATGCCTAAGAAAGATTAAGATGTTGGTTTATGTTACATTTGAACTTCTGCATATCAGTACAATTTGGGAAACAGGTAGCAGGAAGGGGGATTCCAAAGTCTAGCCATTCTAGGGAAGAAGCTATAAGAGTAGAAAACTTTCCGACATTTAGGGACCTCAACAGTGAAGTGGTGTGATTTTGTTGCTAAGTGGGTTTGTATGTACGTCGAGGGGGGCACAAGTGCACTCAGTTCATCAGAACATATTCCATTAAAACCATGTAAAACATATAAAAAAATTTTATGCAAAAAAAAAGAAATATATATATATGCCCGTTAGTGATTAAAACATTCAATTAGAGTAGGCACCGCCAAAAATGGCCGCAAAATCAAGTTGTTGTTGTTTTTTAAAACTAAATTACATTTATTAAAATCCATTATTTCTGAGTAACTTTTTTTTTTCCAGAAAGATAAAACCCTGAATTTTATCATATAGAAAACAGAATAATGTAAAACTTTTTCTACTATTTTTAATTCAATTTTAAATGTTAAATTTTCCCAAAAAGTTAACAATTGTTATTTTTTGTCTTGCACAAAAAACGTACTTAAATATTTAAAAAAAAAGGGTTTTTGAAATAATTTATTTATTCATTTATTGTCTAACTAAGATTTAGGATGATTTTCTAAGAGAATATGCAAAAATATTATAATATAAGTACCTGAATTTCAAATAATTCCACTTATTCATATATGTAACCAGATATTTCGCGTCGCCGAAGAGTTCAGATCGACTCTGTTTACGTTTTCTTTCGATGAGACGAAAACTATGGAAGACTAAACAGGCCAAAAAAACTTATTTTTCAGTGACGAAAATTTCAATGTATTATTAAGCTGAGGCTGGCCAGTACCAGATGGGTGACCATTTGTATGAGTTTGGTTTTTAATGTGTATGTGTGTGGGGGCCAGGCTCCCCAAAATGGGGGGAGGGGGCAATTTAAAGCAGAATAAAAAAAAATTATTTCAGCGCGTTTGGTCCACCGTAGTCGAAAGGCGGCAAACGTTTTCAAACGAGATCGAAAAAAATGATGCTATTTTTAACACAAAGGGCACAATATTTATCGAATTTTTTTTTTTTGTATCGATTATTCAAAGCATGCTCTGTTTAATAATGGTCATGCATTATTCGGCTCGCTAAAAAAAAATTGTTAATTTATTTATCAAAAATTTTAAAATGGCTTTTTTCGTATAAATATAAAAAAATTTGTTTTTTTGTTTTGCTTAACTTAAATTAATTATTTTACTTAACATATTCACCGAATTTCACACTTCAAAACTCAAAAGCGGGATAATTAAACACAATCGAAGTTCTGATATTCAGGCGTCAAAATAAGGTATGCAAACAATTTTTTTTTTTTTTTTTTTTTTAATCTATAATTCTGTCCCTTACAACAACACAATATGTTTTGTTCAGTTTCAGATGATTATTTTAAGCATATTTGTTCCCACTTCAAAACAAGGGGGGGTTTTGTAAGCAAAAAAATATATATATATAAATATCGTTTATGAAAAATAAGTACACTGTTATAAAGTTCATTCTTCTCCTAATAATCGCTGAAAATTTCGTATTGATCGGATAATTACCTGATTTTTGGTAGATTTTTAAAAAGACGGTCCGTCAAAAAGTACTGACCTGCCCCCCCAGTTTTGGCGGTGCCTAAATTAGAGTTAGATTCTTCAAGAGTGTACAAAAAAAAACAAAAAAAAAACAGTTTTATTTGATGACACAGAATATGATTTAAGCCCAATTTTATCTAAAATGTGCGCGGGAACCAAGCAAAATATGAGGGAGATATTCCAACGGTCTCTATAGTACCGTCGGAGGCAGAGAAGAGTGCATAGCAGGTGTAGACAAATGCAGTTTCAGAACAGAATCGAAATAAATGCATGTTTTTCTCAGGAGGGAGCGGAGTATTATTTAACTAGCTGGACGCCCGGCGTTGCCTGGACGTACAATATGCTTAAACATGATATTTTAATTTATGCAGATTGCATATTATTATTATAGAATCAATCCTCTATCGATTATTATATATTATGAGGAATGATTTGCTTGGTGGACTAATCAAAACGTAGATTCGATGAACAAAGCTTCTATCTTAGAAGTGCACGCCTGTGGAACTCTCTTCCGTTTGCCTGTTTCCCACCTAACTACAACTTGGATGTCTTCAAGTCCAACATAAACAAATTCCTGACAAACCGCCCCCTTAAGTAAGACACTTTATCAAATCTCCATTACTAACAATTACTACGATATTATTCCATTGATTACTATACACGCAATAAACCTTATCCTCGAGTGGCTTCCCGGGCCTTAATAAGTGGTGACTACCATGTAAAAAAAAAAAAAATTTCTTTTTAAATAATGATAATGTCGTTCATCAAATTCCGTCTGTGAGTGTTTACAATATCACGTCAGCTGATATTTGGGCTTGATGATGAATGCCCTGGAAAAGTCACTTCTGATTAATGTTTAGTTTTAAAATACGTAAACAAATAAATGATTTGTAGTGATTTTAAATCGTACTTCTTTTATCGTAAATTAAATTGAATAAGAAAAAATAAAATGGTGAGGTACACACAGGCTTGAACATTGGATCATTCGATCTGTAGTTGAATGTTCTACCACTGAGCTATGTTTCCAGATTTTAATAAAACCGGGGGGGGGGGTAAAGAAGAAATGATTTACTGAGATTTTATTATTTTCCTTGGTTGGTGTAACATAAAATATTCCTGTGTAAAAATTCTTCTTTTTTTTTTTTTATCTACAGGGTGGTCAAAAAGTCAGGTAACATTTTAAAGAAAAACGATATTAGCAATACACGTATATTTAAGTACCATACATTGAAATATAAAATGAAACAAACATGAAATATGTTTATTTTGTTAATTGTCGTCCATTTCTCTATCAATCGCTGGAAGCGATTAACCACTGATTGTGTAACACGTGTAATCATGTCAGCTGATATCCGCGCAATCTCCTCTTCAATAAATAACTTTAAAGACGCTATTGTATCAGGCTTCTTGCCATAAACGCTATCCTTTACATAGCCCCAAAGCCAGAAATCAGGAGGGGTAAGATCCGGAGATCTGGCTGGCCATTCAACTGGGCCACGGCGACCAATCCATCGTTGTGGAAAAATTTCATCCAAGAAATAATATTAAACGAATAGAGATTATAATGGATCATATTTTTTTTTTTTTACCTTTAACATGTTACCTGACATTTTGACCACCCTGTATAAGAGAGAAAAGACTCTGGATTTTTTCATTTTTTATACTTATCGGATGCATTTCTGTACAAAACATATCTAAGAACACTACCAGACATATAAATAAGCTTTGTGTGAAATTTGCAACAGATAGAAAGTTTCTTTGTTTTTTTACATATAAAAAAAACACAAAATAGTTTTTTAAAACAAAAACATTTTTTTTATTTTTAATGAAACATGAACATAGTTTTTGTAACACATTTTTAAAATTAAAATAAAATAGAAGAAACTTATAATAAAACAAAACTGGGTTGTTTTTGTTTGTTCTTTTTTTTGTTGTTTTTTTAAGTAGACATTTTTTTATATTTTTTAATAAAACATAAACATCAAATATTTTTAGCACATTTCTGGAAGTAAAATAATAATAAAAAAAATTTTGTTATTATAAGTTTCTTATATTTATTTAAAAAATAAAACCCACGTTTATATTCGATTCGGTCCTTAAATTGTATTTGTCTGTCCCTGCTATGCACTCACATGTCCCAACTGAAAACCGAAAAAGTGATTTTGTCCTCGTAGTGCATTAGGTGTATCAGAATTTTGGGGGAATTTTTGACACCCCTAACAGAAAACTGCGAATAAAATATAAAAAACTCGCAATTTCTCTTTTTAAAGTGGGTTGTTTATTTTCTGTATGGAATATACTTCCAAAATAAACTATTACAGAATAGAAATATTATTTTTTATTTTTTAAAAAACAGTGTTTACAAAGTGCCGGTGCGCGTTCAATCAGCCATTTTTTTTCCCCCCCGTATGAAATCAATTGAATTTTACGAGTGAATTTTTTTTTTAATTTTTAAACTTTAAAAATCTATCAAAACTTTTCTATTGGTTCAATTTTTACGATATTTTCAGGGTCAATGTGAAATTCTATGCTCTTTCGAATAAACCGAATATAATATTCGGTTTATTGGAAAAAACGTTTTTTTTTTTTGTTTTTTTTAAATTCACCCGCCCCCATTTTGAAATATCTATTAAAATTTAAATAATTTACCCACCAAAGTTTTATATATCACAAATTGAAGATAAAAGATTAATAAATAAAATATTCTTTTTTGAAACAAAAAAAAGTGGTTTTTGGAAATTTACCTGTAAAGTCCAAAGTGTAAAACCTTTTTTCTTATTTTTTTTTTAAACCACGTCGATTTTTTTTTTTTTTTTAATGAAGCTCATGTTATGCTTAATTACCGGACGCTGACGGCAATTTTTTTGTATTTCATTCAGTGTTTTCTTTTTTTAGATATTTTTTAAAAAATTCACTTGATAAAGTAGAAATAAGATATAATAATCAAAACTCGTGTATTTCATTAAGAGAATTAAAAAAACAAAATCAGTCAACTGGATTTTTTGTTTAACGACAAAAACTTATAAGTGAATGTGTGCTTTTTTTAACTACGGAGGCCCAAAAATACTAATTTTGGTTAACAGCACGCAATAAAGAGATATTAATTATGGCGTTTATAAGTCACTGTAAGATAATCGCAAAAGAAATCAGATTTCTCTCCCTTTATTTGAACAGTCTGTTTGAATTTTTTTTTTTTTTTTTTTTTTTTGAATCCTTGTTTAAAAAGTATTTTATTTAAAAAGGACATGGCATATAAGTATAAATATGGATAAATTCTTAACAATGAACTTTGAATAGAATTTATAGGTAAGTGATTTTTTTGCAATTTATATATATTTTTTATAATCGAACTAAGTAAAATTTCGTTGATTTTCTTTAAATCTTAAAAACAAAACGATCTAAAAAAAAAAAACGATCTAAAAAAAAAACAAATATTGCATAATTTGCTATTAAACTTGTTATTTCTTTAAATTTGGTCTTTGCTCCTTTAATTGAAAAAAAATTAGGGTTTGAATTACATTTTTCAAGTAGTTATAAGCTTCGAAAGATAGTAAGTTGATTTATTTAAGTTCATATACAGCATTTTTAATGGCCGATTCTGATACATCTAGTAGTGCATAAGTACCCAGTTAAACCTTATTCAATATAAATATTTTCATTAAAAAAAAACAAAAAAAAAATGGGATAAGGATATTTGAAAAGTTAGTCTTTTCAAAATTAAAGGGAAAGAAACTTTATTTTATTCATTTTCGAGTTGGTGATAAGCAAATCCCCTTGAGCCTTGACACACTTGTGGTAAAGTTAAGTATTTAAATAACAATACTCTCTCTCTCTCTCTCTCTCTCTCTCTCTCTCTCTCTCTCTCTCTCTCTCTCTCATGCTAAGTGCAGTAGCTTCTTGTAGGGCCTCTCGATGCCATATTAGTAGGTAATTGTTACGGCTTTACCTTAACATAGTTGTAAAAATCGTTCTTCGTCCTTTTTTTTTTTTTGAATTGCTCAAACAACTGCCACCTTCTTCACATCTCTCAGCCCTCAAAATGAATAATCACAAGAAACAAAACAAGATTAAACCCAGAACTCCCAACGTAGACCCTCACTACCAGGTCTCCTTCTATAGGTTGAAATCCAATTACAGGAGACCAAACCAGTCTTATTATTCCTATGCGAAACGGACATAGGACCTACTGTTTCCCCAGATGAGTTTGCGATTACCAGATATTCAAATCTGACTCCCAAAATCGTCATGGCGATGGAATATGTGCCATTCCATGTGGTAGAGACATCTCCAGAGAAGATTCAAATTTGCCGTACATGTGCTTCAGAGTAGCACTTGCTCATAACATTGTGTTCGTATTTGCTTTCTATCGACCCCATAATAGCGGAGTTTCTATCATTGAAAGCATCTCTGAAAAAAAATTGACCATATTCTGTCTACCCATCCCTTGGCTAAATGCCGAATGGCTCGTTCTCAGTTATTATTGTCCCTGCCAGGGGTGGGCAGCTAGTTTTACTCACATTAAATGGCCTTGTGCCACCTCTGATTGCCATGAGAAGCTCATAAAATAAAACATCAAACCGAATTTAACTGGCACATTCCAGGGCGTTTTAATTTGCTCCCCTCCCCACTAAGATGGAGTACACTGGAGGGGTGCAAAATTTTACTAAATCTGCCTCGTTGGCTTTCCTGGTGAAGGATGTGTTGGGCGATCAACCATAAACTTAACTAATCCCTCCAAAAGGAAAATGTAATACTTGGACGGATGGTCTCCTGAGATTAATCGACACATGGATCCTGGCTGTGGATGCGGGACGAATATGGTGTATAGAGGGGAAGTTCAGCCCCCCCCCCCTCCAAAAAAACTGGGCCACTCTGAATGGTTTTGGACTGTCAGGTGGGGGATCAAAGTTTAGTATTTGTTTTGCCCTCAGTCAGTAAAAAAAAAAAAAATGTTATAGACTGAAACGTTTTTTTTTTTTTTTGTCCGACTCAAGAACGTCCCTTCTTGGGAGCTCGACTTTTCTTCGTCTAACTCTTCTCTTCGGGCCAAGATTGAAGTGTAGTATCTGTTCTGATGCTACACTTCAATTTTTTGTTCTCGGTCAGTGGAGGAGAAATTCTTCACGACGGAGACAATTTTTAAATTTTTGTTCCTTTTCTCCACATTAAAAACGACCTTGTTGTCTAACTCTGCCCTCGTGGGGAGCCAAAGTAAATAGGAACGTTGCTTTTTTATGGAAGTAAATAAGGACCCTCCCCTCCCCCCCCCCTTCAGGTGACCGACAATAAATCAGCCCATCTTTCATAGAAAGAGGTAATTTCTGGTAGGATGGTCTCCTGGGAATGAACAAAACCAAAGACTACTCTTATATTAGTCCGACAGGTTAAAAGTTTTATGCACGCTTTTTTTTTTTTTTTTTCTTGTACAACATGGAAAGAAGGGGGTCTTTACAAAAACATCTTCCGACATTTTTCTTTTTTTTTTTTTCTTTTTTTCTTTCTTCTTTCTTTTTAGACATTCTATTCAAGTTTCAACCTTGCTTTCCCATTTATAGCGATAGTAAACCCAAACCCAAAGATTTGTAGTGGAACCACAGACGCACTTGTCTCTTCCAAGAAGTTGTTTTTAACGCCCATCCACACCCTCCCGCTTCCGATATCAAATTAACGCTGGAGAGGGGTGGGGTAAGACCTCATATCTTACAGTAGTTTCCTTTTCCAAATTCCTACTCGTTTCAATCACAAAATTATACAAGGTAAATTATTTGAAAGAAAATACAACCTCCCAGGATTTACCTTCACTTTTTGAGGAGGGGTTAGTTTCAGACTAATCGCTTGAGACGCCTCCTCTGTGTTGCTGACTTTTCAATCCTAATTTCTGACCTGTATTATATTTATTTCTTGTGCTGGGAAAGGAGGAGGGGTATATAGTTCTTTTACACTGCAAGTACTGTGACACCAGAGTCGGAAAGTGGGATTGAAAAAAATCAGTGCTCCAGAGAAGGAGCCCTCTGACTCTGCAAAAGTTGCCTGTACTGCCCCGTCGGCATTCCCAGCAGGACGACTCAGGCGATTAACAATAAATTAATCCGCCTCTCAAAGAGAGAAGGCAAAGCCTGGGAGGGTGGACCTTCTAGAACTGCACAGAACCAACATTACATTGCTATCAACAGGTCCCAGATCATTACAGGGATGCTCTAATATCTGATTTTGGGGACTCGAAGATAAAAATACCAAGCCGAGTGGAAAAGAAATGCATTGGGAAATTAGTCAAAATGGGGGGGGGGGGCTCACTCATTTGTGACCTATTTGCGTTCTAAAATATATTAAAGTTAAATTACCGAAAATGGTTGTGAGTAAAATAAACATTGGACATTTTATTTATTTATTTAATATTATTTATTTATTTATTTTTTTTTTTTTTTTCATGTCCACGAAGTACCAAAACCAGACTCTATTAGTTTATGCACAACCAAATTTCGGTGACATGAGCGTTTGTATTGGTACTACTGCATTCAAATTTAGCATACCACTTAAATGTTGTTTCCGATAGAGCAAAGTTCAAATAACACTTTGCTTTGCTTGAACAGTATTTTCCCCATCAGAAAGTAATGCTTTAGCAATACATAAAATTAAGATTTTTCCATTGCTTAAAAAAAAATTGCAATAGTAGCTTCTAAAATAACTAATGTGTAAACTTGTAATCTAATTGGACTCAAATTTTGGCACGTAGCATGTGAAGGTTAGTACTTTATAAAGGCCATAGCATTTTTTTTTTTTTTTTTTTTTCGGCAATATGGTCTTTCATGGGTTGATTAGCCAAGATGGCCGGCTGATGCTGACATCACGGGGTAATTTAAAATTGGGAAATGCGATCATAGAAAGTAAATGCGTCTTAATAGTTTTGAATGCAAAAAGAACAACTTTTTTGCGTCTTCTTTTTCAGACAATTTTTCATTTAAATCTTTTGTGTTTAACGAGAGTGCGAATAAAAGAAAATAAACCAGAAAACGAAAAGGAAGTTGTGACTGTTTTTATTAAACGAGTTCATCCGCGGCCCTCCACGAAGGTCGTGGTTCATCACGGGATTCGTTCATTTGAGTATCAAATTTTATAGAAATTATTTTATTTTGAATTTTTAGAATAACATCTATTTTTAAAAAAGCAGTTGCAACTTTCTTAAACTTCAGGAATAAGACGATGATATAAAATGAAATAACGAAAGTGTAGTGTAATTATTTCAAAATAACTATTTTAATATGCAAAAAAAATGTTGGTATTATTTATTTTAATAGTTTTGGATGCAAAATATCAAAACGCATTTCGTTCCTATATCCGCATTTCACAATTTTAACTTACCACGTGACATCAGCATCAGTCGGCTATGTTGGCTAATCAGTCTACAAAAGTCCATATAACCCCCCCCTATCTCTCTCTCTCTCTCTCATACTTGCCCAGGTGTTTGGAGGTGTGTGCTGAGTAAAAAAAAAAAAGTGGTAGTAGGCAGGCAGGCTCGAACCCATACCGCGAAGGGGGAAAAGAACATAAAAAAACGTGACGTGTTTGCTGTTGTGCCCAACACCAAACCGGAAGTGACGTCGATTTAAAGTAAGGCTAGATAAATCGAAAAGAGGTGATGACTTTTGAAAATATCTGCGAAAAAAGCGACCCCCCCCTCCCTGTAGAAAAGTGCCCCCCCTCCCTGTAGAAAAGTTGAGGGTGAAGGAATTAATGTTTTAAGACAATTTTTTGATATTTGTCGTCCGAAGGGTCGACCTTCAAAATGATACCGATCTGGAGAAAATCTGTCACCTCTGTTGAAAGTTTTAGGCAGACATACAAACATACATACATACATTTAAACAGACAGGTGAGATTTATTTATTTAGATTAATGGCACCATATATATGCCTTATTGAAATATGTGTTAGGTTAGTGGGTTTTTTTGTTTGTTTGT
The DNA here is from genome assembly GCF_053919585.1 of Euprymna scolopes. Classification (NCBI taxonomy): domain Eukaryota; kingdom Metazoa; phylum Mollusca; class Cephalopoda; order Sepiida; family Sepiolidae; genus Euprymna; species Euprymna scolopes. The sequence goes on from NC_136513.1 coordinate 48,111,206, forward strand.
TTTTTGTTTTTTTTTAAAGAGGCGGCGGGGGTGTATTTGGGTTGGGGGCTTTATTTTTTGTTATTGTTTTTATTATCTTTGTTGGAGCTCAGTTCAGGTTGGTTTTGAGATGAGAATTGTTTATAATAACCTAAAAAATTGCTCTTTCCACTGTTGACTGATTATGCAATTCAGCAAATGGATGTCAATTCATCTTCCAGGTCAACAAAGCGCATCCGATGATAATATAAAAACGGGTTTGACTATTTACGTTCACATGAATGCCAACAATTGATAATTTGGTTTGGAGTCATTGTGATCATCAAACCATAAACTAATTCTTTCCCAGTGTTTCAAATATTACACAGGTTTTGCTTAAGAGTTTTCTTTATTACTAGCATGCCACCAAGCATTGCCCGGTTGTAAAATTTGCATAAATATTTTAATTCATACAGAATCGGAGACATGTACAAGCAAGTATTATGTTTTTTTCTAAACAGTCCACTTCTTATTAGTAAAAAAACAAAAAAACTCAAGCTGAGATGGAAATCAAACCTAAAGTCAGTGAGTCAAGTACAATAACCATTCGGCCAGCATGACACGCCCTTTAAAAAGTGTTTTCCAACATACTTATATTTAACTTTAACATAAGGAATCTGCAATGTGAATCATTTCCGCATGCACAATTGTGAAATAGTTGACAGATAAAAATCTGACAACTCACGTGTACCAATTTTTCAAATTTGATTCCTTAGAAGCCTTTTTTTCTGGATGGAAACCGATTTAAAAAGTTTTTCACATGTCTGAATAACCTATATACCAAGTTTCAAGTCTGTAGATTAAACATTTGTTGAGTATATAGGTTGAGAAGTGTTCTCACACACACATTTTCACTTTTATAGATATATAGATTAGTGATGGGACGATTCCAATATTTTTTCTGATTCCGATACAATTACTGATTCCGATTCTTTATAAATCTCTAAATATTTAACTATAAAATTGTTATTTTTTCCCCGATAACCATAAAAGACACTCGTTAAATGGGCAGATATTTTCTCCAACGTAAAAACAAACTTGTGGGGGTGATCTATAGCTTGTAGCTTTACTGGTAGTTTAAAATAAATATTTATTATTTTATTAATACTACCAGTAGTGGAAGATTTTGTTTTTAAACAAAATCATATAAAAAAATTAAAGGAATCGTTTTTGGCATTGGAAATAGATACAAATTTTTCCAATACTGATTCTGATACCCCCAAAGAGTTCAGATTTTCTGATTCCCGATTTTGATTAATCGTCCCAACGTGATTCTAGAAAATTACATAAAAAAAAACGATTCCATTTCAGATTGTGTAAAAAAATAATTTGTTTATGCATAAATGTAATTAAATTGTTTCATTTACTTTCGTGCCTGCAAAATATTTGTTTTCATTAAAACCATTGAACCAAAATTGGATACTCCCATAGTGTTAATGACATGTCAAGTTAGAAATAATTTTTCCTATTTTGGCTCACGGGCAACATCATGTACTTTCATGTATGTATACAGTATGATAAAAAATAACAAAGAAAAGGTTTCGCCCGGGAAATGCTGCATTGAAACACACTTGCTCTATCTAGGATATTGAGCAACCTTGGATTGTTTTGTACCAAAAACCAGATATGATAATGTATTATTACTATTACATATATATTCATGTTCTGAGAAAAATGGTGAAATTCTGGGTCGACTAGTTAGCTGCATGTCTGCACTCGATGCAAGTAAATAGGAGCATCTGGTTGCCCAACCCAAATTCTCTATTGCAAGGCAACCCATCAGACCATGATATTATTGATGTTTCCTCTCTCCTCACCCACCGCAAGTGTTGGTAAGTGAGGGAGAAAAAGAAATATGGCAAAAGATAAGAGGAAATAGAGACTATATATATAGTTACTTTGATGTAGCGATTCGTAGCAGCTATGGTCCCAGAATCATGATGTGTACTTCTGTAGCATACATTTTGTTTATCATACCATTGTGTCTATCTTGGTTATTATCGGCCTGATGGCTTTTATAAATTGACTTCCAAACTTTCATTGGCCTTTCCCAAATAAACTGAACGTGCCACATCTACTTAACCTAAAACTTCCATTATTCGACTCTTAACCCTTTGACAGCAAGGTCTGTGGCTTCTAGCTGGTATGTCAAGATGCTGAAACTCGTATGCACACATATGAGACAACATACTTAAGGACTTATGTATGATATGAAACGAAATTGGAAATTAAAAGACGTTTCAATTATACCAGTCATCATAGGAGCAACTAGGCTTATGAAAAAGAACTTTAAAAAGCACATAGCAAGCATACCCGGTGAACCAAGTGCAAGTGAAATACAAACGATTGCACTGAAAGGGACGGCTAGAATCCTGAAAAGATCTCTTGGTTGGACTCACTAAAATGGTTGGATGTCCCATCCCCTAGAAGAAAAAGTTTAAGAAAAATGAAAAAAAAGGGTAATTACCTGGTCAATACAGAGTTTAACTGTCTCTCTCAGAACAGGAATGTAGCCACAGGTGTTCAGCCTGGGGTTCTTGTTGAAGAAGATGAGTGGTATGATGCCACCTTCACTGCTAACGGCACACAAGACCATAACTTTTGCTGGAAATTTTGGTAATACAGAAAATTAAGTTTTAAACAAAAAAATAAATAAATAAAAATTGGTAAAATAATCGTTTGTGACTCTGAAGTTAGGTTCAATTTTTTTTTTCTTTTTGATACCGATTCTGATACCTTAAAAAATTCTGATTTTTTTTTTTTTTTTTTTTTTTTTTTCTGATTCCCAGTTCCAATTCTTCTTTCTTTTTTGTTTTTTACAAATCCCCACATATCAAGCCCTGGAAGCCACTCGAGGATAAGTAAGGCTTAATGAGTAGGGCTGTGACAACAAAATATTCTTTTCATTCTTTTGACTCTCAAGTATATATCTGACACAGTAAGACACAATCAACCAAGAACCACATCAGTCCATATAAAAACGTATAAGATATTAACAGATATATACTCAAGAGTCAAAACAATGAAAAGAATATGCTGTTGTCACAGCCCTATTAATGAGTGTATGGTAGTCAATGGGACAATATCATAATAATCGTTAGTAGTGTAAATTTGGTAAATTGGATTACTTAAGGGGACAGCTCATCAAGAACTTGTTCACATTAGACTTGAAGATGACCATGTTGTAGTTAGCTGGAAAGCAGGGAAACAGAATCGTTTCAACACTAGAGGTTGTAGAAAATGTCAGAAAAGAATTGAATGATTCGGGATTCAACTATGAAGCAAAATATATGGTCAACAATCTAGCGTTGTCAAAATGGTTCAAGACTACCTGGCATTGCCTATGGCCATTTAAAACAAATAGAAATGAAGTTGCATTTGAAAACCCCTGCTATTCTTAGGATATTGAGCAGATTTCTATCTTGGCAAAGATGAATAGGTTTTCTTGTATAAAATACGAAGGGACATTCCAAAAATAATGCCTCCTATTTTTTATTCCATCTGTATGGATCAGAGAGGATTGCAAATTTCATTGTTATGATGACTGCACTTATGCATCCATGGCCTGAAAGTTTCATCTCTTTGATGCAGATATTGATGGTGTAAGATCCTAAGAAAGTGACCCCTGTTATGGACGTGCATCAGAAGCAGAGGTGCATCACTGAATTCCTGGCAAAAGTACATTAATATTGGTGGTGACTATGTAGAAAAATAAATTCTGGATCACAAAAGGTCGCTCGTTTTAATAGTACCACTCCTGTCTTCATAGCTCTTAAACTTTTGCGTTAAAAAAAATAGGAGGTTTTACTTTTGGAATAAGTGTCGTACTATTTCTCCATCGTTATTTACCTAGGTTTAACGTCATCCCTCTAATTGCACCTGTCAGTGTCTCTCATATTCTATTCTTGTATTGCCATATGAGAATCCACGCAAGAATTTTAAAAGGAAGTTAACTCTGTCTGAAACAAAAGAAGTTAGTTTCCCTTAATCGAGTTTACCCGGGTTCAAAGTTATCCCTTTAATGATGCCTGTCAGCATCTCTCTTATCCCATTCTCATGTCTCTACATGAGAATTCTCATAAGAGTTAAAATAAGGGAATGGGGATTAACTGCATGAAACAAGAGTTAACTCCCCTTGATCGAGTTCTATCGTCCGAACATACAGTTTTTATTTCTAATTTTTTATTTGGGATTTTATTATAAAATTATATCTTCATTCATGTCGGACATCCCGAAACAGTTAAGGAAATGGTTTATTTTATTTTACTTAAAACTTGATGAATATTAATACTTATTGAAGGTTAAAAAAAAAATGGACTAAAAATTGTTACATAGGGTTCAGAGGCAGGAGCAAGTTTTCTAATCTCCCACATGTACGGCCCTGTCGGTGGGGCATTAGAATACATCGACTGCCCCCCTGCAGAGGGTAAAAGTCCCTCAATGGATTCGGCATTAAATAACCCGAAAAGGGTTGATATGCCGTAAAACAACCAACCAACCAACCCACATGTAATACTGGTATACAGGTTCTGCTAGTGCTAGATTTTTACGAGATTAATGTAGTTTGCTTGAAACATTGTCTAGTGTTTATATAAAGATATATACACTAGACAGTGTTTTATTACTATATTAACTTATTATCACTTATTCTAGGCTAGACAGTTTGCCATAAACAAGAAATTGTTTTGATTCCCATGAACTAAACTCAAAAACATATCTGAAGAAGGGAAATTTTTCCGAAAAATCATACAGAACTTCCATCAGACCATATTGATGCAAGTAAGACCACAATGCAATATTAAAAGTATAAAAATACATATTTATTGTATTAATAGAAGGTGAATCTATATAACTCGTTCCACTGTTATGTTTTCATTTGTTTTAGTTTGTGTTGATTCATTATACCTCTGCATTGTGTTGCCTTGAGATAAGTTTTTACTTTAAAACGTACATTTAAATGTTTTTGTCACATTTTAAAATTTTAAAAACCTATAAAAATGTTAAAATATATATATATATATATATAGGTTTAAAATGTAAACTTACACTTATGCTCACATTATTTAATGTTCTCGTCATGGTTCCATATTCCCGTTGGCCACATTTCATCTAGGCAACTTTCCCATGGGCAATGTTCCTAATACTACACTCTTCCAATGGCAATGTTCCTAAAGTCAAGTTCTTATGTAGTAAAAGTATATCTTGCTTATTTTCAAGGTCATCTATATATATAAAAGTGAAAATGTATGTGTGTTCGCTTTTTGTGTATGTCTTCAAAAGTCTTTTTTCCGGTGGATTCTCGAGGCCGTCGCTCATTTTTAAAACTTTTTATATCACATCTAAATGATAATATCTATGACTTAACAACGGTGGTCGCCTCTCTATTTAATTTGCCCGATTTTGAAACGTTAATTATTCGACATTTTCGGATCTGCACGTGTTGCATTCATTTTTCGGTATAAAAAAAAAAAGCGAAACTCGATTCGAAATACTGGCCCACGACCAGTGGTCTCTAGAAAGCTATGTAATGTTTGGTCAATGTCGGCTTCGTCATATCAGACAGTTGCTTTCATTTCGAGACAAGACATTCTCCCTAATAAACAGAGAGCTGGGTTTTTTTGTTTTTTTTCAAAGTTAGTTAAAAACAAACAAACCAGTTTATTGACTTCATTAAAAACTGTCCCGCAGAAAATGTTAACTGCTGAATAGCTATCGCGTACCATCGCCGCATGTGCATTAAGCTTTTTCGTATAAAAAACAGACTCGCATTAAATAAAACACTGTCCCACACTCAAAGTTCTCGTCAAAAACGGGCACCTGTTTTTTTTTTTTTGTTGTTTTTTGTTTTTTTTTTTTCATGCTTTACTATTTTCCAACTGCGCATCAAAGCTTCGTTTTTTTTTTTGGGGGGGGGGTTAACAACCAACGATTTTTCTTTTTATTTACCTAAAACCACAAACACTTCCAAACACCCGGGCAACGCCGGGTACCCCTCGCTAGTTTTTATTAGAGTAAAAAATAAATTAAAAAAAAGCATGACCTTTCTAAATAATAAAACAAATGAAAATTATTTTATCCATTTATTTATTGCAGACTATGTACCTGTAATACGATGCAGGCAGAAATTCAGATTGCCAATGGGTAGCCCCCTGAGTGGGGTCCTGGCGTGCCTGTTTCTAGAGTTTACTGAAAGCGGTCCCTTAAAATATAAATTACCTAAGGGTACATCGTATTACAGGTACATAGACGACATTCTACTCTTTCTCCCCAAATCGTCGAATATTGATAATGTCACTAACAAACTTAATAGAACCTACCATCAATTACACTTACGAAACAGAAAATAATAATTCCATATCTTTCCTAGACATACAATTAATAATAATAATCAAGTAAAATTCAAAGTTCATCGTAAAACAACTCATAAGAATGATTAAGTACATTTTTACTCGCAACACAATGACAACGTAAAAAAGGCATTATAATTGGATTTTATCTAAGAGCTATGAGAATATGTAGCAAAGAATATCTAAATTCACAAAATAAAAATCAAACAACATCTCTCTCTCTCTCTCTCTCTCTCTCTATATATATATATATATATATATATATATATATATATAGATAGATGTTTGATTTTGTTTATATATATATATATAGAGAGAGAGAGAGAGAGATTGTTTGATTTTGTTTTTGCGATAAGTTTTGAATGAATTCAATTATTTACGAAAGTGCATTTTTACCTAAATGCGAGTTGGGAATAATTTTCCCTTTAACCAATTTGGTACCCCCCACATAGGGAGCGGCATTATATATATATATATATATATATATATATATATATAAAGTCTGACGAATTCTCACGACAATGAAACGTGGATGTATAGAGTTTACTGAAAACAGTCCCTTAAAATATAAATTACCTAAGGGTGCATCGTATTACAGGTACATAGATGAAATTCTACCCTTTCTCCCCAAATCGAAACAGATTTTATCTAAGAGCTATGAGAATATGTAGCAAAGAATATCTAAACGATGAATTTGAATATATAGAAACTATATTCAAGAACTTACAATATCCCCAATACTTCCCACTTAACGCTAAAAAGAAAGGCCTTAAAAATCTATCAAACCCGAGATTAAAATCACCTCAAGAAAACCTAACACACAATAGAAGATTAATTGTTCCCACTAACCATAAAAATAACATTTACAAAAACCTTAACAAAATCGGCTTTCAAATAGTACAGAAAACCTCCCTAACGATAAAAGATTTAACTCGGAAATCTAAAACTAACAATAATAAACCATTAACACAAGCCGGAATTTATATCATACCGTGCCTTGATTGTGGCAAGACATACGTAGGAGAGACACAGCCAAACCTTGCTAAAAGATTATATGAACACAAAAAGAGACATAAGGAATAATGATACACTTAATACTCTTTTCAGTCACATAATGGAAAATGACCATCATTTCGAAAATGCGACCCTCCTAAAGCATATATGTAGTAGGTCAACACACCATCTGTTGGAATCTGCTCTTATCTCTAACTCTACTAACACTATCAAACAGAGAAAAGGATTTTTTAACATTTCTTTCCACTTATCTAAAATAATATTGCACGAAAATAATCTAGACACTGGTTAATAAATATATGGGGTTTTTTTTTGTTCTTTTTTATGATAGTTTTATTTGCATACACCCCCCTCTCCCCCCCCCCCAGTATATATAAAACTAAAAACATCGACCCTCTCGTCAGTGACCACACCTCCTGAAAAGGCCCGCATAATCCAGGCGAAACGTCGAGCCTCCGATCTTCCGCTTCTTTTTCACATAACGTTGGATTGTATCCATTTTAAAATTCATATATGTGTATGAATAAATTATAGTAAAATGAACTAAAGATACACATAATAGAAAAAATTATTTGTATATTTAAATTCATCATATTCGTTATGGCAACCAATCTTTTCCTTTTTCTATACAATAATTTCAAGCTATAGCAGGTTCTACAATAAAGTATTTTTGTCTCAATTTGCCACGATCACAGGCTTGGTGCAGGTGAAGACCACTTTTATAGAGATCATTGTATAGGGCATTTTCCCATCTCATCGTTGGCCTTTCTGTTGGTTGTTTCCTAGCAACTTCAAATTTAAAAGCAAGTTCTGTGAGTATGTTCGAATCATCTGAGCCATCATTCCCTCATATTGGATATCTGATCTGAAGTACCATAGTGTTATGTACCTGTGGGGGATGGGAGAGATGACCTGTATATATTCTCGTGTGTGTATATATATATATATATATATATATATATATATATATATATACTTTTTTTTTTCTTGTGTATGTGATGTCTATATAATTGTGACCTGGCTGTAACCATGTTGCTTGTGGGTGCGTGTCACATATAAGAAGATCTTAAGACGCATAACTTTATTTTATTGTTTCGAGAAGTCTTTATTTGGATTCCATCATTGATAGGGCCACCTCACATCACTGAATCGATTCAGATCTTTTTTTCGTTTTCTCATTTTGAATCAAGATTCTCTCATTAACTCTAGACGGTAGACTATCGAACTGAAGACTGTCAAACTCGAACCGTGGATTGTAAACAACTCTAAACTGCCTAGAAAGCGCATATGCATCCCTTATTTATTTAAGGTCGGGGTGGGGGCTGTAATTCCCATTAACCAGCTTGCACTCAAAATACACTTACTGCCTAATGACCCCTGGCAGCATGTTGGTGTCACTGGAGTCAATAGGTTTGATCTGTCACCAGTAACCTTTTCGACTCCATTGCACTCCCTACCATCCTGCACTAATCGCGCTATTCATGTTATGGACTCCATAATAATAGGACCTAGCAGAAAGAAATAAAACGTCTGATTGACACAAGCACCCACCTGGCTGGTAAGAATAAACATCCCATGATTTGATACATAGATGTTTGCAAAGAATAACCTACGAGCTGAAAATATATCCGTCACTACTGAAGTGACAATGTAAGTAAAATCCTAGAATGGACATTGCTGTTGAGAATGAGTGGGTATCCAAAGCTATTATGCTAACTGGTCCAAATTTATCACCATATCATTTACCGGGGAGAGTGACTTGGTGTATCCATATCATGGAGACATTTCTGGAACATTCATTGTGTCTTGCGCACACAACCAGCTCCTTGATTCGTAAACAATTAATGACAATAGATGATAGATACATCAACGATGAGTCAGTGAGTTGATATGATGTCGGCAACATCTGCTTGATGGGTCTTCTATTCGAGTTTTCTGCAATCATTATTGGTTGGAATTTTTCCATTAATTCTCTCCTGAACGAATCATTATTGGATGGACGCTAGTTTACTAGGTTATCAAAAAAAAAAAAATTTAAGTCAATATTTAAATATTTATAGAGGATGCTTGGTTTCTAATGCAAATTTTGCCTTTTCTTTTTTTTTTTCTTTTAACAGTTTAGCCTCTTGAGGAAAATTATTTTACAAAGCGAATTTTTAAAAAGGCAAAATTTGCGAAATTTTGCCTAAAAGCGTCAAATGGTTCTAAAATGGATAATTGATTTACTAGAACGTTGTATTAGAAACTGAGCGACCGATACAAATATTTAAATATTGACTTTTTCATTTTTTTTTTTTTTTTTTTTTTTTTTTTCATAATCTGCTTGTGTCCATTCCATAATGGGCAGAAAAATTTTTAAAGACGAAGTGAAAAAAAAGATGCAGAGGGGTAGTACCGCTTCCATACATGCGCTTAAGAATCTTCTTATTCACATCACGTAACCACGTGACTTCCAGATGATTAAATGTTTGAAAATCTCACCATTGAAACATCGTGCAGACTTTACTTCTTTGATGGCTACATTCCACAAGAAATGAAGAAGAATAAGAAAAAAGACACGTGAATTCTTATCCTGAAGGATGTGTTATATCAGCGAAAATTTGATTATAGACAAAAAGAAATACTTTTTAAAAAAATTCCTGTGTTGTATTAGTTTTATAAACTTAACATTTTATTCAAACTTAATGCTTACATAGAAGGGGGGGGAAAACGATCTACTATAATCAAGAATGTATCAATTAAAGAATTGTTTAAAATTCCTAAGCTCTGACCAAAAAAAAAAAAAAAAAAAAAAACTTTCTTTATATAAGATTTGTTTTGTAGGTTAATTAATGACTGGCGGCTTAATAGATGCTGGGTCAAGCAAGGTTTGGTTGGCAATGTCGGTGCTGGAGAAAAGCCAGTGTTGGTATCCAACGGTTGAAAGCTGACAGACGAGAAGGGTTGGGTACAGGCTGAATTAGTTCTTCATTCTCAACAACTGAACTTTTTTTTATTTCTAATTCAGAAAATATGAAAAGAAAAAAAAATCGTCTTGTTTATCTACCAGATAAAGCTGTGAGTAAAACCTTCCCACAAAATCGCTCTAGTTATTAGATCTGCGTACAGCACAAGAAAGACGAGAAAATATTCAGAATAATAAAAGAACAAGAGATGAATTTATTTTTGCCTGTGGAGCCTGAAAATTAATACTGGCCGTTTTTTTCCTTTTGTTTTCTCCAACAAAATACACAAAATCATGCCAAAACACTTTCTTTCCTGAATCTACGATAAGTATTATGAACTCGTAACTTTCACTTCCCTTATTGTGTCCATTAGTCTTCACTCTCCATGAGCGATATTTCTGACAAAGGGAGAAGAATTGCTGTTTTCTGGATCAAACTCTATTCATCTAATACTTTGCCTAGTTTTTAATGTTGAAGTTTTTTTTTTCTTTTTTAACTCCTTACATCAAGTGGCTTCATGCGTTGTCTTTTCCATAAAAAATAATATATAAAGTTAACTCGGTCTCTTTATCATTTCTTTGTCATCAGTAGCTTTCTTCATATAAGATCAATATTTGATTCTGGTTAGCCATCCATATCGCTTGACCAATCATCTTCAAAATTGATTAAAACATTGGTCATAATTAGAGCTATGACAACCGCATATTCTTTTCATTGTTTTGACTCTCGAGTACATATCCGACACACACATTTAATCAACTGAGAATCACATCACTCTACATAAATAAAAAATATCAATGGATATATACCTGAGAATCAAAACAAGGAAAAGAATATGCTGTTGTCATAGCCCTAGTCATGATCTAACTTTGAAGTTGTAAAATTTGGGGATATATGTTACAGAAAAGGTGGAAGTCACTTTTGCTAATAACTTCAGCTCTGTTCATTGTAGAAACTTGATGCTTGGCCCATATTGTAGCCAATGAAGTTTCGCATCTTTTATGACCTTGGCAAGTTTGGTTAGAGTCAAAATTTGGACAGAAATTCAACATCTGATTTTTTTTTTTTTTTTTTTCAAATTTGTATGTATATAATGCTCTTTGATAATGGTAACCACCATGAAACATATTTGGTTTGTTTTACAATCCACAGACGTATGAAAAAGTGGTCCAAAATTTAAAAAATATAGCAAATAAATATTAAAGGCAAGATAAGTTACTCTTCTACCTATCTGGAATAGTTTTTAATGGTTTTTCTCACTTTAAAACGTTTAATCGGTTCAAAAATCATACAATGTTTATCGGTAGATGTGAACACAAAAAATGGCAGCAATCTGACCTTGAAATACATGAAGTTTGGAAAAATGAGCTAAAACTAAACAATTATACAAAATACTGTTAATAACCCACTAAATATATCACATTAACATATATTGAGTATATATTCGTACATCTGTGGATTGTAACATAAGCCCAATATGTTATCAGGATCAGATAGTTTTTGAGTTTTAATCAAATTTTGGACAATTTAAAGAAGTAAAAGATTTAACTTTGACTCGTCAGATATTAGAGATACAAAATGGCCGCTTGTCTATAAATGGATTTTATGATTTCTTAAGGAATTGTTTTCTGTAGAATATGTATAAAAAAGTTTGGATTTTTTTTTTTTTTTCTTAAAGAATTTCTCTGAAAGTGATCTGTCATAATAATTTGTTCATCCCTGGCTATTCATTGTTTAACACAAAGAAAAGGAAGGACCCATCTCCTTCAAAAAACGAACAAAGAAAGGAGTGAATTAGAGGTCAAGTGGACCTCTACCTGATAAACGCATGACCATTAGTTGAGATAAATGAATGTGAATAACAAAGAATCTGATAGGCTGATTAGTAAACTCAACATCTTGGAAATATGTTTAAAAAAAAAACACACACTAACATCGTTTCCATGCGATATTCTCACAAATCCTCACAAGGATAGAACGTGGAAAGTTCTGTGTCCCTAACTTGGTTCTACTTACATATTGAGCACTATTTAAGTAAATACTGAAAAAAAAAATACATAATTTTTTTTTTCCTCAGTGTAAGCGTTGTGTCAATTTGAATTAGAATTTGTAATTTAAGAAGTTAATACAACACAATTTTTTTAATGAACATTCTTTTATTGAAAAATTTTAAATCAACTTTGTTACGACGATAAACGTCTTCATCAGGCATGGAATCTAGTTCTGTTTTTTAATTTGTTTGTTTGTTTGTTTGTTTGTTTGTTTTTATTATATTCCGTTTTGTTACTTTTTTACTCATATTATGTTTAATATTTGTGCAAAATTTCAAAAAATTCCAAAGCGTAGTTATTAAGAAAAGTGCAGACGACGAACAAGAGTGAATTTACAGGTCCACCCTCCTTTTGTGGGGGGGGGGGGACCATTAATGTCTGTACAAACTATTCGCAACAGTATGTAAATCCATTAAATAATGGTTCCTGACCTAAGATGTACCAAACATTGATGCTTTTGTTTTTGTTCCTTTCTCTTTTCAAAACTCAATCATGTTCTGCAAAGCCAAAAACAAAAAAAAACAATTTCCTGCTACAATACAACCAAATCAAACTCTATTAATAAATATTTGGAGATATGAAGAACTTGAAGCATAAAAGCTTTTTTTCTGAAATTACTGGATTTCGCATTAAATAACCCAAAAAAGGCTGATATTTCGTAAAATGAAACCAAACCAAACTCAACGAATGAATAAATAGTTCAAGATATAAATAGATGCATAAAAATTTTTTTCAAAAATTACTGATTCAGCATTTAAAAACTGAAAAGGATTAATATGCCATAAAAGAAAACAACCAAACCAAATAATGTTATCATAATTTCCATTAAAAAAAAAAAAAAACCGTTCTTCAAATTGGTTAACAGAATGTGGAATAAATTTAATTATTTGAAAGCTATTATCGCTGATCGCAGTTTGTGTCTTTTATAGATTTTTGGTATGAACCCTAACCCCTTCATAATATTGAAATAATTATAATACACTATTTCTTGTGAAAAGCTATTTTATTTTTGTTTCAATTGGATTCCCCGAACAGACTGACACAGGCAAACTAGTATATTATTACCGTATATTATTATTATTATATATTATTGCCGTATATTATTACCGTATATTATTACCACCGTATATTATTATTATTATTATTATTATTATTATTATTATTGTATATTATTACCGTATATTATTATTATTGTATATTATTACCGTATATTATTATTATTGTATATTATTGCCGTATATTATTACCATATATTATGTTTCTGAACTTTTGAGATGACAATTGATTATTCATATTTGGATTCTTCAAACTACTGTTCTCATCTCAAGGACTCGTGGCATAATGGTTAAAGTATTTGGTAAAATTCATTTGTAAGTTACATTCTTCATGAGGTTGAAGTGCAAGCTTCAGTGCGTGCGAATTAACATTTCTACCCAGTCATGGCTGACAGACCGAAAACATGCTAACCTGTTCGAAATTAAGTGCAGATTCCCGAGTTTGACCGAAAGATTTCTCAAGTTTGATAAGATACACTTTAAGAAGGTCGAAGGTTACATCGAGCGAAACGTTGTGAAAATGACACTAAAGATGAGAACAGTAGTTTGAATAATCCAATAATACAAATTATCAATCCTTATCTCAAAACTTCAGAAGCATAAAAGGATGCAACTTCGGGACAAGATCAAAGTGTAGTATCTGTTCTTCAGATGCTGCACTTTTTCTTGTTCTCTTTCGGTGGAGGAGAAATCCTTCACGACTGAGACAATTTTTATTTTTGTACCTTTTCTCCACGTTAAAAAACGACCCTGGTGTCTAACTCTGTCCCGTGGGGAGGCATAGTAAATAGGTACATTAATAATAGCGAAATTCGAAATTTTTTATATTGAATTTTAAGGCAAACCAATGGTTTCTATTATATTTATTATTATCTATCTTATTCAAGGCAAACAAATGGTATCAATTACGAAAAATGATAAGGTAGAAAAAGATATTAAAGAAAACCTTTTTTTCTTCTTCTTTTTTATGAAAATTAGCGAAAATAAAATGTTTGGCTGCTAAAAAAAAAAAAAACACTGGAGTTCCAAGGGGAGATAAATAGCGTCTTTTTTTTTTTTTTTTTTTTTTTTTAATAAATTGTGGGTTAACCAATAACCATCAAATATTAGTTACTTTCTTTGTTTTTAGGATAACCGACTTACTTCCCTTGTTATTATGTCACATGTTCCCAAAGAAATATGGCGAGGGTTTTTATGATAAAGATCCAAAACCTGTGTTCTTTTTAAATACTGTAGTAATATTTAAATATTTTTGACATGCCAATTAAGTAGATATCATTGCTTTTAGTTGAAATTGACACAAAAAAGCCCGTAGATACCATTGTTTTGTTTTTTTGAATCGATTTCTTCTGTTTTACGAATTTCGTTATTATAGTGTAGTAGCACCCATAAAAGAAACCGTGGAAATTGAATTTAACTTGAAAATCTAAATTTAGTACAGCTGAATCAAATTTGAACGTAACCAACAATTTTGCATTCGTTTAGAAAATAATTTCGTGCCAACCGCATTGCAATTCGGTTAATCACATGGAAGACAACGTCAATTGTCGATTAACCGGAATATTTCTATAAATAAAATCAACGTATATTTTTATTTTGTAGTGTCTCCTTGTCACATATACTTATTGAATAGCGAAATCCTACCAAACTCCCTTTTACCAGAAAGCGATTTGTTGGTGATCATTAATATAAGTCTCTATACATTTGTCTTCCAACAAGATCTCGGACACAATGTCTGTTTTGTTTTTGTTTGTTTGTTTTGTTTTGTTTTGTTTTTGTTTTGTTTATTTTTTATTTGTTGTTTTTGTTGTTGTTTTATTGTCTTTTGTTTTGTTTTGTTTTTGTTTGTCTTTGTGTCTTTCTTTTGTTTTTTCGTTTTTTTGTCTTTCTTTTGTTTTTTTTTGTTTGTCTTTGTTTGTTTCTTTAGGTGAGAAATGCTCCCCCCCCCCAAAAAAAAGCGGGTAGTTTGGGTGGGATAAAAAATGCAAATTTTTCGGAGGACAGAATCGATACTACATTTTGGTCCTAGCTCTTTTATAACTTAAAATCCATAACGCTTTTAATTCAGCAGTTGAAATTTTTTATCAAATAACGTTTTGATCTTCATCATTAACATCTTCATCACCACCATCTTTTTTATCTTCATAATTTTAGTTTTACCTGCTGGCATGAGTTAAACGACTTTTAGAAATTGACTTCCAAAATAACCTATCTCTGGCCAGGTCTTCACTTTTTATCGCATCCATCCTTATCATTTCCTTCTAGGTGTCCTTAAATTTCATCTGTAATGTACCTCAACTGTTCTACATCTACTAACCCAAGAACTCTCATGTTTTTTTCTATGTGACCAAACCAACAGTTTTTTTTTTGTTTTGTTTTTTTTGTTTTTTTTTACGACAAATGTATGACAAAGCAGAACAACTGCTTCTGCTGATTCTCTATTCGTGTGATATTTAGGCACGTCATTCAAGCAACCTAGGTCAAGAACAACAAAAAGGCTAAAAAACCTAATGTCAAGAACAACAAAACGCAACTGATTTTAATTAGACGGATTCTGTTTCTTGGTTATTGTCCTTTTTTTTTCGCTAAAACTCTTCGTAAAGACTAAACAAGTTTGGTTTGGGGTTTGTTTTTTGTTTGTTTTTTTTGTTTTGTTTTTTTGTTTTTTTTTTTCAGACTAATAGGTCAAGATTTGGGAATTAAAAATAATTTGTTGATATTTTTTTACTTTCATATTTTGTTAAAACATTTACTATTAAAAAAAAAATCCCCCAAGTAAAGATATTTAGCGAAAAAAAAAGTAACACGAACAATTTATCGTGCCTTAATTTGTTGTACACAAAAAGTAAAACTGCACTAGATGTGAATTTCATGAATCTTAAAATTGGGGTTTTAAGCATCATCACATGATTCAGATCTGTTAGTCAACGTCTTATACACAGTAAAGAACTGGCCCCCACCCCCACCCTCGCTGTGGATATGGACTGGAGGGTAACTTGTGAATGAAACTTAAGTAGCCAGCTACGGTGGGTTAAGAGGTTATAATTATAATCTTAAAGATTAAATCTCTTTCATATCTTTATAAAGTGTCACAAGACCAAATGTTTGTGTTTGTGTGCTCGCGCGTACCTGCTTTCTGTTTTTTTTTTTTGTTGTTGTTGTTTTTTTTTGTTTGTTTTTTTTTGGAGAAGGACCATTCCTTGTAAAAAAAATAGTATGTGATCCTAGTAAAAGATACCGAGATCTTATTTGGGTGGCAAATACTATGTGATTTCGAATATTTGCTCAGGGAAAAGTATCCTCATGCCAGGTTGTCCTGTAAAGAGAGATTTTAGATACTCGAGGATAGTGTCTAGTCGGGTCGGCATTCAAGTTCTCTCCAGTAGGCATTTAAGTTCTGTGTATATAAGTCTGGTTTATTAAAACAAAACAAAAAAAAAAACGGAGTTTCAATTTCGGCCTGAAACACTCATGTCTAAGCACACTTGAGAATTCATGGCAGATGGAATATTAATATAAAAATATATTTATGACAAGTAAGCTATATGTTTCATTTTATCAGCAAATCGTCAGGCTCAATGCATTTAGTCTGATGTTTGGCTACGAGGATGAAACATGGACGCTTCTGTGTAGCTTACTTACTTGCGATATATATATTTTCATACTAATAATACCAAGTTTTACACACTTATTGAACAGAACAAAAAAGTTTTTTAAATATGGTGATTTCTTACCCTCGATAATCGCTCAGAAATCGAAAATTAAACAATCTTTGAACATTTCACTTTCGTGTGATTGATGAGATTTATTGAATGAATTCTACCGATGTTTTGTTTAATTCTACATTTTTGAGCGATTATCAAGGGTCCAAATGGCTATAATGAAACCGCCATTTTTTTCTTTCTAGCGCAATAAACATAATACTACTTTTGTTTTGAAGAAAAAAAAAACGATTTAAAATATGTTGAAACAAAACAAAAAATTATATGTAGGTAGAAGAGTAACTTATCTTGTCTTTGATAATTATTTGTTGTACTTTTATTTTTCTCCTTTTTTTGTCTTTTTGTTTTGTTTTTGTTTGGGGGGGGGGGTTATAGTAGAAAAGTTCGTGAAAGTTTTTTTGTTTTTTTTTAAAGTAATTTGCGAACCTATAGCGAGCTGGTGAAACCATCTAAAAATAACCTGTTCATGCATTTTTACTCCTGTGTCTTTTCATCTCCTACCTCATACCCTTTAATACTCCCCCCCCCCATGAAGTCGATGGGGAAGGAAAGAAGGGGAAGCGTTAGCAAACACAAAAAAAAGTTCTAAATGACCTACTCTCGCTTGTTAACTGCTGAAAGTACTGCAAATAATATACTTTCTTTTCTTTTTTTCTTCCTTTTCTTTTTTTCTTTTTCTTTTTTTTTTTTTTTAATGAATGTCGGTTATTATGGCCTGATATATGATTTCTTGGTGAAACTGATTCATCTGCCATGAATTCTCTTATTTTAGATATGAGCAGAAAATATAAAATTTGGGTGTGGCAGAAACTGGTCAGATATTTTTATTTTATTTTCCAAATATTGACTCTAAAGGATTTTTTTTTTTTTAATTCAATTTTCACCCCAAACAAGGCACAGTGCCACTTTGAAGTAGGGGGCTACTATCAAAGACATAAGTTGCAGGAATATTATGAAGGGAGATGAGCAGCAAGATACCTGTTAACAATACACTTGAACTTCTGCATGTCAGTACAGTTGGGAAAGCAGGAACCCGGAAGAGAGTTCCAAGGTCTAGCAGTTCTAAGGAAGAAACTATTGGAGTAGAAGGCTTTTTTACACTTAGAGATCTCTTCTGTGTAGAGGTGGGATCTTGCTGCTTGTCGGGTTTGTCGGAGGTATTTACGTCGAGGTGGTACAAGTGCTTGGAGCTCATCGGGGCATTCACCATTAAAATACTTATAGAACAGGCAGGCAGAGGGATGCAACATTTCGTCGATGGGATAGAGGCTGAAGCCTAGATGACAGTTCAGGATCTATCACGTTGGCTACTCTCTTTTTAACCCTGTCCAGGAGTGAGAAACTAGAAGCAGATGCACTAGCCCAAATGTGACAACAGTACTTCATACATGGCTGAATAGTGGGCTTATATAGGTACAAGATACTTTCAGGTGTAAGTAGTTTTCTAGCATGATAGGGGGAGCCCACCTTCTTCGCAGCAGCCTTGGCAATGCACTCAATGTATCTGTTCCAACTAATGTTCTCTGTGAACATTAGGCCAAGGAGTTTAAAAGAAGTACTTTTGGGTAATGTGTTTTTGACCATTGCTATTGGTGGTAGAGAAGGTTTCTTGTAATTATTGAAGGAAACAAGCTTAGTCTTGGCAACATTGAATGTGACTCTCCATTTTTGTCCCCATTCCACTACTGATTGGAGGTCTTCCTTTAGTTTCTGCCATTTCCTTAGATATATGTTCATTTGTTTTATAGAGCGTGATGTCATCCGCAAATATACCCAATGTTCATTACAAGTGGATTTCTAAAAAACAACTTGGAAATGCATTTTAAGTAAAAAAAAGCGCTATTACGTAATTGCGTGTTTGTGTGGAAATCAGTAAAAAAAAGAAAAGAAAAAAATGATCTAGTAGATAAATAATTACACGGAAAAAAAATCCAATAATGCAGTTTTAATTCAGGGGAGATAACTGTAGTTTAGCAATTTGACTGAATAAGTGTAATTCTTGAACGTCAATATGTTTTGTTACGTCTATTTCATTTTCGTTATTTTTATAAATTGCTATTATTTTGATATGTGTGGATTTTTTTTTTTTTTTTTTTTTTTTTTTTTTTAGTCCTCCGACAAAAGGAGTGTGGACCTGTAAATTCACTCTTGTCCGGTCGTCTCTCCGCACTTTTCTCAATAACTATGCCTAGGAATTTTTAGAAATTTTGCACAAACATGATATGAGTAAAAAAGTAACAACGTATTTTCCGGGAAAACTCTGCCCCCCCCCCCTAGGGGTGCCTTTCAAGTTAAATGGCTAAAATTGACACTTTTGTGCTTATTAAAAAAAAAAAAAAAAAAAAAATTGATGCCTTATATTTTTATAAAACTTTCTGAAAAGTTGTAACTAACTTATTTCTATATAATTTTATTTGTTTATACTTCGCGATAACTCTTGGGTGTGCCCCAAGGGCTCTTTTAGGGCTAATAAAAACACTCCATTTTTTGGGACTATTTTGCCATATTTGTCCAAAAATTTTCTGTGTAAATAGCAGTTTTGCATGGTGCAGAACTCAAATTTACTTATATTAAGGCCTAAAACTGCACCGTTTGTTCATTTTCACCAGGATTTGACGTCCTTTGGGGGCTAAATGATCACCCATTCTCTTTGCGTTACACAACGTTATATCCAATTCTTATACATTCCCACATCTTAAGCAATTTTCAACTCAACATAAAGTTGACCTCGAGTAATCTCTACTCGGTTTGTATTTCCTTTCATCCGCAACTAAATTATGTACTAGTGGATATACCTGTTCTAACAAAGAACCTTCACTTCAATGGTCAAAACTCATTGGCAAATCAGTTGTTTTTTTGTTTTTTTGTTTTTTGTCTTTGTTTTTTTTTGCTTTTTTTAGTGTGTTGATACTTATGAAAATATATTTTTTTAAACACTGCCCATTTTCACGGCCGACGACGTAGACCAATCCTAAATATTTAAACAAGCCTTTGAAAGTTGAAAGCTTGTTCATAGAAGAAAAAAACAAGTCATTTTCTGTTTTGTCTTGTATGTTTTTTTGTTTTTTTTAATTTGGGGAAATGAGGGGGGGGGGCTCTTCTGGAGCGGTTAACAGGATTGTCTGTTTTGAAAGAAATGAATGCGTGTTTTTAAGATGGGAATTGATGATTTGTGTGGTTTGGGTAAAAGTCAAAAACACAAACAGCAAATCGCATATTCTTTTTATTTATTTTTTCTCAAGTGCTTTGATTGAATAACAATTTGATGTTTAGCTTTGGTATATAATTTTTTTTTTTTTTTTTTTTCAATTACAAATACAAGTATAGATTATTACGTTCCTCAATTCTTAAGATGAGGATCGATTATTAGTATTTGGATTCTTCCGACTACTGTTCTCATCTTTAGTGTTATTTGCACAATGTTTCGGTTGGTGTAACCTTCTACCTTCTTCAGGTGTATTTTTCTGTCGAACTGGGGAATCTTTCTGCCCAAACTCTAGAATCTGCATGGAATTTCGAACGGAAGGCCAGTGGGCATCTCTTGTCATTGCATTAACCATCTTCCGTTCTTGTTAGCGCTTTACATCAAGTTAATAGCTTGTTTGGAGCGATTTCCAAAAAAAAAAAAAAAAAAAAAATTCTCAGACTTTTGGTAAAATGTGTGTTCATATTTTCTACTTTGAGATTTTAATAAGTGAATTTGATCTTATTAATAAAACGAGGAATAATAATAATAATAATAATAATAATAATAATAATAATAATAATAATAATAATAATAAACAAATCCATCTTTCACCATTCGCCCTTAATTGCTCTCTGTTACATCGTATACGGTAGTGATCTGACAGATGAGTAAAAAAAAAAAAAGGTAGAAACGTATGCACATCTCATTCGTATCATTTAATGATGTGTGTGAAACTCTTTCATTACTTCTCGAAACAATGCATCATTTTGATAATTTGCCTCCTTATTCCATCTTTAGTCGCTTTTCCTGTTCTTAGAAGTCAGTTTAAGCCGCCGCCTTTTCTGTGACATTTTTGTGAAATTCACTCTCACTTCCTGAAACATAAGTGTTTTTTTCTTCTTTGCTTTTTCTCTTTCTTTTCTCTTTCTTTGTTTTTTTATTTGCTTTTTTATTTGCTTTTTTCTTTCTTTTTTCTTTTTTTTCTTTCTTTTTTCTTTTTTCTTTCTTTTCTTTGTTTGCTATTTCTCTCCTTTTCTTTGTTCTCTTTTTTTTGTTCTCTTTTTTTGTCTTTCTTGCATCGTTTTCTTTTTTTTTTCTTTTTCCACCCTGTTTCTTCTATTTAATAATTCCCAAAACACAAGATCTGTAAAAATTATTACATGAAAGAAAGCCCAAATATTTAGACTTAAAAAAATCTTTTCATATAATAAAATACCTAATGTCACTTGGCTATCAGCTGCGGTTTTCAGCATCAAAAAGAAAAAAAATATATATATATATTAGTTCTCTACCACTTCAAAAACTCCGACACCAAGGTCGGAAAGTGGGATTGAGAAGTAAGCGTCCCGAGGGGGGGGAACACTCTGACCTGCAATAAACTAATTCCTTCTCAAAGAGAAGGCAAGGCCTGAGAGGGTGGACCACCTAGAACTGCACAGAACCTCACTTCCACTGCAAAATCAATAGGGGCTGGATCATTGCAGGAATGGTTTAATCTGTTGACTTTTAGGAGCTGAGGGTAAAAATCCCGTAGCCGAGATCAAAGTCAAGAGTCTAGACCATTGTAAAGATGAAATCCAATTTCAGTAACCAATCAAAATTAAGTATGTTACAGAAACTATTTTGCTGCTGCTACTATCCACTGAGTTCCATCGTGTAAATAAGAAAGTCAACCTCGAATCTATCACAATGCTTCTTTGTATAAAACTTTGAAATAAAATCGATAATTTTTATTAAATGACTACTTTTATAATAAAGGTCAATCGGTTCGTTTTATTAACATCTGTAACATCCTTCTTTTTTTTTCTCGTTTGTTTTTGTTTGTGGTTTTATGGAATATATATATATATATATATATATATATATATATATATATATGAGAGAGAGTATGCTTCCCGGTTGAATCATGGTAGCCTTCAAATCCAATGTAAACAAATTCTTGTTAAGCCGACCCCATAAATAATCAAATTCTACCCAATTTACATCATTAAAGATTACTACACCACCACGTTGCATTCATTAACCTTTATCCTCGAGTGGTCTTCGAGCTTTTGGTGCAAAAGTGAAAATTAAAGAAATAGAATTTGCCAAGTCGAACGACGGCATTACGAATAAGCATGTGTAACGCAATAGCTATTGCTTCTTTTAATTTGTAGCCATGCAGCAAACATGTCTTCATAGCTCAGGCATTAACGTCAAAAGAAAAACTAAATTATAAGCTAACCGTTTTGGTTTCGATTCTTGGTAGTGGTGTAGGAGTCATTCTTTTTTTTTTTTTTTTTTTTTAAATCATTATTATATATAGGGTCTAATATAATATAAATACGAAATCTACATTAATCAAAATATCATATTTAAGCATATTTTACGACAGAGCAATGGCGGGCGGCCTGCTATAATCATAAACTTTCATGTGTAATAGTTTTTTTGTTTTGTTTTGTTTTTTTCAATAAATCGGTTTTGCGGTTTCTTTGTTTCATTAAATGTTTTATTTTTAGATGCGTTGGACGGCTTTAAAAAAAATCTTCCAAATTAATTATGGTTTTTATTTATCCTTTCTCCAGTCTTTTCTTATCACATCCTTCTGTGTTTTCCTTGATATTCTAAGGTTACAATCAGGATTCGGTTCTGGGGTTCAGGAAGGAGTGAGTCACTCGCTCTACAACAGCACGTTTCTGCCCTCTTCTTTTCCAATCAACCACACCTGGCCTCTCACCACCAATGTCACACCGCACAATCTGAACATCAGCAACATGAAATCCTTTTCAAGAGGAGATGTTCACGACTCTTTTCTCTCTACTGCCCCAGGGAATTTTTCCCAGCTTTTATATCCTCCTATCTAGAAAAAAAAGGAAGAGACAGGAAAAAAAATAGCTTCTCCCATCATGCCCTGCCTTCCCAAGAATGCCCTTCATGTATATAAATGAGCTAGCCATCCTTTCTTTCTTCTTTCCTAAAGAGCGATGCAGATACGCCTGGTACGTGTTTTTTTTCTAACCATATACCCCACACGCCCCCCCCCCTGATCTTCAAGATCAATAAGACACTTCATAATCCTTCATTCAAGCAGGCCTCCTCCTCTCATGTTGAGGCCTCTGGGGGACAACTTCTTGGGGGTTGACGTTTTCAGGTTCACTAGAGACATTCTCGTCCAGTTGTGGGGCTAAGTCGAATTGGGGTGCATCATTAGCTACTCTGTGGATCTCGACTTCCTCCTCTTCGCTGCCATCACTGCGCACCAGCAGGGTTACACGACACAGGTCTAGGATATGCCAGGGAACGCTATTCACCATCACGTTGTTCTTTGACTGCGTTCCTATTGCGACCCCCCCCTCCCCCAGCGAGTGGTACATTTTGCATTGAGGGCTTCATCTACACCTCCTCACCCACTTTAATGGTAGCTTCTTCACCCTAAATTCCTACCATTTTGTTACACGGATGCCGCTACTTATATGCGAAGATGGCTCTATGAGGTATGGTTGTTTCATCTTGTCTAGTTTTCAGTGAGATGTTATACCAAAACACCACCTCCATGGGTGAAATGTTGCTTTTTTCCGCAGCAGCCTTGATGGTGCGATGATTCCTCTCCATTATCTCATTACCACTCGGCCGATACGCTGCCCTAAAAAATTGCCTTACTCCCCACTTATCACACACCTCTTTAAAGGCTTCTGATCGGAAAGTGGGGCCATTGTCCATTAACAGTTCCTTAACCAGCCCTCTCTCCAAAAATATTTCTTCGATGAACCCTCCGATCGCCCATGCAGCTTCTGCCCTGATCTCTCTCCATATGGAAAATTTCCCCGGTCCACAGTCGACCATCGACAGATACAGCTTATGACGATAATGGGTCACATCAATGGCCAATCGCTTCCAGTCCTCTGCAATGTGTAACTCTTCTGCTTCATGTCTGGATGGTCCGGGGTCTATCGATTGGCACTCCTGGCAGTGCTCCACTACCTCCCTGACCTCCTTCTCGGTGGTTTCCGGGTAAACCTCTCTTGCCAGGAATAACGTCCGTTCTCGACTAAAGTAGTGCATTTCATGTAACTTTTTAACTTCCTCCCCTGCACAGCATACCGAGGAAACCTCCTTTCCCTCTTGCAGCCAGGCCTTCTTTACCCATGTCATCGAATTCACCGTGTTCTTTTCTGATGGGACAAGCACTGCAGATACCCTCAACTGGAATTCCACTATCAAATCTGCGAGTGCTCCGAGCCTGCGTTTGATCAGCATTTCTGCAGCACCTCTGGTCCTAACTCTCTTATCGCCAGTCACTGCCAACCTGATCCATGAAACTACCGTTGCCGAATCGGATTTGATTTTAATTGTTTTCAATCCCACTTCAGGGCCAGATTGATTCCTTTCAAAGCAGCCTCCAGTTCAGCTATGTTGATATGGGAATAGTCGTTTTTCTTCCTTAACCACGCCGCATCTTCCACAGTTACACTTCCCATCTCTAATACAACGCCCAATGCCAGCAAATCACCCCTGCGTCTCCGCCGCTGACGTACCATTCCCCCTTTACTGGGTCTTCTTTCGTCACTCTCATAATGATTTCTTGTAGCATGTTCATGACCGCCTTCGTAACACAGCCCTCCCAGCCATCAGTACCTGTTTGTTGTTTAATAAAGCTGCACGCTATCCTGAGCCAGCCGGCGATTGGATAGTATCCCACCAGTCTCCCGCAGACCGAGATGAGTTCTCGTTTTGTCAGGTCGGTTCCGATTTCGGGTATTGCATTCCCTCGTCTAAAGACCAGGCTTCCTTTGCCATCTCGGCATAGTTTCAACCCCAACGTCACTCCTCATTCCAGGGACTCTGCCGGTTTTGCAGTCAACCCATACCTCGCGACATGGCCTCTCACTTTCTCCGCTGTCACCTCTGCTTCCTCCACGAGAATGTTGTCAATGTTACGAACTAGTGGCCTTGTTCACTGTACAGTCTTTACTCAGCATCGTCTTCAGCACGGCAGTCATAATTTTGGGGGCTGAGCTCTGCCCAAAGCCTAACCTCGTCAGGCAATACCAGGCCAATTGATGTTGCCAGAGATTTTCATCTACATGGATCTGGAGATAAGCCAACTTCAGGTCGACAATCTTAGTGGCCCGCTCCATCCTCCTCCATTTCCTCATAACCTCTTCGTATACATCAATCCCCTTTCTTTTTTTGTTTTATTTTACTTTTGTTAGTTTGAAGAGATCAAGGGGCTCCTTCCTGGGGCTAACACTTGATTCTATTATAATTTAAATTTATATCCGAGGGCTCTCTTAAGAATAGACACTGTTCCCTTTATGGCTGCTAACTGTATTTCCTTACAGCTTGGTTTTCCAGGGATTGCTTCTATTTTTGAAGGTTCTTTTTTATTAGGCCAGTTGCTCCTGTCACAACTGGTATAATGTTTATTTCTTTCAGAGACCATGTTGCTTTTAGATCATTTTTAAGATCCTGATATTTTGTTATCTTTTCCCGTTCTGCTCTATTAAGGCCAAAGTCGTTTGGAACTGTGACGTCGATAATGAGTGTAGTCCTTTCGGGCTTGTTCCATATTACTATATCTGGTTTGATGCCCTTGTCTTTTATGTATTTGCCCGCTCGTATGTCTTTGTTGTAGAACACTGTCACTTTTCCATTTGATGTTATCGGTGGTGGTTCATGTTCCCAGATGTTCGATGACCTATCTAGTTTGATCTCTCCACAAATCTTCCAATGTAAGTAACTACATACTTTGTTGTGGCGGGCAGTGTAATGACCATCGGCTAGAACGATCTTGCATCCAGACATTAGGTGGCTTGGGCTTTCAACAGCTGAGTGACAGAATTTGCATTGGTCGTTTTTTTTGTAGACCAGCCATTTTCTTGAATCCATTTGTGAGTAAGCCTTGGTCTTGTGCAGCTATAATTAATCGTTCTTCATCAAATGGAAATTTGTCACTTTTAAGCCATTGTAGTGAAGCTTCCTTGTCAATGTAGTTCTGGTTCAGTTCTTCCATGAACCTGTCTGCTGTTTGTTTTGTTTTATTTTACTTCCGTCGAAGTTCTCAAATCAAGGGGCCCACAACCTGGGGCTAACACTTGAAATCTATATGAGATGCATAGATATTCGAATGTTCCATTTAAGTTCTTTATTTCTCAAACACTGTAAAGAAATTGAGAACATGATTTTCCTCTTCCCAATTAACCATTTTCATATGTTGTAGTATATTTTTCGTTTTGGTCTCTTAGTCTTACTGGATTCCAGGACAAGAATTTACCTAGTCTGGTGGAGTATCCAGTTTCGTGCTATTGCTTGAGGTAACATCACTTGGAGAAGGTGCACCATTCCTCGGAAAAGCTAATGTAGGTTAGTCATAGTGAGGAGATCTGCGAATACGAAATGTGATTTTGAATATTTGGTCAGGGAAAAATATCCTCATACCAGGTTTTCTGGCAAACCCCTGTACAGAGAGACCTTAGACACTTGAGGACAGTGTCTAGTAGGCATTCAAGTTCTCTTGTGGCAGGCTACGTGTCTGTTTAATTCTCTGAAATCCAGTGCCGGTCTAACTTTGTTCTTGGTGGGTTGAACAACCGCCAGTAATGGTAGCACTCCTTTTTCTTCCCCTGTCCACGGTTTCAGAATTCCCTCTTCTATACACCTCTCCACTTCTTCCTCGAATCCTTTTCTTATTTCTCCTCGCTGTGTTTTCACGTAGCAGCTTACTTTGTTTCGTAGTTCCGGAGGCCCGGAGATCAATTTCCATTCCACCGTCCACCTCTCACTATCGAACCTCGCCAGGAAATCCTCATCCTCGATGCAGTAAGCCTCCAGTTTTTGCGTTCTGATGTTTTTATCACCTTCTACTCCTGCCATTCCTACTGCACCGAGGCATCCAAATGTTACTTGACCCCCTCTCAATGTAGCATCCCCAGTTGGTTGATCGCACTTACACCTAAAACCACATGAACATCACCAACCAGATGATCCAACACCAGGGCTTGCAGTCCAATAGGCACACCTTGCACCAGTACTTCCGCTGTTGTCTCTCCTAGGTATTTCACCTCCCTGCCATCCACGGTCTTAATACTCCTGGCTCCGCTCCATGATCTAGCGACATTCTTCACTACCAACGTCGTAGTGCAGCCTGTGTTAACAAGGGTCATGGCTCTCTTCCCATTGACTACTACGGGGAACTGAGACAACATTTCGTTGTGCGCCATTTCCACATAGAAGGGGGAACCACTGGCGCAATGGCTCCCCTTCACTCATTTCCCTGGTCCCGTGAAGCGACGCAATAACGGCTAATGTGCCCCACTCGTCCACATCGGTAGCAGGTTACCCCCGGTCTCAGCTCTTTGCAGTCCTTGAGCAGGTGAGGACCCTGGCCCCAAAAGCACTTGATGGCAGATCTCCCCTCCTGTCGCCTCGCTGCCTGTCTCTCGTCATTCAAGTTGGGCCTCGTGCACTTATTTCCACTCACAGCTACGGCCACGATTGGGCCCTTGACATCCTTGACTAGGACTCTGGCATGGACCAAGAGATCGTCCATCGTATTGATCTCAGTGATTCTCTGCATGTTCGGAGATTTCTTCTGGGAAGCCGTTCACTAGATATAGCTTTACTGTAATCTCCAGGCTCCTCCCCACGTAACCAGCCAATCCTGCCAGTCTCCTGATCTCCGCAGCAAAGACGTCAACAGACTCACCAATCCACCTCAAACTTGCAAGCTTGCCAAGTGCTTCAAATGGATTCTCAGCAAAAGCCAATTTCAGTCTTTGCTTCATGTTAACCAGCTTGACAAGCCGAAATAGCTTCTAAGGTTACAATCAGGATTCGGTTCTGGGGTTCGGGAAAGAGTGAGTCACTCGTTCTACAACATGTTTCTGCCCTCTTCTTTTCCAATCAACCACACCTGGCCTCTCGCCACCAATGTCACACCGCACAATCTGAACGTCAGCAACATGAAATACTTTTCAAGAGAAGATGTTCACGACTCTTTTCTCTCTGCCCCTCCAGGGAATTTTTCCCAGCTTTTATATCTTCCTATCTGGAAAAGGAAAAAAAAAAAAAAAAAAAAAAAGAAGCGTCAGGGAAAAAAAAATAGTTTCTCCCATCATGCCCTGCTTTCCCAAGATGCCCTTCGTGTATATAAATGAGCTAGCCATCCTTTCCTTCTTCTTTCCCAAAGAGCAATACAGATACGCCCGATACGTTTTTTTTTTTTTTTCTAACCATCTACCCCACACTTCTGTGAACTGACCCTGCTACCTCAACTGTTTTACATTCAATAACCAAAAATACCTGCATGCATTTTTTTTTCAACGTAACTGTTGTGGCCCGAAAGTGTCACTAAGAAAGAGTCTGACACGGATATGGTTTAGAAAAGGGTATTCGTATTTACAAGACAGAATACATAGATAACAAGGGTTGTCGTACTTAACGTCAATATGGCGTAGTACGAGATATGTCATGCACGGTATTTACCTCTCTTCCACCGCAAGGGGATGTGACACAAGATCAGAAGGCGAGATGAATGAGCCAGATTTGTTGTGTAATAGGTATCCCGTTTATAAATTCAGGTTCCTTACGCCAAGTTGTTGTCTCAGAAAGGTCATTTAGAAAGTCACGGATATGGTTCAGAAAATTTTTTTTTTTTTTTGTATTTGCAACGTAAAATACATCGAGAACGAGAATTGTACTATTTAGCATCAATATGGTGGAATACGAGATACATGCCTAAGTGGTTATCTTTCGGTACATTTATGCCGTTCGGAAGAGGGTTTTTTTTTTTTTTTTTTTTTTTTTTTACAAAGGAGTCACTACTTATCAAGGCCCGGGGGCCACTTAAGGATAAGGGTTAATGAGTGTATGGTAGTCAATGGGACAATATCGTAGTAATTGTTGGTAGTGGAAATTTGGTAAATTGGATTACTAAGGGGGCCCGGCTAATCAAGAACTTGTTTACATTGGACTTGAAGACGGCCATATTGTAGTCAGTTGGAAAGCAGGCAAACGGAAGAGAGTTCCACAAGCGTGCAGTTTTAAGAAAGAAGCTTTGTTCATGGAATCTACGTTTAGTTCCAGGAACAGTGGGAGAGTGGTCTCAGAAATACTAGTGTTTTTTTTTGTGAAAGTTTGGCAAGGGGGGGGGCCATAGATTGAGGCTCAGACTTAATGCTCTTAACAAACTGAAAAGAAAAACAAAACTGTCTTCTCAGAAAACAAAAATGATTTTATTGTATATAAATAAACCAGATGTGTATGCATGTGTATCTGAAAATATGTAACCGATAAACTCTTAACACTGAAATTAACAGGAAATAGTAATCATTCACCAAAGATAGTTTATAACAAGTAAAATCTTTGTTTGGATGATTAATGTGTAAATATGTTGGCAAGTTGAATTACAAAATGTTCATTTCATCTTGCCGCCATATTTCTGGTTTTTTTTTTGTTTTTTTGTTTTTTTTTTGCGCATGCACAAATTTATAGCTTGAAGTGGTTTAATTTTAAATCTTTTTATCTATCTGTCGATAGCTCAAATGGTAGGAAACTAAGTATTTTGATTTTCGATTCTAGCTGATGGCACCAAAGTCTTTTAACTTTTAGTAATATATATATATAATATTCCACAGAGAATTGGCACTATAATAATAAATACGGAATCTGCATGAAATAAATGTATTTAACCGTATTTTATGACCCGGGCAAGTCGCTCCCCTCCCCCTAGTTATTTGATAAAAAAAATTATAACATTATTCAGTTTTCTAATTAAATTTGCGTAATGTTTGAAAAATGTGATCAAATTTCTTTCTGTTTGTAATTAACATCCGATGAGTGTTATTTTCTGTTTCCTAGCATTATATATATATATATATATATATATATATATATATATATATATATATATATATATTTGGGCGGCGCTCAGCATATTCTGATGGTTTACGTCAACTTCCGATCGAGCTCGAACGTTTACAAAAATCCAGTGGCTGAAGTGCAACATTATCAAAAAGAAAAAAAAAACTTTGCTTCGCCATTGTTCGCACTTGCTATTTATTTCAATATGTTACTAACATATCCATATAAAATCGTAGAATTAATGAGCGAAACAAAAATGAAAGTAAAGTCTCCCAATAGAAACAGCTTGTCAGGTGTCTTTTCGATTTTTTAAAACTTGTTTATTTGTTTTTTTTTGTTTTGTTTTGTTTTTTTTTTGTTTTTTTGTTTTTTTGCAATATCGATTTTCTTTTATTGATATGCTTTGTATATTCCTACCTTGCGTGTGTGTGTGTGTGTGTGTGTGTATACAGGCTGGTCTAAAAGTCTTCTCAGACTTGTTTAACAATATAAAGGTCATTCCAAAATTAAGGCTGGTGCTACCAGATCAGGCTGTTGGAAGATGTTGGCTTCCTGAGACGAAATGCATCTAACATTGATGCTTTTTGTTTTTCTACTCCCTTTTGCAAAACTTAATTATGTTCTGCAAAATCAAAACCAAAAACAACAAAACCCCTTTTTTCCCCCCTTTTTACTTCTTCGTATTTTCTTTTCTCTTTCTATCTCCCCCGCTTCCTGACTGGTTTCCTAACTTAAAATGTACCAAACATTGACACTGTAACCTTTTTCCCTCTCCCATTGCAAAACTCGTGTTCTGCAGGACAGGGTACAAAAAACGATAAAATCCACTATAAAACAACCAAACCAAACAGTTGAATATACAAAAAAGTTGAAGAATAAAAACCTTCTACAAAATAACTGGATGCGACATGAATACCATTTCCAAAATAACTGGATTTGGCATTAAATAACCTGTAAAAGGTTGATATCCCATAAAACAAAACAACCAAACCAAAAGTAAAGCTTCCTATATCTTTACTCAAAAAACTAAAACGTTGAAGAGCTATGAAAATGGGAGTAATACTATTAAAACGAACGACCTTTTGAGCTCCAGAATTTATCTTTCTACATAGTCACGACCATTCTCAATGCACTTTTTTGTCGGGAATTCAATGACACGTCTTTGCTTCTGATGCACGTCTATGACAAGAGTTGCTTTCTTAGTCTCACACCCTCAATATTTACTACAGAGTGATGACACTTCCAGCTCCTGAATGCATAACTTCAGTCATCATAACAATGTAATTTGCAATTCCCCTCTGATCCATTCATGTGGAATAAAATTTGGGGGCATTACTTTTGGAACGCCGTTTGTATCAATCACCCAAAGTGATGCTTATGTATTCTGCATCTTTATATTTAATATATCACAGTTCATGAGTCCCTTAAGACCCCCCCCTTCCCCCAGGGACAAGAAGTTGTTGCATTATTTGCCTCCATCTTTGTCGATCGTGGAGAACAGCTTATCCTGCCTTGACAGAGTACAAAATAGACTTTGTGGCTTAGTAGAGGATGCCCTTTTCTCTACCCTGCAACCTCTCTCCCACAGAAGAGACGTTACGAGCCTATCCTTGTTTTATCATTATTTCCATCGCAGGTGCTCGTCTGAACTCCAATCTTTGGTCCCCCCCCCCATCGCCAATCTTTCACGAAAAACACCCGTCTAGCTGAATCCACTGTGAAAAATTTCCCCCACTCTTTATCTGTGCCTAAATCAAAACGTTGATTCCATCAACAAAGCTTCTTTCTTAGAACTGCACGCCTGTGGAACTCTGTTCCGTCTGCCTGCTTCCCACCTGACTACAACTTGGATGTCTTCAAGTCCAACGTTAACAAATTCCTAATGAACCGCCCCCTTAAGTAAACACTTCATCAAATCTTCACACTAACGTACTATACTTGCAATAACCCTTATCCCTGAGTGGCTTCCGGGCCTTGATAAGTGGTGACCATCGTGTAAAAAAAAAAAAAAAAAAAAAATCATGGCAGAGCTCTATTCCGTCCACAATGTTGTCCGTATATCTCATTCTCTGCCTATGCCTCCTTCTCCATCTACCCTGCACTGTCTCCTGGAGAATTGTTTTCGCTACACCATTAGCTCCTGCCACATGCCCATACCATCAAAATTTTCAAGAAAAGAAAGATTTGAGCCAATAATATTTTTGAATTTTTGAGATGAGGATTGATTCATATGATTCAATACTTCGGACTAATGTTCTCACTTATTATTTTTACAACGTTTCTGTCAACGTAAAAATTAAAAAAAAAAAGCCATATATATATATATATATATATATACCTATAATATAAAGCTGAACGTGTGTGTGTGGTCACGAATAGGCTCCTATATGGTTGACTATTATAGAAAACTGATCACATATAATGATAGAAGATTATCGAGACACAGGAATGGGTATGTTTGATCTGGCATAATGATGATTCATTAAAATTGTGGGGTCTGCATACGTGCCTGGTCCACAAAGTATGGAAATAAAAAATGAAAAAAAAACAAAAACATTTACAAGGGTTTTTGATATAGATGTACATAATAATACTTTGATAAGTATGTTTTAACTTAAATAGGGATGATATAATAAAATTGTGGGGTCTTCGTTCGCGCCTGGCCTCCATAGAATGGAAATAGGCACAGACTTTAATAAAGACTTTTCATGTTTATCTGCGTAAGTATACTTTGATAATTATGTTTCAGTTTGAAGAACTATGGTATCATAAAATTATGAGGTGTTCGTTCGCGCCTGACCTCCATAGAATGGAAATATGTCACAAAGTTTAACAAGGTTTTTTTTTTTAATATAGATCCACAGAATATTGTGATAAGTGTTTCAGTGTGAACAGGTATGGTATAATAAATTATGGGGTTTATCTATTTTATTTTTACTTTCATCATATTTTGCTTTGGTTTTGATACCCCCAAATTCGAAGCTATCTCTTTACAACCGTTTCTTTTCATAACCTATCATATTTTCATAAATCAGAGTACATGTTCTGTATACTGTTTTTGAACCCAGTCAACGACGGGTACTTTTGCTAGTATATATATATATATATATT
The DNA here is from genome assembly GCF_053919585.1 of Euprymna scolopes. NCBI lineage: Eukaryota > Metazoa > Mollusca > Cephalopoda > Sepiida > Sepiolidae > Euprymna > Euprymna scolopes. The sequence continues at coordinate 48,144,496 of NC_136513.1, forward strand.
CATGTGTATCGTTTTTTTTTGGGGGGGGGCGATCTGGAGAGCCATGTATCTAACAGCTGTCCTGTTTTTAAATCTCCGAAACAGCTACATAGTAGGCGGCTGATGATCCTCGTTTTCTATTTACAAAAATTTTAGTTAAGGTCTTCTTTTTTTCATCATTATATAGTTAAATTCTCTTTCATAATTGAAGACTTTTGAGAAATCGGCTTATGCAAGTGCTAAGTCTGTTTCTATTTAACAATTTTAGTTAACCCTTTTTTGTTTCTATTTTTTTAATGCCTCTTTATATAATTTAATTCTTTTGTAATTATAAACTTTTAAGAAGTATGATTATGTAGCTGCTAAGTCTACAATAGGTTAAATTAATTTTTTTCAGGAATTTAAACTGCATTCTTTATTTTTACATATTTTTTACCCAAAGTTTCTTTAGACTGTATATATATATATATATATATATATATATATATATATTGCGTAACCTTGTTTTGTTTGAAAAACCTGTCCGTCGTAAGATGGCCTCCTTAAGTTCGTCATATGGGTTGTCTTCTGGCACATTCTCCAATAAATATACATACATGGTGGTCGCTAGAAAAGCGAGAAATTCGAAGGTCAGCTTAGATAATGAATAAAATGCGTGATTACTATTTTTTGATTGGCCGTGTGAGTGTTGTAAAAATAAATCGTTGTTTGATGCTGCAGTGAAGTGCACGGACGACATTTTGAGTATTTATGAGGATAATATAACATTTGTCTTTGAAGAATTTTGTAAAAATAAATCATTGTTTGACAAATTTCCCACTTTTATAGCGACTACCGTGTGTATATATATATCGTTTGTTTTTTTTTTTTTGTTTTTTTTTTGGGGGGGGGGGGCAGATATATATTGCAATCAAACTCCTTACATAATATACCTGCAAATTTGGTCCCAAATAGTAGCCGCTTACGTTCAAGTGGCACTGTGCCTTGTTTGGAGTAAAAAAAAAAAAAAAAAAAAAGCAGTAACTACATATATAGTGTCATGCAAGTGTATTGGATGCATTACATTTTTCTTCATAACTCTAATTAGGGTTCAAGATTTTACCTAATAATTACTATCCCAAATATAAGTTAGAATAGTAAGAGGAATATACTGACCAAATTTTAGGTAAAATCTTGAATGTATCCAATACTTTGCATGGCACTGTATATGTATGTATGTAGGCTTGAGGACTGTTTTTTTTTCTGTAGAAAGCAAGCATTTATTAAGTCGCCTGACGAGGTTTTCTGGTTTTAACCGACCATTTGTCCAAAGCACTAGCATGTCCAGTGTTGCGACCATGTAAATTTGTTGAAATTAATAAAAATATATCTTGGTCTTTTATTGAGCACTATTAATAACCTCGTTAAATTCATTAGTTATCACTCTTACCTGGTGTGAGTGTGTGTGTGTGTCATATATTTATATATATATATATATATATATATATATATATATATATATATAATTTTTTTTTTTTTTTTTTTTTTTTTCAAAACATGAGATTAGAAAGAACGACCACGTGCAAATTTTTTTTTTTTTTTTTTTTTAAATAAACAAATATTCATCTATTTAAAGTTTCAAATTTTTGGCTTATAGCAAAATCCTCATCGGGAATTTAAAAAAGAAAAAACAATACATTTTTTTTCTCTCATTTGCCGTCGTTTGAACACCATACACAATAGGCACCTCCAAAATTCAATACAGAATTAGCCCCCCCCCAATGTAAAACGATGTAACTTTATTATGAATTAATATTATCAATATAACTTTTGTACCATTTAAAAGAAGGACAAAATAAACCAGTAATAATTAAAAAAAAATATAATGAAATAACGTTCCCATGTAGTAGACATTCTGAACGTGAAAACATACCCGCGTTTAATAAATCTAGCAAAAAATCCACTAATGGTCAGATTTTCTTGAAATTTTCGATATGTATCCATTTTAGAATGAAATTACATATAAAATGCAATTTCCGCAAAATATACGAGGGGAAATATTTTTTTAGTGCGTGTCCCTCCCCCCCCCCTATTTATTTTTCGAAATTTTTACAAAATATATTTAAATCTATCGAAATTTCTATTTATTATGAAACATAAGAGTTCAAATAAGTAAAACATATTTATTTTTTTTTTTAAATTAAATACACGTACTGAACAAAAACTTACCTTGAAGTTGCAATTAAAGTATATAAATTTAATTTTTTAATAGCATTTTTTCTAATTAATATATACTATAATCAGTTGAATTGCCAAGAAAAAGAAACTTTGTAAACATTAATTAATTTTTAAAAGATTAAAACTATTAAAATTTAATTATTTCAAAATGTTCTGTTACAACATAGATTTTTAATTGTGTGTAAATTTTTTTTTAAATATTAAGTTTTAATATAAACATGACTCTTGTCAGCTATTTTATCGCCAGATTAAAACCGATTTGAAAATATTATTATACAAATATTAAGCATTTTGTAGCCCCCTCTCATATTTTGTTTGTCTCTTTTTACCGAACAAAATATGAAAGCTGGCAGTTACCTAAAGCACTCGTAAAACCGTATTTGATATTTAATATACAAATGTTTATAATATTATTAATCATCAAACTGTGTAAATCTTAAAACCTAACAACATTATAACAAAGATTAATTATTAACTGCAGTTTGAAGAAGATAAAGGTTTTAAAAAATGATTAAGTCGCTTTTGCTTTTCCATAGTTTGTATAGTTAACACAAATCTGACGTCACAGAATTATGCATATTTTTTTTCACATTCATTTGGCAATGCCTATACACAATCACAATCTTCAACAAATAAACTGTGCCAAACGATACCATGGCAAGTAAAAAAAAAAAAAAATGCATGTGGTCGTTCTAATCTCGCGTTTTGAATTTCATTTTCTCCGTGCTTCCGAAAAGTGGATTACTTCTAATATATATATATATATATATATATATATATATATATATATATATATATATATATACTAGCCGATTTACCAGAGCTTTGCTACGGATATATTTGTATTACACAATACTAATTGGCATTCTTTTAATATTTATGTAATTACAGGTTCGAAACCAAAACTTCTGGGTAAACGACATTTCTTGTACCACTGGTAAAAATGTAAACAAAAGTTCTACATTACGTAGAAAAAAAAAAAAACTGTACATGTCCGTTTTCAGTTTGTGTTGCTCCCAAAAATGTAAATTAGGATTTTTGCGGATAAACTATGCTTGGTTGTGTATATAAAAAGTACCTCATTTTTAATAAAGGAAGGACTTTCACATAAAAATTTAATAACCAAAAGATACGGCAAAAATTGAATTACACTTGTAAATCATACCTAAAAAAATAGCACGGTTCGTAAACTGCAGAAGTACTAAACAGATAAAAACACCCACAGTTTTGTACTTCTGCAATTATTTTTCTTTGAGTGACGCTGAGACATAAAGCGACACCCCCCTCCCCCCGAAAAAAAAAAATAATAATTACGTCGAAACTCCCCCACACAAATATATATTATCAACTAAATCAATTACCCAGACAGGAAAACATAAGATCTTTCTCAAAAGAAAATCGAAGAAAAAGTGAAAAAAAAAAAAAACGCGTAGGAATATATCTGATATAAAAAGCATTACTTTACCTTGTTTCTTTTTCAAAGTATTATGGAAACGATAATAAAATTCAGACAGTCAAGTGAATAGTTGAAAAATGATTTTAAAATCGTCCGTAGGAAATAAATTTTAACCTTTTGGTAAACATGCTCACACCTTACAATGAATCGACATTTATAGCCGAGACTTTAATAGAAGGCTAACGATTTAAAATATTTTGTCAAAAAATAAAATCATCCTTAGCCTAATTATTTATTTTTTTTATCAATATTTGTGACTTTTACATTTATAGAAAATAAATAATTAAAACAAATCATTTTATCACCATATCTCTCGATTTGGTTAAAAACTATATCCGTTCATAACCGGAAGTGAAATATCAGTGAAAATTACATAAATGTGCCAGTTTAGCAAATAGTACAAAATAACTTGAATTAAAATAATTTAAATAAATTAACTTTAAATAATACTCTTAAATAGAACAATTACATCAATTACATTACTATAATCAGTAATTTTAATTGAGCGAATTATTTAAAAAGATTTTCTTTAATATAATATGCAAATTAGATTAGTTCTATTATGTACATTGCCTTCAATATAATGTATATATATTGATCGTGATGCTATTTATTTATATAGAAAATCTTATAGTAAATAAAATTTATATAGATAACCGTTTTCAGCAGGAAGTTTTGTATATATTAATCAAATTGTGAACAAACAAACAAACAAACAGACAGGATTACGGATTTATATATATAGATATAGATATAGATACTGCTGCCTCTTCACCCTAAAGATATTATTTATGAAATCTATGTCATAATTATTTATTAATTTTCAGAGTTTGTATGAGACAGATCAGAATTAAGATGATTTTTGCATCAGATCATAATTTATTCGACTGAAAAAAAAAATTAATGAGCAAGTATTTTTGACACATAGGAGTACTAGTATTAATATTATTTATTAAGTTATGATAGTGTGTAGAGGTTGTCTGCCTTTCTTTTCTTTTTTGATTTGTAGTGTAAGAGGAATAAATTTAATTAAGAAAAAAAATTGATAGCAATTGTAATCCAACAAATCATGGTATTACTTTGACTGTTTATGTTTGTTAAATAAATTCTAATTACATATTTTCCTTTCTTTTTTTTTTATTTACATAGGCTTGTGATTTCTCCTACTGCGAAATATTGTGGCTAGAAGCATCTCATAAAACTTTTTTTTTTTTTTTGACACATAATAGTAGTGACGAGGTGTTTAGAGATCGTCTGCCTCTCTTTTTTCTTGATTAGTTATGTAAGATAAGGCGTATGTCTTAAATGATATGCCACAGTTTATGAATTTTCGGAAAAAACTAATAGTGGTTGCAGCAGATCACGGGTATTTTTTATTTTACTTCTTTTTTTTTTTTTAATTTATTTATTTGTAACGTTTAATTATGTAACATAAAATCTAACTTAAAACTCATGGATGTTGTTTTTGTTTTTTTGTTTTTTTACATAAAATTTTCTATTAGTTTTTTTTTTAAGAACTTACGACTTAGAATGGACCTAATTAAATTTTAGTCCTCCACCCCGACCCTTTTTATGTTATAAAGATTTTAAAAATAATATCTCCTAGTGTTTTGTTTGATAATTTAAAAAAAAAATTTAGTTTTATTTTTTTAGATTTATTTATTTTTTTTTTTTTAGTTTTACTTTTAACTAAAACCTAAATACAAAACCTCAGAAACGTGTAGGTAACCCCTCTCCCAATATCAAACATGGTGATTTATACACCTGAAAAAGTCGGAGGTTAGATCGACCGAAACGTTGTGCAAATAGACTCCAAATGAGAACTGTAGTCCGAATAATCAATAGTCTGATTAATCCAAATAATACAAGCAAAATTTTCTATGTCCGATATTTTGAACTTGAACGGAAGAGTTGATTTGCTTTTGTTTGTAATTGATTCCCCAACTATTTCGGTGTTCGATGGTACTAGTTTTTTTTTTTTTTTTTTTTAACTTCTAGGTCAAAATTAGTCGGCGATAAGTGTTAAGTAGATTCCGACCCAGAAAACAATTCTTCTCTTTATCAGCCAATCAATGGATTCCAACACAGAAAACAGCAATTCTTCCTTCTTTGTCAGAATATTGCTCATGGAATGTGAGGTCTAAAGGACAAAATAAGGGAAGTGAGTTATAAGGGGTTTTTTTTGGTTTTTTTGTTGTTTTTGTTTTGTTTTTTCTTTGCTCAAAATAATGTCATCGGTTCATTAATCACTTAGTAGCTGATTCTTTAATACTTTACAATTTTATCATGCAGCTAACTTATGTGAAATTGTAATCGGTACAATCATCTCAAGCATTGGTCGATTCCCACTTGATTATCTTTAAATACATAAGCGGTCTTTTTAGTTTAGTCTTTTCGTGATGAAGTGGCTAACTAAGAAATTTGTGTTCTCTGTAATTTGATTTAATTTGAACAGTTTATCTTGGGGATCGCATGAATATCTCAGATCGGTACAAAATAACCTGTTGTAGCAAACCGAATTAATCACACTAATTATACGACGAAAACACGCAATGCATGCCAGTTTTCTTTTGTGGTTGTACATATATTTGTGGAAGAAAATGTTTTGCACATAGACACGCACACCTAATTAGTTACACCTTATCAAGGCCTGATGCCATTCAAGGATATGTCATTTGTCGGGTGGATAGTGAGACAAATATTGTGAAGATCTGTCACAATATATATTTTTTGTTTTATTTTACTTCAGTCGAAGTTCTCAGAAATCAAAGGACCCACAACCTGGGGCGAACACTTGAACTTTGAGATACGTATATATTCGAATGTTCCATTAAAGTTCTTTATCTCTCAAACACTGAGTTAGTAAAGAAATTGTGAACATAATTTTTCTCTCCCCAATTAATCATTTTCATATCTTGTAGTATATCTTTCATTTTGGTTTCTTGGTCTTACTGGATTCCAGGACAAGAATTTATCTAGTCTGGTGGAGTATCCAGCTTCGTGCTGTTACTTGAGGTAACATCACTTGGAGAAGGTGTACCTTTCCTCTTAAAAGCTAATGTAAGTTAGCCATAGTGAGGAGATTTTATTTGGGCAGCGAATACCATGTGATTTTGAATATTTGGTCAGGAAAAAGTATCCTCATGCCAGGTTGTTCTGGCAAACCTCTGTACAGAGAGACCTTAGATACTTGAGGACAGTGTCTAGTAGGCATTCAAGTTTTAGTGTGATAGGTGAAGAATATTCTTTCCTAGATAGTAAAATTAATTCTTCAAAGAAACTGTTCTGTACCTCTATAAGGCCACTATTCGCCCATGTATGGAGTATTGCTGTCATATTTGGGCTGGTGCATCGGCTACTAGTCTCTCGCTCCTTGACAGGGTTCAAAAGAGAGTCGCAAATCTGATAGGCCCTAAACTGGCATCTAAACTTCAGCCTCTGTCCCATCGTCGAAACGTTGCATCCCTCTGCCTGTTCTACAAGTATTATAATGGTGAATGCTCTGAAGAACTGCAAGCACTTGTGCCCCCACGACGTGAACACCCTCGACAGACCCGACAAGCTGCAAAATCCCACCCCCACACTGTAGAGATCCCTAGATGTAAAAGATCTTTCTACTCCAGTAGTTTCTTCCCCAGAACTGCTAGACTTTGGAATTCCCTTCCAGGTCCCTGCTTCCCCAACTGTACTGACATGCATAAGTTCAAGTGCAACGTGAACCAACATCTCGCTGCCCTAATCCCTACATAGTACCCCAGTAGATGTTTCCCCTGATAGTAGCCCCCTACACCAAAGTGGCAATGTGCCTTGTTTGGGGTGAAAATGTAATTAAAAAAAAAAAAAAAAAAAGTTTTATGTGCTCTAAAAAAATCAAAATCATCTTTCAGCAACACTAAACTTTAATGAATGTCGAGTTTCTTCGAGTTGTGTATTTACAACAACTCCTTATACAACTTGGTGACCATCATTGGAGAAATCGTTTTTTTTTTTGTTTTTTTTTTAACCGCATAACAAAATGTGCTGTCCGCTATCATCATCATCATATTCAGTTTCATGTCTGTTTTTCATACTGACGTGTGTAGAATGCCTTTTCGAAATTGACTTTCAAACTAACCTATCTTTGGCCGGGTCTTTTTTTATCCCTCTTTCTCTACAGTCTGTTATCACTTCCTCTTATGTTTTCATTGGTTTTCTCTTGTGAACTTAACCTGTTACTGCAGCTGTTTTGTTTTTATAAAAATCGTTCCAGACAAGATATGAAGCCACTTCATGTAAGGAGCTAAAAAAAAATATTACTTCTAGGTCAAAATTAGTCAGCGATAAGTGTTAAGTAGATTCCAACCCAGAAAACAATTCTTCTCTTTATCAGCCAACAAGTGTTAGATGGACTGATTCCAACCCAGAAAACAGCAATTCTTCCCTCTTTGTCAGAAATATTGCTAATGGAATGCGAGGATTAAAGGACAAAATAAGGGAAGTGAGTTATAAGGTTGCCAAAAGTAAACTCAAGGTTCAGTTTTTACTTTGCTTAAACATATACTATAAAAAAAACTTTCATTCTTTCAACGTGACCAAACCATCAAAGTCTACTGTTTTGCACTCACCTCCTTATATTACCCAGATTTAATTTTCTTCTGAGGTCATCAGATCTAAGCCTGTCTTCAAAACATCTACTGTATTTTTCTCGTATCAATTCACTCCGTGCAATGCATCTCCTCAATCCACATTGACCATATTCCAGTTCCATACATCAGCACACTTGATCGACAAAAATAATGCTCTGCTAGTTAGTAATGACAGTTCTCTGAACTTATGCCACTCACTACTAACTCTTGCAATCGCACCTGCTTCCTTGTTTGTTTCAATCGTATCACCACGATATCAATCTCAATAGCAATCCAAATATACTTCCTCCACAATTAAATTCTCACCCGTCTCTATCGTCGGACCCTTCTTGCACACAAACGGGTTATCATCCCTCAACCTACCAATGCATTTTAAAAACTAAGCTTTATGCCATGATCGAACTACTTCTATAGAGTAAATTTATGAATCTGGCCCCAATCACAGTAGCCTTTTACTTCTCAATGGCAGTGTGGACATCCATAAACAACAAAGACGTTTTATTTACTAGCGGGAGCCATCGATATACATGCTTCCTGGAACCACATATCGCTACCGAGAGAGAGGGCAGCTAACCCTTCTACCTCTCCATGAACTTTCGGAGAGTGAATCTACCGTTTTTTTTTTGGGGGGGGGGGGTCACTATGTTTGTTATGTTTATAGTTTTGTTTTATGGTATATCAACCATTATGTTCCTGAATTTATTTTGAGATAAGGATTGATAATACATATTATTCAGATTATTCAAACTACTGTTCTCATCTTGACTGTTATTCGCACACCGTTTCGGTTGATGTAACCTCTGACCTTCTTCAGGTTGGGAATCGCCACGGAATTTTGAACAAAAACTTTTATTTAATCTACTGTTTGCCTGCTTTCCTAGCTGACTCCAATTTGATTGTCTTCAAGTCCAATGTAAACAAGTTCTTGATGAACCGTCTCCCTAAGTAATCCAATTTACAAAATCCCCACTACTTATGATTACTATGCTATAACCCCATTGGCTAATGTATACCCATTAACCCTTATCCCTGAGTGGCCTCCAAGCCTTGATAAGTGGTGACTCCTTCTGTAAAAAAAAAAAAAAAAAAAGCATGCTCTCCTTCCATCAGCTATGGCTGGGTAGAAGTCGTCAGTAATTTGTGCAGTAGAACTCTGGGATACAGTGGCCTTAGGATACTTTTCTTTTTTTTTTTTTTTTTTTTTTTTTTTTTCAGGTAGGATGTGGAATTCAACTTGGTTGTAAATTTCAACTTGGTTTTAATTTTCTTTCTCTTATAATAAGCTCCACTCTCTATTGCATATTGAGCTTTTTTATTCGGTTGGGATTAAATTATCTATATATGAATACTGGTATTTATATTAGTCTGAATTTTACCATTGCTTGTATCAGGTAAATTTTACAACCTTTTGATTTCATTACTATATATATATATATATATATATATATATATATATAATGAATGACAAAAGTCTATATTCCAAATTTCATGATGATGACCATCTTAAAATTTATTCCTTTAATTCAGTTGACACAATTCTTGGTGGTATCCGTTTCGTAGCACAAAATCAAGCTATAAGGTATTTGTAGCTTCTCTTCCAATTTTCTGAGTTTTAATCATGTCCAAATGCACTTTTTATGTCCTTTTGGTGGATTGATTGTTGCTATTTCTTCTGAGGAGTAAAGAGCAAAATAGATTCACTGATTGATATAATAATTAAGTGATTGATTTTGTGCTACAAAACAGATACTGTCAAGAATTGTAAATGTCAACTGAATTAAAGGAATAAATTGTAAGATGGTAAACATCATGAAAGTTTGAATATAGTTTTTTTGTCATTATTTCATTATATGCTCTGTAATTACATTGAGCTTCTTCAATAAGGATTGGTATATATAAAAAGGAAATATATGTGAATAAGGAATATTTCCAAAGAAATAAATAAATATATATATATAATTTATTTATTTTTATTTATTTTTTTTTAAATTCAATTTTCACCCCAAACAAGGCACAGTGCCACTTTGAAGCAGAGGGCTACTATCAGGGACTTAATTAGCAGGGTCATTATGAAGGGAGATGAGTAAAAAGATGTTTGTTCACATTATACTTGAACTTCTGCGTATCAGTACAGTTGGGAAAGCAGAATCCCGGAAGTGAGTTCAAAGACCCGCAGTTCTGGGGAAGAAACTATTAAAGTAAAAGGCTTTCTTGCACCTAGGGATCTCTACTGTAAAGGGATGAGACTTAGTAGCTTGTCAGGTTTGTCGGGGGTAGTTACGTCGGGGAGGTACAAGTGTTTGCAGTTCGTCAGAACATTCACCATTAAAGTATTTGTAGAACAAGCAGAGGGATGCAACATCTCGTTGATGGGACAGAGGCTGTAGGCTAGATGACAGTTCAGGACCTATCAGGTTGGCAACTCTCTTTTGAACCCTGTCCAGGAGCGAGAGACACGCAGCAGATGCACCATCCCATATATATATATATATATGCGGGAATCAACCAAAAATTATGGAAATAGAGAATTATTAGGCTTTGAAATACCTTGGTATAAAAAGTATCCCTATCATTAATTACATAATTTCCTTATAAAATTAATCGTTCATGTAATATGCATTAGAATATATTCTTATATTGTCATTTTTTTTTTCTTTTTGTGTGTATATAATTATTTTTTTACTATAATAATTAAATACCTACAGACACTAGTGTTTCATCCTTTCGGGAATCTTCATATATATATATATATAATGATTTCCATAGCCAAGCAACGTCGCAGCTCACTAGAGCCGTGACTTTTATGAATGTCTAGTTCGGGTTTGCTGGCTGTCGCAGCTCTGGTGAGCTGCGATGTTGTTTGGCTGTGGAAATAATTATATAATCTCTCACATTCTGAAAATATATATTAGTACCGATTTCCAAAGTTTTAACAAAAACAAAAACAAAAAAAAAAAAAAACTTGAGTGCTATCAGCTAGAACCAAAACCTTTAGCACTCTCGCTGCGTTCCCTGCGATTTGAGCTAAACTGACAAAGTTTTAAAATTAGACCACTTTAAACTATTGCTAAATTTGCGCATGTACAAAAGTAAATAGAAATATGTCGGTAAGTTGAACAAGTATTTCTGTATGCGTTATTCATCCATCCAAACAAAGATTTTACTCATTATAAACCATCCTTGGTATATGACTGCTGTTTCCTGTTAATCTCAGTGTGATGTGACCTGTAGTTTAAGAGTTTATCGGTTAAATATTTTTAGACATATACACACACACACACATCTACTGGTTTATTTATATACTAGCTTGCAGCCCTGCGTTGACTGGTCATACAGTATGTGTAAACATATTTTAATTTATGCAGATTGCATATGTATTATTATAGAATCAATCCTCTATTGATTATTGTATATTACGAGGAATAACTTGCCCGGTGGACAAATTTGGAAGAAAAAAAAAAATAATAATAATGATAATGTCGTTCATCAAATTCCGTCTGTGTTTGTTTACAATATCATGTCAGCTGATATTTAGGCTTGATGATGAATGCCCTGGAAAAGTCACTTCTGATTAATGTTTACTTTTCAAATATGCAAACAAAGAAATGATTTGCAGCGATTTTAAATGGTACATTTTCTTTTATCTTAAATTGAACTCATTAATAAGAAAAAATAAAAAATAAAATGGTGAGGTACACCCGGGCTTGAACAGGGGATCATTCGATCTATAGTCGAATGCTCTACCACTACACTATGTCTCCAGATTATAATAAATCTGTGTTTTTTTTTGTTTTGCTTTTTTTGTTTTTTGTTTTTTAAGAAGAAATGATTTGCTGAAATTTTATCTCCTTTACCGGTATAATGTAAAATATTCCCCTGTATAAATTATTCCTTTTATCTCTAAAAGAGAAAAGCTATTTTTAAAATCGGATTTTTGTTTTTTCGATTTTCATGATGAATTTCTGTACAAAACATATCTAAGAACACTGCCAGACATATAAATGAGTTTTGTGTGAAATTTGTAAAAGAGAGGCTCAGCCGTTTCGGAACTCATGAGGAATGGAATTCACACATACACATACACATACACAAAGTGACTTTTATTTAATAGATTTTTTTTTTCCTAAATTGATCCACACAGTAATTTTTCTGATGTTCATGTAATTTTACTTATTAGAGCTCTACACGTGTATTGAGAACTTTTGAAAAGACATTATTTTTTTTAGTCCAATACATTTGAATTTATTTAATTATATGTATACACGGTGGCCCACTTAAAAGTAGCCCAGATAATGTAGTAAAGAGGACCCTCTTTTATTGTTTAAATTACTTGTAATGTTATAAAAGATGCTGGAAGTGCTCACATTTTGCAAACCATATATATATATATATATATATATATATATATATATATATATATATATGTTGGCAAACGTAAGAGTAGCCTAGAAAAAGTAGTAGAGAAAGGAACATTCTTTTATTGTTTAAATGATCTGTAGTATTATAAAAGATGCTGGAAGTGCTCCCCGTTGACATCTATGCATTTCTGGGCACGTTTAACAACGTTTGCAGATGCTGTTTGTCGATCTTCTCAGGTGATTCTCCTGATAGCGCTGGTAATGTTTCTTTTAGTTGGTTAAGATTGTGAGGATTATTTGCATAACCTTTTTGTTTTAAACTCCCACGAAGACAAAATTCCACATCATGACAAGACCGGGGAACACGGTGGCCATATACCTTTGCTTATTGTTCCCTCTTTCGTAAACATACCAGGAACTCGTTTCTGTGATCTGTGAGTCGTGTGGCATGCAGCGCCATCTTGTTGGAAAAAAATTGCATTTTATCTTGTGGTGTCAGTTGGTAGATAAGAGAAAGATGAAGGAGATTAGGCTATTTTTAAAATGGGCCTTATATATATATATATAATTCCACAGCCAACCACCGTCGCAGCCCACAAGAGCCATGACAGTCAGTGAACCGGAAGTCCAAGACTCGAGTGTCATGGCTCTTGTGGGCTGCGACGTTGTTTGACTGTGGAATGTTTTATATATAATCTCTCACATTCTGAAAACCATATATATATATATATATATATATATATATATATATATATGCTGGCAAACGTAAGAGTAACCTAGAAAAAGTAGTAGAGAAAGGAACATTCTTTTATTGTTTAAATTACCTGTAGTATTATAAAAGATGCTGGAAGTGCTCCCCGTTGACATCTATGCATTTCTGGACACGTTTAACAACGTTTGCAGATACTGCCTGTAGATCTTCTCAGGTGATTCTCCTGACAGTGTTGGTAATGTTCTCCTTTAGTTGGTTTAGATTGTGAGGATTATTTGTATAAACTTTTTGTTTCAAAGTTCCCCAAAGATAAAAATCACATGATGGCAAATGCGGGGAACATGGTGGCCATAAGCCTTTCGCTTATTGTTTTCTCTTCCGTAAACATGTCATGAACACGTATCAGTGATCTGTGAGACGTGTGGAATGTAGCACCATCTTGTTGGAAAAGGAATTGCATTTTGTCTTGTGGTGTCGTTTGGTCGTTAAGAGAAAAATTAGATGGATCGGGCTACTTTTAAGTGGGCCACCCTGTATAATAAAAGTTCTCAATACACATGGACAGCTCTAATAAGTAAAATTCTATAAATGTCAGAAAAATTACTGCCTGGATCAATCTACGTTTTGACATTAATTGGCTCATCTGGGGTTCAACAAATCTATATATCAGTCCACTATGATGAATTATTCTATGATGAAACAACAAGCTATTGTAAACAATTAGATGAACAAAAGTTGTTCATTTACCAATGATGGGGAGAGGGGGGGTGGAGGTTCATATGATTACAAGCCTTAGTGAACATGATGGATCAAAATAAAAACTTGAATATGGTATTGTCATGAAACTGGGGAACATATCCTAACATCTAGTAGTTTGAGAAAAGATGTTAGATTAGAAAGCCTTTCAGTATAAGGAGACCTCTTCAGTGAAGAGATGTACTTTTGCTGAACGTCAGGTTAGTCAGGGTTATTTACGTCAAGGGGGCACAAATGCAGCAAGTTCATCAGAGCACATCCATTAAAATATTTGTGAAACAAGTACAGGGATGCAACATTAGTGATGCAACAGCGGCTGGGGTTTGGTGGATAGTATGGCTCTTTTTTTTTTTTTAATTCTGGTTGAGAGGGTGATGGTTGGTACACCAGCACAACTTTATTTGTTTTTGAAATGTTTCATGTTTTATCATTAATGCTTATATTGATTGAAAAGATCAAAAAAATGTATGGAAGACTATAATTGCAGAAATATAACTCTTATTATTCATCTGAAATTGATAAAAACATTTATTTCTTGCAGGATATCTGTGATGATCCCAAATTCCTCATTGGTGGTGCCTCTCGCTTTGATGTGAAACAGGGAGAACTGGGTAAGCATTCAACAAATCGTTGTTAGCAAAATTGCATGATTTTCTGCCTTTTAATTACCACTGTGGAATTTCTTGCTGTTCGACTACTTGCAGACCTTTCTTCTAATGCTTTGTTGATTTTTGGGAAGCATCATGACAGTTTGAACTTGTGTAAGAATAGTATACCCATTTCTTTTTCCAAATGGAAATCGCTCCAGGCAAGGTATAAAGCCAGTTAGTGTAAGAAGTTATAAATAAATTAATTAAAAACTAGCTAACAATAACTGTTAGGACAGATTAAGATTCAGAAAGCAGCGATTCTTTTCTCTTTGTCAGAAATATTGTTCATGGAATTTGAGAACTAGGGACAAAATAAGGGAAGTGGGTGTTACAAGGTTGCCGAAACTAACAACGATAGCATCTTTGTGTATTGGAAAGCATCACACCAACATTTAATATTGAGTAAAGACGTTATATTTTAGCAAAAGGATAAAATGAAGAATGCAGACGTGCACATATGATAAAAATCGGAAATAAATAAAACATTGAAAGAATTGAAGGGGTCACTAGCTAGTAAGTGCTAACTAAAACATAGACAGAATATTGCAAATGACAATTGAGAAAAGCAAAATTTTCTAACAAAACATTTTTGGTCCCCTAACAAAGGAGGGATTGGACTTAGTAATTCTCTCCCATTCAGCCGTTCACACTTTTCTCAATAACCATGCTTTGGATTTTTTGGAAATTTTGCACAAACATTAGTCATGGTGAAAGTAAATTTTTTATTCAAAACCTTTCAAATCGAATTTTTCACGTCAATCACGAACATAACATGGCTCACTGCAGTCAACACTCCCAACATACAACTTCCATCATGATCGACATGCCCAATCTCAAAGCCATCATTTCCTTCAAGGACAAACTTACAGCATTCGGTCCAAGGATTTTACCTGTGCGTCACAAGTTTTCCTTTTATCGATTCATCATAATCATAACATAAATGCTTCGTGCAGCCTTCAGCGTATCATGACAATGTGCACCAAGGAAAACAGTTTCTTTGCATAATATGCATTGCACAAGGTATGTTTCACCTTTACAGCATTCCCCTTCCTTGACATAGCAGTCATCTTGTATATCTTGGTCACTTTTGAAATTCTCACCAATGTCTCCATCTCAGCAACAAACATGATCACACACATGAACACACTAAGACTCTTCCTAATACGAACAGTCAACACCAAAGAATAATACAGACGTCATCTTAATACAACCCATTACATAACACAGCATTCCCCTTCCTTGACATAGCAGTCCTCTTGTATATCTTGGTCACTCTTGAAATTCTCTTTCCAGACTTAATCACTTATTGCTCAGCTTGTTATACAAGAGATAAGAATATAAAAGTTACTTTCATTTATGCAAACACGTGTTTGGTGAAAGTTGGGTTAGTGGTCGCAAGTCAAAATCTTCATAGTGTGAACAATATGCATGTGTAAACAATATATGTATGTGAGTATTTGGCAGCGTGGTATTGTGTATGTATGTTGGTTTACTTTGTGTATTAGTTAGTTTCTATTCGTATGATTCGCCAATTTCCCTTATTTTCTATCAGTGCCTAAAACTTAACAAAAATTCTATAAGCAAAGTTTTTTTTTTTTTCTAGGATTACTCCTCAGTGAAACACAATACCAAGGGGCTGCTTCACAGCTGACTATAACAAGGCCGTTTCAAGCTTAATATGAATTAATTCTTGTTGATCTGTCCAAGTTCTATCATTATAGATGGTCATGGTGTTGTCTCACTGGCCACCTGACACTCATTAATGTTTATCCTCGAGTGGCCTTTGGGCCTTGATAACTGGTGACCCGCACCTGTTTAGTAAAAAAAAAAAAAAAAAAAAAGATATCCTAATATCGATTTGGTCTGTCTGTTTTATGACAGACAAACATTTGTTTTGGAAGTTTTGAAATGAGGATTGGAAAAAAATGTGAATAAATATATGCACATACCTAACCTATAAATAAATTATAGCATTTGTTGGTCCCCTGACAAAAGGAGGGTAAATCTATAAATTCATCCTTGTTTGTTCGTCTGTCCACACTTTTTTCAATAACTTGGAATTTTTTTGAATTGTGCACAATATGAGTAAAAAAAAAAAAGTAACAGAACTGATTTTCCACGAAAACTCCAGTTCCCCCCCCCCCGCCCCCCAGGGGTACCTTTCGGGTTAACATGGCTAAAATTGGCACCTTTGTGCTTATTAAAAAAATTCATGCCTTGGATTTTTATAAAACTTTCTGTAAAGTTGTAACTGACTGATTTCTATATAATTTTGTTTGTCTATACTTCGCAATAACTCTTGGGTGTGCCCCAGGGGGTCTATTAGAGCTAATAAAAACGCTCAACTTTTGGGACTTTTTTACCATATTTGTCCAAAATTTTTGTGTATGTCTATTTAGCAGTTTTGCATGGTGCTGAATTCAAATTTAAATATGTTAAGGCCTTGGGGACTTTTGGGGCTAAATGGAGGGGGGTCGGGCAAATGATGGACTTAGTCATTTCTTTTTTTGCATGGTGTAGAACTCAAATTTACATATGTTAAGGTCTAAAACTGCACCATTTGTTCATTTTCACCAGGATTTGACGTCCCTTGGGGACTTTTGGGGCTAAAGGGAGAGGGTCAAATGCTGAACTTAATCATTTTTGTATGCCTTGTTCACTGGATGGGTGTGTTTTTTAAAAGTTCCATGAATTCCATGTTTTGTTTTCTATTTTGTTTTCATTCTTAATGTTTTGAGTGTAAATATTTATTTAACATATCAAAATTCATTTACCCAATTTATTCTAAGCTGTTACAGAAATGGTTATTTTTATAAACCTACCAACATTCCTTTTCAACTATCAAGTTCTTAAATAATCTAAAGAATTTCTCTAGTGACTCCCATTTAGCAAAAAAAAAAAAAAAAAGAATTCCTAAAAATAAAATGTTGACAACACTCAGCTAAAACAATTCCCAAAACGTAATACATTTTTTTTACTAATGAGTGACCAAGGCCCAAAATAACTTGAAGTTAAGGATCAACGAGAGAATAGATTGACAGTTGAATGATGATGAAGACTATGAGAGGATTGAAGATTTCCACATGTGGAGAGGTTATGCGCTCTTTTTTGCCTTTTTTTTTTTGTGGAAGACAGAGCATGAATCCACTTGATATAAGGAGCTAACAAGAACACAAAATGATTATCGCAAAGACAGGAGATGCCTATTGAGTTTAGTCTCAACAATATCAAGGTAGGAAGAAAACAGTGAGCAGAAAGAGTTTCACAACCTTGCAGTTCTTGGAAAGAATAGGAATAAGAAGCTTTTATTACAATGAGGTATTAAAACAATGAATTGATGGAGACCACTAGATCAGCAAGTCAAACGAGCTGAAACAAAGGAAGCAGGGAATACATCAGACAATTCTGGAGAATACAAAATAATAGTAATAATAAAAAAAATACTGAGACTAACAATATCACATCTGTGAGAGAGAAGTTGCAGTGAAGAAGTTACATTTTGCAATTTATTAAGAACCTTCAAATGGGACACAGATTCGCAAGAGCCCAGATATAACAGTACTCCATACATGATCCGATAGTAGATTTTTAGAAATAGAGAATAGCCTCAAGTGTTTGAAAGTGCTTATAGAACCGATTTTACAAGAAGTAGGTAAAGCAATAGATTTAATATATGAACTCCAATTGATGTGAAAAAAAGACCAAGAAGTTTTGGTTGGTTGGGTTTTGTTTTACGGCATATCAACCCTTTTCAGGTTATTTAATACCGAATCCAGTGATTTTGAAGAACAATTTTTTAATAGAGTATATTTGTTTGTTTTTATTTTTTAAGTCGGTTTCTATTTAACCCATAGTTGGGACCCTAACAGGTACTACCAGTCTGGGTCAGAGTGGACCTGGGAGCAATGGCAATTAAAAAGGTGGCTACACACTCCCCAAAGCCCGCAAACTGGGGCCTCACCATCGGATATAGTTTAAGGTCATATCCAGGACCGTACCAAGAAGTTTTAGAGTCGATTTCTCATCAAGAATCTCACAAAGAAAAGTGACACATATACGGTTGAAAGACAATAGTTGAGTCCCGACAGGATGAAATGAAACAATTTCTTGACCCAATCCATAACTGAACCGAGATCAACTTCTAGATCAACTGCAGTTTTCAGCTGATCCGAGGAAGATGATCCAGAAGCAACACCAGAATACAAAATAGACTTCGTAGCCAAGTAGGAGATGCCCTTTTCTCTTCCTTGCAACCTCTCTCCCACAGAAGAGATGTTGTGAGCCTGTCTGTTTTATCGTTATTTCCATGGCAAGTGCTCGTCTGAGCTCCAATCTCTTGTCCCCCCTCACCAATCTTTCACGATAAACACCCGTCTAGCTGAAACCAGTGTCAAAAATGTTCCCCACTCTTTATCTGTGCCAAAATCAAAACGTAGATTCCATGAACAAAGCTTCTTTCTTAGGAGTGCCGTTTCCCACCTGATTACAACTTGGATGTCTTCAAGTCCAACATAAACAAATTCCTGATAAACTGCCCCCATAAGTAAGACACTTTATCAAATCTCCAATACCAACTATTACTATGATATTATCCCATTGATTATCGTACATGCAATAACCTTTATCCCTGAGTAGCTTCCGGGCTTTGATAAGTGGTGAATACCATGTAAAAAAAAAAAAAAAAAAAAAAGTGGTATCCTCAACATAAATGTTAATTTTCTCAATAACATTCTACTCTAAATAGAATACAAAATCTGCGATTTTTCAATTCAATTCGATTTGTTTAGCAAAAAATTAAAAAATTTCATTTCAATTGCCATGTAAGGAAAGAGTGATGGAAATTTACACAAGAGGACACAGTAGCTCATCACGTGTCCAAATTCACCTTGAATTGTTACATTGTTTGTGCATTTATTTTCTCACTTAAAAGTCTATTCCAAGTTTCAAGGATTTTGACTGAGAAAGCAGCCCTCCTCAAATTCAGTTGAAATCAGCAGTGTAATACTTTGAGTGTCCGTGTAGACTTCTTTCTGGTGCAGAAATGAATAATAGGTCCTGAAGTATATCGTAATGACACTTAAGAAGGTAGTGTGCCAAAATATGATCACTACGTAATTGTCGGCACTAAAGTACGGCACAATCACATTGACACACCGGTTCTCACCAGATCACCCAAGTTAAGCAACGTTGAGCCTGGCCAGTACCAGATGAGTGACCATTTGAGAAGGTGAGGCGCTGTATGTACCATGAGGTAAAATTACCAGGTTGAGAAACTGGCACTGTCTATCCTTCTCTCAAGGGTAGATGGGACTCTCTTAAGCCATGGTAGACACCCCATCTAGTTAATGGCGTCACGATAAAAACTACCCTTGATAGCCCTGGCGAAGCATCAAGTATTCAACTATTGACAAGATTTGAATTACAATTACTCTACAAACTTGTATAGTGAGTTCAGTCTTGGCTGTGGCCGCGCTGGATGGGTGGATGGATGGATCACTCAAGGAAGCAATGGTTAAGCTTTTTGGAGTCCATTTTCATAGAGCAGATCCACACCATCTGAGTAGTCAGTCTTCGAACTCTCTTAGTATCACGTATTGAATATGGAGAAGGTGCCTGGATACCATAACTCTAACAGTGGTCTTACGACAGAGATATACAGAGGGAGAAATATTTCAGTCATGAGTTTGCAGAAAAAATATAAGAAATAAGATACTCCTTTTTTTGTTAGCAACCTGAATGGCATGTAGTGTGGTATAATCTCATCTCTTTTCTGAATCTAGAGACGTAGCTAGTCTTTCTCTACTCTATTGTTATGACCATGGTAAGTGCTTGATTGAGCGCCAATCTTGGGTTCCCTCTCTCACTCTGAACCATTCACAGCAAAATGGAAAATAATAAATCAAATAAAATTTGATCAATTATGAGAAGAGTTTGCGATAAATGTTTCATTTGGTGATGACCATGATGTAGCCCTCAGGAAAGACATGTTCCGCTGATGTGATGTTCTTGAAAAAGAAACTCTGTTCATGGAAACATTTAGCAGCCTGAATGCAATGTAGTGGGGTATGATCTCTTTTTTTCCTATAGTCCTTTTCTGAATCTAAAGACATTGCTACTCTTTCTCTGCTTAATCTTTATATCCGTTGAAAGTACTCAATAGAGCTCCAATCTCTGGTCTTCCCTCCCCTGCACACAGATTATCAAACATCCACAGCAAAATTGAAAATAATTAATGGAATGAATAAAATTTGATGACTTGCGAGAACAATTGCTGATAAATATTCGACATTAGATTTTAAGATCACCATCCTGTAGCCCTCAGGGAAGCAACATGTTCCACAGATGTGAAGTTTTTGGAAAGAAACTTTGTTCATGGAAATTCAGTTTGACATTAGGCATACAGATGAAGAAAGTAAAGTTATTTTCAGTCATTGTGAACATACGAGTTCTTGCTGTGAATGTGTTTAAAAGAGGACCTAGAAATTGAAGCTCAATCAAACACCTTCCATGAAAGTAATAATAGAATAAAAACTAGCAACGTCTCTTTTATAGGAAAAAAAACCCCAGCAGAACTGACTTCCTCCAAAGGAGGAAATGTCATGAGAATATCAAATTCACAAGTTACTCTAGTTATATAGTTACTAGTTACGTGTATATGCCAGTCAGGGGAGATGATGACGTTAGATGGTCACCCATCTTTTACTGACCAGGCTTTACATTACTTAACTTTGGTTATCTAACAAGAACCTGTGTGTCAATGTGATTATGCTGTACCTATAAGAAAACGTCTGCGAATGTTTTATATCAAATTTCTTTCATCAATGAACCACCAATTTCGCTCTCCCTCCCATCATTGGTAAACGAACAACTTTATTTCATCTACTTATTTACAATAGCTTATTGTTTCACCATGGAATGATCCATAATAATGGATTGAAATATATATATATAATTATTATTATTTGCTATAATAATTATTAAATACCTACAGACATTAGTGTTTCATCCTTTCGGGAATCATCAGTGTAGGGTGTCACGATTAATGCCGGTTGAGAGATTCGAACACTGGCAACAGAAGTCATGTCTGGCTTCATTAGCAAGGACCTAAGCCATTCGGCTACCGTCAACCATGAGAGGATACAGTTGAAATTAAACATTTATTCTTCTTAAATGCGTTTAGCGTCAGTCCGAGAGTGATCTAATCATTATATGACGATCTGCACATATGAGCTAAGTTGACCGACTTTATTGCAACTGAAAGTGCTCAAGGATCCTTCTACCGCTCCAGAAGATATCTCACTGCTGATGCAATTCTCTATCTATATAAAAGCCAAGTACGTCTAAGGATGGAGTACTGCTGCCACATCTGGGCAGAAGCTGCTAAAAACAGCCTATCCTGTCTTGATAGAGTACAAAATAGGCCTAGTGGGGGATGCCCTTTTCTCTTCCTTGCAAACTCTCTCCCACAGGAGAGATGTTGCGAGCCTGTCTTTGTTTTATCATTACTTCCATGGCAAGTGTTCGTCTGAGCTTCAATCTCTACCTCCCCCCCACTAATCTTTCACGAAAAACACCTGTCTAGCTGAAACCACTGCCAAAAATTTTCCCTACTCTTTATCTGTGCCAAAACCAAAACGTAGATTCCATGAACAAAACTTCTTTCTTAGAAGTGCACGCCTGTGGAACTCTGTTCTGTTTACCTGTTTCCCACCTGACTACAACCTGGATGTCTTCAAGTCCAATTCCTGATGAACCACCCACTTAAGTAAGACACTTTATCAAATTTTCAATACTAACGTACTGTACACACAATAACTCTTATCCCCGAGTGGCTTCCGGGCCTTGATAAGTGGTTGAGCACCTAGTAAAAAAAAAAAAAATAAAGATAAGAAACACACACACACACACACACACATATATATATATATATATATATATATATATATATATATATATATATATATATATGAGATCTTGTGTGTAGAATAGTCTCTACCAATCTACTGTCAATTTTTGGTCTACAGACTTGAAACTTTATATATAGGAGATTCAGACCTGTGGAACAAATTCAGTGTAGCTTTAAGCCAGTAAAAATATCTGCTAAAGGGTCAAAATTGGAACTTGGTAAGTGTGAGTCGACTTGAAGTGCTTCTCTACACGTACGCAAATATACATTTAAACGTTAAAATTTATAAAGGTTTTTTCACTCGCATTCATCTTTAACAAGGTATATCGTTACTTGGACGTAAGGGGCTACTATTTAGGACCATGCCTAAGAAAGATTAAAAAGATATTGGTTTACATTACATTTAAACTTATATCAGGACAGCAGGTAGCAGGAAGGGGATTCCAAAATCTAGTTGTTCAGGGGAAAAAAAACTATTAAAATAGAAAGCTTTCTGGTATTTAGGGATCTCAACAGTGAAGAGGTGTGATTTTGTTGCTAAGCGGGTTTGTCGGCAATATGTATATCGAGGGGGCACAAGCATAACAAGTTCATCAGAGCACATTCCATTAAAACACTTGTAAAGCAGGCATAGGAATAAAACATTGCAGCGATGGGACAGGGGTTGGAGCTTAGTTGACAAAGTGGGATATATTAGATTGAAAACTCTTTTTTGACCCTATTCAAGAAGGAGAGAGTAGTGATAGATGGCCAGCTTAGATGTGGCAACAATACTCCATGCATGGGCGAATGGTGGCCTTGTAGCGGTACAGGATACTCTTAGGTATGAGTAGTCTTCTAGCTTGCTAGAAGGAACCCATCTTCTTTGCAGCAGCCTTTGCAATGTCCTCAATGTATTTGTTCCAGTTCATATTTCCTGTGAAAGTTAAGCCGAGGAGTTTGAAGGAAGAATTCTCAAATAGGGTGTTATTTGTCATGGATATCGGTGATTGGAGAGGCGCCTTATAATTGTTAAAAGAGAGCAACTTGGTTTTACTAGCATTAAATCTTACCATCCATTTACAGCATCATTCCATTGTTGTCTGGAGGTTATTTTCTAACAAATCTGCCATTGTCTTAGATTTATGTAAATCCGTTCTTCCCTCCTGCATGTTATAGAGCTTTGTGCCAATCTCAGACGCAATATTATCAGGGAGGTCATTAATGAATATCAGGAATAATAGTGGTCCAAGGATTGACCCTTGAGGCACCCCTGCATTAATGTTATGCTGCTTGGGTGTACATCCATCAATGATAACCTTGATGGTCTTGTTGTCTAAGAAGAATTTAATTATACAGGGTGGCCACAAAGTCACGCACTAATGTTAATTGTAATCCTTGTAAAGAAATTTGAATCTTTTTTTAATTTTTTAACTTTTTTAATTAACATTGGTGCGTGACTTTGTGGCCACCCTGTATTTAGTATATATCCAGTTACATCATACAATTTAATTTTCATTAGCAGCTCTTCATGCCAGACTTCATCAAAAGCATTGGATATATCAAGGGCTACAGCCCTGGGTTCATCCCTGGGCTATATGGTAGTGAATATGTTTTGGTTTCGATTCCAGCTGATGGCATCCAAGTCATTTTTTTATTTTACTTTCTACATCACTACTATCTATTGGGTACAATATAATAATCAATTGAGAAGTGACTCTATAAGAATAAATACAAAATCTGCATAAATTAAAAAATCAGAATTCAGCATAATTTCTGACCAGCCAATGTGCTAGTATATATAATATTTTTATTTATATAGGCAAATATTACATAGTCGATACACTGAACATGCTAATATTTCGGAGCAATTGGTTTAATAAAAAAACAAAAGTTCCTCATGTAACGGAAATAAGTTATCTGGTTCTTAAATGAAAAAAGTTAAATATTTTTTTATTTAAAAAATTAAAATATTAAACCGCTAACTTGAAGTGGGGAGGGGTGATATTAAGTGACATTTTAGACTTAAAAATAGAAGGCGATGTGGGGGAAGGGGATGGCAAAGCTTAATAAGATAAAAGAGAAGGATAGAAAGATACAAAAAAATTTAAATAAACCAATTGCTCCAAAACATTAGCATGTTCAGTGTAGCGAGTATGTAATACTTGTCTGTATAAATAAAAATATTATATTTTGCTTTTTTATTGAGCACTCTTAACAACCTCATTTTAATTCATGGGTTGTATCTCCTGAATACCTTTTTGAAATATACATATATATATAATGTAATCTCTATCTTTACTTATATATAGACACTTTATGTGTGTGTGTATGAGTCCGTTCCTTATGGACTCCGAAACAGCTGGGCCAATTTTTTTTTTTAATTTCACATCGTAGTGGGTCTCCGACTAGAGCAGCCAATCAATTGAAAGTTCCACATTCAATCACAGGTAACGTCTGGTCTTTCTGCTAGTATTATTTACATATATATATATATATATATATATATATAGTAGGTAGAAAAACTATTAATTATAAATATTAAATGAACACTCGCTTATCTATGATTCATGAATCTCTTTTATATTAGCACTAGCGAGGGGTACCCGGCATTGCCCGGGTGTTTGTAGGAGTGTGTTTTTGGGTAAATAAAAAGAAAAATTGTTGGCCAGGTAAAAAAAAAAAAAAAAAAAAAAAAAAAAAAAACAAAGCCTTCACACGCAGTTGGAAAATAATAAAGTGTGAAAATAAATGTGGGACGTTTAACGGCAGGTGCACGTTTTTGACGAGTTAATGACGTCATTAAAAAACGACCCTGGTGTCTAACTCTGTCCCGTGGGGAGGCATTGTAAATAGGAACTTTGAGTGTGGGATAGTTTTTAATTTACCGCGAGTCTGTTCGCTTCTTTTTTATATGAAAAGGCTTGATGCACATGCGGCGATCGAAAATTGTTGAATGTTTATCTTTTCAAAGTCTGGCAAATTAAATAGACAGGCGACCCCAGTTGTTAACTTGTAGATATTATCATTTAGGTGCGATATAAAAAGTTTTAAGAAGTCGTGAGGCGACTGATCGTTTCTTGGAAAAAAAGCCTTTTTTGGACATACACGAAAACACACACACACACACAAACATTTTCGCTTTTATATTTATAGATGTTTCTTATCAAATTTTTGGTACTTGTTCCAATTGGCACTTACGGCAGCAATTAAAAGTAAAGAAATTACAGGAAAATCTGTATGAAGTACATATTCGTTACAGAACAAAGATATCGTATTCCTAAAATTATAATTTGATCAAGTAGTTTTTCGTTTCTTTTTTTTTTCCTTAATCCAAAAAAAACAAAAATGTACGAGTGAGCAAGTCATGTTTTCATCAGACATGATGAAATCCGATGAAATAAGGGGGAGACAACTCCAATCAATGTCAAGATCAAAAATCAGCCTTATGTTCAGTACAGTTTAGTAGTAAAATCACTAAAAATCGTAAATTAAAAAAAATAATACTTGATCGATTTACATGATTTTTGGAATTTGACATCTTCGTTTTGTAACGAATACCTTTAATTGCCACCATAAGTGCTAATCTGAATAAGCACTAAATTTTTTTGTTCATTTTTTTTGTTTTGTTTTGTTTTTGTTCAGGTGATTGTTGGTTGTTGGCGGCCGTTGCATCCCTGACTATCGATCAGAAACTTCTGTTTAGGGTTGTTCCTCAGGACCAAAGCTTTGAGGATAACTACACAGGATGTTTCCGATTCAATTTTTGGCATCAAGGCGACTGGATCGAGGTTGTGGTTGACGACAGAGTTCCCACCTATTACAACCAATTGGTGTACATGCACTCGGAAGAAAAAAATGAATTCTGGAGCGCCTTGCTTGAAAAAGCTTACGCCAAGTAAGTATGCGTTTCTTTCCGCTCAGTTGAGGATGGTCCATTCAAGAACTAAATTTGTTTACTTACATTTTGTTGCGTTTCGTTACTAAATGAACCAGGTAACCCAAGACTAGCAAAAATATGCTCTTCTCGATCACGGTGGTATCACGGCTGACAAGCATGCACACTACCCCTGCACACCCAGAAGGAGGTAATGCCTGTGAGGACGGTTGCATAACAACGAAACGGATACTATACTCCCTTCTTCCGACAAAGAGAAGAAATGATGTTTTGGAGGATGGTATTTTTTTTTTGTTTTCTTTTTTTTCTTATATAACTAGCCTGAGTGCCCGGCGTTGCCCGGGTGTTTGGAGGTGTATTGATAAAAAAAAAAAAATGGTATTAAGTAGGCAGGCAAGCTCAACCTGTACCACGAAGGAGAAGAACATGAAAAAAACGTGACATCTTTACTGTTGCGTCCATCACAAAAACAGAAGTGACAAAGGTCAAAATAAGGCTAGTCACTCAAAAAGAGGGATGACTTTTGAAAATATTTGCGAAAAAAGCGATTCCTCCTTGTAGAAAACTGCCCTGTTGAGGGCGAAGGAATTAATATTTTTGGCCGATTTTTTTGATATTTGTCGTCCGAAAGTTTGAGGTTTAAAACGATACTGGTTTTGTCACGTTCCAACACGTCTGTCAAAAGTTTTAGGCAGACATACATACGTACATACATTTAAACAGACAGGTGAGATTTATATAATAGTCACTGCATATCAAGGCCTGGAGGGCATTTAAGGATAAAGATTTTAGGTGTCAGGGAAGACAACACTGATGAATGGTGAGAGTGGAAATTAATTATTTAAGATGAGATCAATAAGAACTTGTTTACGTTGGATTTGAAGTAGTTAGCTGGAAAGCAACCTTGCAGTATTGTGTTCTACAGACAAACAGTTCTTGGGACAGGGGAAGCTTATCTATAAATATAAAAGCGAAAATGTATGTATGTATGTGTGTTCGCTTTTTCTGTGTGTCTACAAAAGGCTTTTTTCAGAAAAACGGTCGCTCACTTCACAACTTTTTATAACTTTTTATATCACATATAAATCGTAATATCTCACAGTTAACAACAAAGCTCGCTTGTCTATTTAATTTAATTTGTCGCTCGCCGCATGTGGTTTAGTCTTTTTCCTATAACATCTTAGGGGGAAAAAAAAAAACCGTTCAGCAGTAAATGAAATCCCCGCAGTCAAACTTGACCTCATTAACTCATTAAAACGGGCACCTGCTAAATCCAAGTAATTAAATAAATTCAAACGTTTTTCCGTTAGCATGTCACGGTGGGGCAATGGTTAGCGTCGCACGTTTTTTTTTTTTTTTTCACACTTTAATTTACAACTTTGCCTCAAGGGTTCGGGTTCGATCCTCATACTTACTTTTATTTCTTTTTTTTTCTTTTTTTTTTTTAACCCCCCCCCCAACCCCGGAGTTTCCACACACACCTCTAAACACCCGGGCAATGCCAGGTACCCCTCACTAGTACTACATAATTAGAGAACTGAAAGATAATACATTAATTTGAAATAGTAAATTGAATTGGATATTAAAAAAAATTATGAAAAACTAAATGCACATATTTGTTTTTTTTTTACTTTCATTTTAGGGTTTTTGGGTTTTTTTTTCTATTGTATTTTTTTTTTTTTTTTTTTTTTTTTTTTTTTTTTAAGGGGCTTGGGGTTGTAATATCAGATTTTTTGATAATTCATATTATTTGCCAACCAAAAAATACATTTGCGAATTACTTAGGGCCTCTATCCAGTCATGGCTGACAGAACAAGAGCATGCTACCCCCGTGAAGTAAATAAAGGGTTCCGCTCGAAATTCCATCCAAATTCCGAAGTTCGACAGAAACATTCCCAAGTTCGACAAGATACACCTGAAGAAGGTCGAAAGTTACATTGGCCAAAACATTGTAAGAATCACACTCAAGATGAGGACAGTAGTCCGATGAATAATAATAATAATAATACAAACTTTCATTTTATTTTTATTTTATTGTATTTTTTTTTTAAGGTGGTTGGGGTTGTAATATCAGATTTTTTGATAATTTATATTATTTGGTTCATTCAGACTATTCTGCTCATCTTGAGTTATTTTTAAAACGTTTTGATCGATGTAACCTCTGACCTTCTTCAGATGTGTCTTGTCGAACTCACGGAATCTATATGGAATTTCAAATGGGATTTATTTAATCCACATCTGTTAGCCATGACTTAGAAGTTCTAAATAATTCACAATTGTATTTTGAGTGGTGCTCACACTGAGGATTGAACCGTGAACCTTCAGAAGAGTGTAATTTACAACTGAATTTTACCAGGTACTTTATCCACTACGCTATGTTCTGTCATCCATGACCGGGTAATTGAGAATTGCAGATTCCAGAGTCTGACAAGTTACATCTGAATAAGGTTATTGGTTTAAACGCTGTGAGAACAACACTCGGGATGAAAATAGTCATCTAAGTATGAAAGTTGTAATTTATTTTGTCACAAGAATTTTATAGAGATTGTATTATATAAATACATTATAAACCTTCAGGCTTTGAATATGTGAGGATTTGCTAAAAAAAAAAAAAAAATAAATAAAATAACTGTATATTTAACAGTTTAAAAGCTTCCAAATTCCTTTCATATTATGAAGCATCATGAAGTAATTCTTTTTTTTTTTTTTTTCTTTTTTTTTTTTCTTTTTAGCTTGTCTTTATTATTTTCAAGTATTAACAAAAGATTTTGAACCAAAATGAATTCAGGTGGATTTAATTTCGTAAATTATTTTTAAATAGGCTTTTTAAAAAAGTTATTTCTGATATTTTAAATTTGCGTTTTTTATTTTAATAAATATTTGTATAAATAGTAAACGAAAATAAAATGATTTGTAAGTCACATAGAGGTGAAACACACATGCATACACAATTTTATTAATATAGAGATTAAAATTTTGGTATAATTTTATCTTACTGATGGGATATATAATATCCGGATATAGGATGTAATCGATGAAATACATTGAAATATGTTTTACTATATGAATAATATAGATTGAAAAATTTCATACTTCACTAGTTAAGCAGAATTAAATAGCGATTTGGTAGATGCAATACTATTTAGGCCTGACAAACTGTTTTTGTATGTTAGATACATATATATTACTGGCTGTCAACTTGACTTTGAGTGTGATTTTTCCACCTATTGACTATCTTTTATGTCTGTACCTATTATATAAAGAAAAGCTGTGTGTCTAATAAAAAGTCAAAAACTACATAAGACACACCTTCAAAATTGATATTCTTTTTTTGGCATTATCTCTGACAAAATATAGGCACACATATATATATATATATATATATATCATTGGAGAGAGGGGCAGAAACAAAATAAGTTGATGCTGATATTTAAAGTGATTGTTTTTTTTTTTTTGTTTTATTTGTAAAATTATGTAATTTATCAACATTTTTTGCATCCAACCAAACAAGGCAAATTACCACTTGGACATGAGGGGCTACTATTTAGGATTATATCTAATAGATGATAGTGGGGAGTTGAGTAGCGAGATGTCTGTTCACAACTTCTGCATGCCGGTACAGAAAGGGAAGCAGGAAACTGGGAGGGAATTCCAGAGTCTAGCAAAGTCTATGGAAGGAAACTGTTAGAGTAGAAGGCTTATCAGCATCTTTTGGAGCTCAACAATGAAGGGGTGGAATTTTGCTGCTTGCCAGGTTCGTTGCCAGAGAAAGTGAGAAGAGGGTGAGAGAAGAATGAAATAATGAGAGCTAAGTTTAAAAAAAAAGTTGTACCACTCGCTTTTTAAGTCTATTTTATTGCTCATACTTGCAGGCAATGCCAAGTAACCATGCTAGTCTATTATATTGGTAAATCAACTAGACTAACCGTTTTTGCACAAGTAATTTTGATGTATTTGACTCTAATCCAGCTGGCAACATCCTTGATTGACTCTACTGAAGCAGACAAAACGCGTGCATCTTCAAGTGAAGCCCACATCCATTCGAAAGATATCCAGTCGTGAAACTATCCGTTCAATTATCCAAATCGTTGCACCTACCTTAAGTGTTAGTTTGTTTTTTTTCTCTCTTAGGCAGTGTGGGGGGGGGGGGGTATTCATGTTTACCCCAAACAAGGCTTATTTTCACTTAGTCGTAAGGGACTACTATTTGCGACCATGTCTCTGGTGGGGGCACTATGAAATGAGCAAGATTAGACTTGAAGACAACCATATTGTAGTCAGCTGGAAAGCAGAAGATAATTCCATAGGCGTGCAGTTCTAAGAAAGAAGCTTTGTTCGTGGAATTTACGTTTAGGTTTAGGCACAGATAAAGAGTGGGGGCAATTATTGATAGTGTTTTCTGCTAGACAGGTGTTTCTTGTGAAAGTTTGTCGAGGGAGGGACCATAGATTGGAGCTCAGTCGAGCACTTGCTATGAAAATAACGATAAAGCAAACTCGCAACATCTCTTCTGTGAGAAAAAGGTTGCAAGGAAGAGAAAAGGACATCCCCTACAAGGCTACGAAGTCTATTTTGAACTCTAACAAGGCAGGATAAGTCCTTTCTAGCAGCTCCTGCCCATATGTGGCAACAGTACTCCATCCTAGGACATACCTGGCTCTAATATAGATAGAGAATTGCATCAGCAGTGAGATATCTATTGGATTGATAGAAAGATCCCACCATTTTTCCAGCGGCCTTGACAACGGATTTAATGTATGTGATCCATTTCAGTAAAGGTTAAGCCCAGAAGCTTGTCAAAACATGAGGTCTCCCCAAGACGAGAGCCATTCATTTCAATTGATGCCAGATGAGGATCAGAGCATTGATGATGTCAAAATAAAAGCTTGGTTTTAGATGCATTAAAAGTAACAAGCCACCTTTTTCCCCATTGTACCACTTGCTTAAGATCAGAAGAGAGAGAATCAGAGAGAACTTGGTCTTTTGCAGTCTTAGATGTGCTACCATAGATAGTAGTGTCATCAGCATAAATGTCTACGAATGTTCTAAGGATATGATTTGGAAGATCATTAATGTAGATCAGGAAGAGAGTTGGGTCTAGGATGGATCCCTGAGGGACTCCCGCACTGTGAGCTTCTGATTTCTGTCCATCAACCACTACTCTTATGAATCTATCAGAGAGAAATGATTTAATAATTGAGAAAACATTTCCATTACCGTAGCTGGAGATTTTGTGAAGTAAACCTTTATGCCATACTCTATCAATGGCCTTTGATAAGTCAAGAGCAATTGCTCGAGAAAGGTAGCCTCCGTCGAGAGATTCGCTAATCCGATGAGATATAACTGTAAGCACATCTGCTGTAGATCTAGCAGAACGGAAACTATATTGCGTGTCACTAAGAAGGTTATTTTTGCTGAGATGGTTGATTACTTCTCTATTTAACACAGATTCCAGCAACTTACTCATGACGCACAGGAGACTTATCGGCCTGTACTGAGAGGGAGATGAGCGATCACCTGAATTCTTAAATACAGAGCATACTGATGAGATTTTCCAGGGTGATGGGAAGCTATTCTCCTTAAGACAACGTTTAAACAGTTTTGTAAGTATGGGGGCTAGTTCTGGTTGAAGTTTTTTGAGTACTATAATTGGAATACCGTCAGGGCCGTTTGCTTTACTAGAATCAAAGTTTTTGATTAGCTTGGCAACATCACGTACAGATATTTGTATATCACATAGCATGTTTTCTGATATAGGAGGAAATATTGGGGTTGGCGGCCTTGGTCGCAAAAGGTAGAATTAGCTGCAAAGTTCTTGGCAAAGAGTTTGGCTTTGTCTGATGCTGACGAGATTACCTTAGGTCCATTGATGATAGTTGGGATAGAGCACACGTTTCTGTTTAGGATTCTGTTTGCTATTTGCCAAAACTGATGGGAATTAAGCTGCTGCTCAGCTACTTTGAACTTAACGGACTGAGCATACAGCTCTCTTGTGTTCTTTATTATATTTTTACAATAGTTGTTGGCAGTCCTGAAAGTGGTTTTAGTCTCAGTACATCTATTATGTTGGAAGCAATGGAAAAAATGATTTCTGTGCACAATGGCAGCAGCACATTGTGGAGAGAACAACGGCTGGCTATTAAGTTTTTGCTGGAACTTTTTTGAGGGTATGAAATGGTCTATACCTACAATTAACCATTCCGTCAGGTCTGATACTATAGAGGACACATCCTTTTTAAACATAATGTAAATTAATATTAAGCACATCCTTTTTAAACATAATGTAAATTAATATTAAGCAGTCTTTACAAATTGATAATAGTTAATTATTGGATTTTAATTAATTATAAGATGAAACTTTTATGATTCAAACTAGATAGATAACGACAAACTTCCACCCATTAATATGGGAGGGGAGATTATCACCAAAACGCAATGAATTATTAAGTTCGCACCGGACTTACTACTTAGATATAAGTCACTTGTACCCATTCCCCTTTCTCCCCCCCCCTTTTTTTTTTTTTTTTTTTAATGGAGAGTAGATAATACAGTGGATGTGTTATCGGCAGCTCCAGTAACTCTCGCTTCTCCTATTTTGTCA
This sequence comes from Euprymna scolopes, assembly GCF_053919585.1. NCBI lineage: Eukaryota > Metazoa > Mollusca > Cephalopoda > Sepiida > Sepiolidae > Euprymna > Euprymna scolopes. The sequence goes on from NC_136513.1 coordinate 48,177,633, forward strand.
TTCAGTCCTCATTCAATGAGGTATGTTTCTGACAAAGGGTGAAGAAAAAGCTGCTTAAAGGTCGGTACTACTTGGTGACCAGTAGTTTGAGATGTCGGATATTTTTCTGTCTTTGTCTGTCCTTGTTGCCATGTCACTAGTAAGGGTGCTGGAGGTAAACGTTTTGTCTGGGCTGACGTTATCCGCCTGATAGTCAGGGACCCGAACCTTGGATTAACCACTAAGGAGGCTGTCCTATCAGCAGGCGCAAAGTACTGGGACTGCTGTATTGCCATTTGGTGAGTGGATCTGGACCATGCAGTAGTCTCTGGTGGGGCCTCTCGATGCCATACTAGTGGGTAATTGTTACGGCTTTACCTTTTCGTGTGCTACAAATAAAAAAAAAAATTTCCTGTCTTTTTCTCTCTTACTTTCCCTCTCTGTACTGCTCTAACCAAGTATGCCGACCTATTCCACAAATCCCCAAACCTCAACATGAAATATCTCCAGAATAAAAACTCGATTAAACCTAGAACCCCATCTTCCAGCATAGACCCCTACTACCAGGTCTCCTTCTCCAATATCAGGGGTCTACGTTCCAACCTTCCAGAGGTTGAAACCCAATTACAGGAGACGAAACCGGACATATTATTTCTATGTGAAACTGGAATAGGGCCGACCACTTCCCTAGATGAGTTCATAATTAATGGATACTCCAATTTAACAGCTAAATCTGACTCCCAAGATCGCCATGGGCATGGAATATGTGCCTACATTAAGGATGGCTTCCCATGTGGCAGGGATATCTCTAGAGAAGATCCTAATTTACCCTATATGTGCTTCAGGGTTGCACTTGCTAACACCACTGCATTTATATTTTCTATAGGCCCCATAACAGTGGAGTTACTATCTTTAAGAGCATATCTGAGAAAATAGACCACATACTGTCTTCACATCCCTCGGCTAACATCCACATCTGTGGTGACTTCAACGTCCATAATGTGGAATGGCTGACCCATTCAAATAAGACAGATGATGAGGGGAGGTTTTGTCATGATTTTGCCATTGCTTATGACCTCACTCAGATTGTTCGCGAACCCACCCGTGTGCCCGATACACCCAATCAATATGCAAGCCTCTTAGACCTTTTTCTTTCAACTTCCCCTGAGCTATGTTCATGTACCGTTCATTCTCCTTTAGGATCCTCCGACCACTCCGTCGTATCAGTTAAGATAAAAACAAAATGTAAGGACAGAGTACAAAATAGACTTCGTGGTTTAGTGGGGGATGCCCTTTTCTCTACCCTGCAACCCCTCTCCCACAGAAGAGACGTTGCGAGCCTATCCTTGTTTTATCGTTATTTTCATGGCAGGTGCTCGTCTGAACTCCAATCCCTGGTCCCCCCTCGCCAAACTTTCACGAAAATCACCCGTCTAGCTGAATCCACTGTGAAAAATTTCCCCCACTCTATATCTGTGCCTAAATCAAAACGCGGATTTCATGAGCAAAGCTTCTTTCTTAGAACTGCACGCCTGTGGAACTCTGTTCCGTCTGCCTGCTTCCCTCCGGACTACAACTTGGATGTCTTCAAGTCTAATGTTAACAAATTCCTAATGAACCCCCCCTAATTAAACACTTCATAAAATCTCCTCACTAACGTGATGTACTTGCAATAACCCTTATCCCTGAGTGGCTTCCGGGCCTTGATAAGTGGTGATCACTGTGTAAAAAAAAAAAAAAAAACATGGAACGCAGAGGTAGATCTGATATAAATGTACGGAAGCTATCCCAGTGAGCCATAGAGTATCGATATACTGTACGATGGAGAGGTACATCTCAGGACTTATTACATTCCATTTTTATCTTAACATACAACAGAGTGGTTGAAAGATCCAAGTGGAGACAGAACGAAAGCTGAACACAGTTCAGCGCAAGTTGTGAGAAAAAGGTCTAGGAGACTTGCATACTGGCCGTCAGTATCAGGCACACGGGTGGGTTCGTGAACAATCTGAGTGAGGTCATAAGCAATGGAGAAATCATGACAGAACCTCCCCTCATCATCGGTCTTGTTTGAGTGAGTTAACCATTCCACATTGTGAACATTGGAGTCTCCACAGACATGAATATTACCTGAAGGATAAGCAGATAGGACATGGTCAATTTTATCAGATATGCTTTTAAAGATAGTAACTCCGCTATTGTGGGGGCGATAGAGAGCAAATATAAATGCAGTAGTTTATTTACTTTTTTTTTCTTATTAAATTTAAATCATTTCATCACTGCCAAGTGACTCATCAGATAGCTATAACACAGTAACTCCTAATTTAACTTAACATTTAATTGTCTGCCACTGTTATGTTTTTTGTCTTTATTAAATAACATTACAAAATTATATTTTTATTTTATTGAATATAATTAAACAATTAGATAAGAAAAAGAAATTACAAACCAACTACAAATTGTAATTCTTTAATTGAATAACTATAAGCTGAAGTTCTGCACCTGCTGCTGCTCTACGGCCTCTTCTATTCTTGCTGCCTCCCTACTTCTGCTCTCATTGTCTCCTCAGTATTTAAAATTGAATACTTTTAAGTTGTAATGTAGAAACATTAAACTTTCTCTATTCTCATGATGCAGCCTGTTCCTCAGAGGTTCATACACATAATTACCTGTACGAAAGAACTTCTCACCCTCCAAGATGAAAGTGGTGCACTTAAATATTTTGAAGTCAGTTTATTCAGCAGTGGTAAGGTTTCCTGCGTCTACTTCCACACCTGAAATGGATCATCACCTCTTACGAGTGGTTGCAAAGCTACGTAATGGTCAAGTTCTTTTGTGCATTTAACCATAAGGGATTTACTCTTTTGGAGTTTAGATTGTGATTCTTGTATTTCTGTTGTAGTTATAGTCTCCAGGTTTAACTCGGCTTCTACCTGCTCTAAGTTTTGATTTGATACGTTTATTCAAAGCTTATTCAAACGGCTTTGAAAGAGACAGTTTTACTTTTACTTTGATCTTCTTGACCCTCAACAGAGCCTGAAGAAGTGGATCCTGCTGATTCTGCTTCATTATCATCAGTAGAAAGTAGATGTAGAATTCAATTCTTAGTGTTTTCAATGTCATTCATTTGAAATTTAAATGAAGATCTAGAAAAGTAGATACACAAGTTTGTTTTTTTTCATTTAGATAGGATGAAAATTTTGTTTCCATTGATTCATTGAATTATTCAACAGTGGTAAGGATTTCACTAAAGTCAGAAATATCAGAATTAGATTGGACAGCTTTTGACAGAAATAACCTCAACGCTAAAATTGTAGGTATTATCATCGATACGATTGAAGTTCTGTGACTTGCATCTTTGGTGATTTTTTTTTTTTTTTTTTCCCAATGGATTCAGTAATTTGACAATTTTTTGAACAAATCCCCAAAAGTAAGTTGTTATGGTGGGAATTTTATAGTGCCGCAAATTCTTGTATGAAAAAAAATGAATAAATCTCTTATTAAAAAATTCCAGTTTGTGCGAATCATTCTGCTTCACATATATTCCATGAAAAAGTCCTTTCTGATTAATGTTTACCAGATAAAAAATATTCTGTTATTCTGAAAAACAGCCAAGTTCTTTTGCTTATTTTAAAATTGGTAAACATTAATTAGGAGGTACTTTTTCTGGCATTCTAGGTAAAGCAGAATGGTTTGCACAAGCCAGAAATAAATTTGTAAACAATCACAGTGTTAACTCGAATAAAACCAATACAAAAATAAAATAAAGATGTTAAAACAAAAAAAAAGCAGTATTTATGCAGAGAACTTTTTGGAAACCCATTTCTTAACATGTGGAGGAGAGGGTGTTTTTCTAACTAGTCTGTACTTTCACCTAACAATTTAATAAACAATGCAAAACAAGTGATTTGTGCTACAAGCATTGAAGGACAACTGAATTTTATTCTCTATATGTGTTTCACTGGGGAGGGGGTTGAGGGAACCACTTCCAAATGGATGAATGTGATCAGTGCCAAACAAAGAATTCAGCAGAATCACAAAGAAATACCCATTGTATAAAAAAACTCTATTGTTGATAACATGGAGTTCTTACTTTTATTAAAATTTGATGTTGAACATGTACATTTACTTAATTATATTGCCATGATAAACAAAATGAAAAATACTACATAAAATTATTTGAATAATTATATTTTAAAAACAAGACATATGCCCTATTTAGGGGCATAACAAAAACAATACATATGCCCCCATTTGGGGGTATCAAATTGGTCAAAAGGAAAATTATTCCCAACTCGCATTTAGGTAAAAATGCACTTTCATATAAATAATTGAATTTATTCAAAAATTATCGCAAACAAGCAGCATCTACATAAAATTATTATATTTTCTTGCGGATACTATTTAAAAAGTACATGGTGTAAAGAGCTGACATTTGGATATAGCATTCTACAATATGTATTGATTAGGCATACAATATTCCAGATCTTTTAATAGTTCTGTGATATATAATTTTGAAATTAGTATATGTTTATGATATTTGGTAATTTATTTCCACCACCAAAAATGAACATTCAACATTTTTTTATTGACTTATAATGAAGTAAGTTACGGCTGGAATTGTTTTAAAAAAAATAGGCATGATAATCATTATGTATAGAATTATATTGAATGTTCATATTTACTATCATTTTATTCAATTTTATTGATGATATACTTTAAAAATTGTCCATCAGTGCAATTTTGCTATTATAAATGATGCTCACTTTTCACACCTCAAAAATGAAGAAGGAAATTTAATTAGAAATAATTGTATTTTTACTTTGTTTTCTTATACTAGGAGTGATGAAAGCATCTTTTGTGACATTTTTACTGGTTACTTTTTTGTCAGTTGCTTTCAAAGTTGCCATGTTATCATTTACACATGTTCGTGCCTCTTCACCTTCACCAGGGTAGTGTATAATGTTGATCAGTGGAAATTAGATGTAAAATCCAATTCTAAATATGTTTTCTATGCCAATCTTTTAAAATTAATATTTGAATCATAGATCTAAAAAAGTAGACATACACAAGTTTTATCACTTTGATATCTTGTTTTGATTGATAACCTGAATTGTTCAACATTTGTTAGAAGGATTCCACTAAAGTCAAAAATACTAGAATTAGATTGGACAGCTTTTGACAAAATAACCTCACAGCTAAATTTGTACGTATTAACATTGATATAGGTGAAGTTCTGTTACTTGCTTCTTTGATGATTTCTTCAAATGAACTCAGAAACTGGATATTTTCTTAAATTAGTCTCCATGAAAAGTAGATGTAGAATCCAATTCTAAATATGTTTTCTATGCTAATTTTAAAAAAAAATTAATATTTGAATCCGGAGTCTAGGAAAGTAGACATACTCAAGTTTTTATCATTTAAATAGGATGAAAATCTTGTTTCGATTAATAACTGAATTGTTCAACAATGGTAAGGATTCCACTAAAGTCAGAAATACTAGAATTAGATTGGACAGCTTTTGACAGAAATAACCTCACAGCTAAATTTGTAGGTATCATTGATATGGTTGAAGTTCTGTGACTTTATCCTTTGGTGATTTCTTCAAATGAACTCAGAAACTGGATATTTTTTCAAACAAGTCCCCATTGGTAAGTTGTTACGGTAGGAACCTTATCAACAGCACACATTACAAGAGCTTTTTGTTTTTCTTAATTTATTTTCAACATATAATATGTTGAATTCTACCATGTGATCACATCTTGAATGAGTTTTGTTTTCCCAAATTAAGCTGATCCTTTATTTCGGTTAATTTTCTAATTGCTAATGAAGAGTGATTAAAGTGAGAAACTGTATTTCTGTTCGATATAATGGTTGTCTTCACAGCTTGAGTTACAATGTATGATAGTTATTCTAAATCACATCCTCTGACATTAGCAACTATATTTGTTTTTGAATCCTGCAAGATTAAAAAAATATTATTGAATATTTTATACTCATCCAGAACATTGTGCAATTCTTCACTTATTATTGCACCTGTGTATGTACCAGGGAATGGAACAACTCTAAGCACTGCTCTGCACTGTTCAAAGTCATTTGAAAGCCAATAACCTGTCAAAATCAGAAAGGGAGCATTGTCTGTTGTAGCTGGCAAAATGTTTGTAGTTCATGAAATGTTGCTAATTTCAGCAAGAAACAGTTGAATTTTTTGTTTTACTTTTGTAAATATATCGAAAATTATTTTGCAGTGAAGTAAATTTTTGATGGAATGCTGTAATTTGAAAAAAGTTTTGCAACAAGCCTATTAAATCCAATGTCAAATTTTACAGAATATGGTTGAATACCAACAGCAATCATTTCTCCTATGAGATAATGGATATCTTGTGACCTGTGATCATTAATATCCCAATTTTTCTTTTTGGCCAATATTGATTCTATAGTAGTTTGGTGTTTCACTGGAGGCTCATAGTTGCTGCCACTTGTTCCTGGATATTCATTGTGCTTCCGTTTCTTATTTGCAACTTTTGCTTTCTTTTAAACGAACATTTCAAAGATGGTTTAACATATTAGTCATTGTAAAAGTTTTTACTGATTTGCCACCTTTTGATTTGGCATAACTTGCAAGCAGCTGTATTCTTATTCTTGGGATTGCTATCAAAATACTTCCAGCAGAAACTGGTTGCCATAATGATTGAAGGTTGTTGTCAGTATTTAGTTAATTTTTTACATATTTAAATTACTTACATCTGATATCTGATTAGTAATTTATCTCAATAAAATATACATTATCTAAACCAGAAAAAAATATGCAATGGTAGCAAGAGTCTGAAAAATGAGGAATAAGAGTATGACTGATGAAGAATGCTTTATTTTCAGTTTGCACATCACAATTTACTGTACAATTCCTCAACATAAAAACTGCAAGATGAAGTAATAATTTTCTTTGGCAGTAATTTAAAGTAAAAAATAATTCGATAGGACGAGAAAGGAGAGAAATTTTCCATATACTTACATCTATGGTGCTGAGGCACGGACTCTTATAAATGCGCTAAAGAAGAGACTGGATGGCTGTTACACACAGATGCTCAGGATGCCCTCAATACATCATGGAGGAGCCACGCAGCAAACCAACAGCTTTATGGTGACCTACCACCAGTATCATTGAAAGTACAGCAGAGAAGGATGAGAGTTGCCGGTCACTGCATGAGACACAGCGAAGACGAAGCCAGCAAGCTAGTTCTCTAGATAACAACAGATGAACACCCAAACCGTCGTAGAAGAAGAATGACCTACATTGACAAGCTGTTACAAGACACAGGATTGGAAGATTGGAAAGTCTTCGGGACCTGCAAACTGTCATGTGATGTTGAAAGAACTGGAGAAGTCATGTAGATTTGGTGGTGAAACATTTTGATGACAGAGATGAGATGATTACGACTTTTTGCCTCAAATTCAGTTGTAAAAGTCTACATGTTAACAGCGCGTCATGCCTGTTATTTGATGATATAGTTTACACAATGCATGTCTCTTCGATAAATTTTCACTGGCAAGCAAAATAGTGAGTTGTCTTCCTTTCCAATGTAATTAATAGTATCATTTGTGACGAGAAATTTTTTTTTTTTTTTTACATGGGGGTCACCACTTATCAAGGCCCGAAAGCCACTCAGGGATAAGAGTTATTGCGTGTACAGTAATCAATGAGATAGTATTGTAGTAATCCTTAGTATTGGAGGTTTTGATAGTGTCTTACTTAAGGGGGCGGTTTGTCAGGAGTTTGTTTATGTTGGACTTGAAGATGTTATAGTCAGGTGGGAAACAGGCAAGCGGCAGAGAGTTCCACTGGCGTGCAGTTCTAAGAAAGAAGCTTTACTCATGGAATCTACATTTGGATTTAGGCACAGATAAAGAGTGGGGAAAATTATTGACAGTAGTTTCAGCCAGACGGGTGTTTCTCGTGAAAGATTGGTGAGGGGGGACGAGGGATTGGAGCTCAGACGAGCACCTGTCATGGAAATAGCGATAAAACAAAGACAGGCTCGCAACGTCTCTTCTGTGGGAGAGAGGTTGCAGGGAAGAGAAAAGGGCATTCCCCAATAAGCCACAAAGTCTATTTTGTACTCTGTCAAGGCAGGATAGGCTGTTTTTAGCACCTCCTGCCCAGATGTGGCAGCAGTACTCCATCCTTGGACGTACTTGGCTTTTATAAAGATAGAGAATTGCATCAGTAGTGAGATATCTTCTAGAGCGGTAGAAGGATCCCACCATTTTCCCAGCGTCCCTGGCAACAGATTTGATGTACGTGTTCCATTTTAGATCAGGAGTAAAGGTCAAACCCAGAAACTTGTCAAAACATGGAGCCTCTCCAAGACGAGAGCCATCCATTTCAATTGATGCCAGATGGGGATCAAATTTGCTGATAAATCGGCATTAGAAAACCCATTAATCTGCCAATTAATTGGTAATTAGCCAATTTGATAATCGGTCCATCCCTAAGTTGATAGTGCAGGACCAATTAGATTTGAGACTTTTCTTTGGACACTGTTTAAGAGGGAGAGACTATCGGCAGATTCACCAGCCCAGATGTGGCAATAAGATTTCACGCATGGGCGAATGGTGGTTTTAAAAATATACAAGATACTCTCGGGTGTGAGTAATTTTCTAGCGCAGTAAAGGGAACCCACCTTCTTTGCAGCAGCCTTTGTAATATCCTCAATGTATTTGTTCCAGTTTGTGTTGCCTGTGAATGTTAAGCAGAAGATTGAGCGTTATTAGTCATAGCTATCGATAGTTGAGAAGTTTTCTTGTAATTGTTAAAGAAAAGAAGCTTAGTCTTAGTAGCATTAAATGTTACCATCTACTTACAGCCCTATTCCACTACGGACTGGTGGTCGTTTTCTAAAGTTTCTGCAATTGCCGTAGATATGTGTATGCTCATTTTCCCCTCGTGTCTATAATAAAGCATTGTATCATCAACAAATATACCCATCTCGGACACAATTTTATCAGAGAGATAGTTTATGTATATCAGGAATAATAAAAGTCAAAGGATCTACCATTGACGCACTTCTGCATTTATCATATTAATGATACTAATGAAAAATTTCCGATGCTGTCCGTCTGGTTAATATAAGCTCCCATTAAACAAGATTGTATACATTTAAATGCAACTAGAAAAAGTCGAGATATTGTAGAATTGGATTTACAATATTTTTTATTAAAAACAAAGAATACAAAGTAAAGGTGAAAGGTTCCTTATTCCATGGAGTTTCAAAGATAGGCTCTTCTCCTTAAAGGAAAAAATGTTAGCAAAAAGAATATATAGATAAATATCTATTTTTTCTGGTGAGCCCATTTTTAAAAACAGTCGAGAAAAGTTTTTGGAAAAAAAAAAGTTTATAAAAAAATGAAGAGATACAAGAAGTCTGTGGCCGAGGGCCATTCATGTTGAGAACAAAGAAGATGCCAGGGAGTAAGTTTTGTTTTAAATTTTAATTTCAGACTGTGTGGTTCATATGAAGCCCTTAAAGGTGGAAGCAGTTCAGAGGCAATGGAAGACTTCACTGGTGGTGTGACAGAATCAATTGACCTTGCAAACCCACCAGAAAAACTTTTCAACATCATGCTGAAGGCCTTTGAAAGGTCTTCGCTCATGGGATGTTCAATTGATGTAAGTTTGTTTTTTTTTTAAATTGTTTATTTAAAAAGAAAAAAAAAAAAAAACTGTTAATCTAATTTATAAAACTCACTGTACCTGTCTGTCTGTCTCCATATTTTCACACTCTATCTCTTCCAAAACTAAAAGTCACAGAATGGCACTATGAATGATTGGATTTTTTATGGACCATTCTTTTATGGGTCTTTAGCTGGTTAAAATTGTTTTAAAGGGTCAAAAATGAAAAAAATCGTTACACATTTTGTACATTCATCTTAGGTTATTTTTAATAATTAATCGGTTCATATGCATGTCATGTTGGTAACAGTGGTAACGTTACCAGCTTTGAATGCTACAGTTTTTTATTTCTGTTTCGATTCTAGCTGATGGCACCCAAATACTTTTTTTTTTAATTTTTAAATCACAACTCTATAATAATATATACAAAATATGGACGAATTAAAATATCATATTTAAACGTATTTTACGACTGGGCCAAGCCGGGCGACACTCTCTCTCTCCGCTAGTTGAAAATAATTTTTTGATTTAATTAATTTTTTATTTTTTAAATATATTTTTTAATATTTAAAAAAATATTTTTTATTATTTAAAAAAATATTTTTTATTATTTAAAAAAATATTTTTTAATATTAAAAAATATTTTTTATTTTATTTTTTTCTAATTCTGATCGTCTTGATTTATTCTATGTTAATCAAATGGACACCAACATTTTTTTTTTTTTTTTTTTTTTTTTTTTTTCACTTTTGTTCATCCCAACCAAGGCATATTTCCACTTGGACGTAAAGGTGCTACTATTTGCAACTATGTCTATTGGGGCACAATGTGAGGAGATGAACGAGATGTCTGTTCCTATTATATTTAAACTTTTGTATGTTAGTACAGTCAAGGAAGCAGGAAATATGGAGGGAATTCCAAAGTCTAACAGTCTAAAGGAAGAAGTTATTAGAGTAGAAGACTTTCCAGCATCTGGGGAGCTTTACAGTGAAGGGGTGGGATTTTGCTGCTTGTCAAGTTAGTTTGGGCTATGTATATTGTGGGGGCACAAATGCAATGAGTTCATTTAATGCATCTAAAACCAAGCTCCATCTTTACATAATCAACGCTCTGATCCCCATCTGGCATCAATTGAAATGGATGGCTCTCGTCTAGGAGAAGCCCCATGTTTTGACAAGCTTCTGGGCTTGGCCTTCACTCCTGATCTGAAATGGAACACGTACATCAAGTCTGTTGCCAAGGTCACTGGAAAGATGGTGGGATCCTTCTATCACTCGAGAAGATATCTCACTACTGATGTAATTCTCTATCTATATAAAAGCCAAGTATGTCCAAGGATTGAATACTGTTGCCATATCTGGGCAGGAGCTGCTAAAAACAGCCTATCCTGCCTTGACAGAGTACAAAATAGACTTCGTGGCTTAGTGGGGGATGCCCTTTTCTCTTCCCTGCAACCTCTCTCCCACAGAAGAGACGTTGCAAGCCTATCTTTGTTTTATTGTTATTTTCATGACAGGTGCTCGTCTGAACTCCAATCTCTGGTCCCCCCTCCCCAATCTTTTACAAAAAACACCCGTCTAGCTGAATCCACTGTCAAAAACTTTCCCCACTCTTTATCTATGCCTAAATCAAAACATAGATTCCATGAACAAAGCTTCTTTCTAAGAACTGCATGCCTGTGGAACTCTGTTCCGGCTGCCTGCTTCCCTCCTGACTACAATTTGGATGTCTTCAAGTCCAACGTAAACAAATTCCTGATGAACTGCCCCCTTAAGTAGACACTCTAAATATCCACACTAACGTACTGTACTTACAATAACCCTTATCGCTGAGTGGCTTCCGGGCCTTAATAAGTGGTGACCACTTTGTAAAAAAAAAAAAAAAAAAAAAAAAAAACAGGGATACAACATTGCGGTGATGTGACAGGGGTTGGAGCTAAGCTGCCAAAGTGGGACCTATTAGATCATAAACTCATTTTGGGCGTCCTCTAAGAGGAAAAGACGAGTGATATATGCACCAGCCAAGATGTTGCAACAATACTCCATGCATGGGCGAATAAAGGCTTTGTAAAGATACAGGATACTCTCAGGTGTGAGTAATTTTTCTAGCAGAGTAAAGAGAATCCACCAACTTCAAATTGGTTGAGGTCTAGAGCCACACTGAACTGAACTGAACTCAAACTTATTTACCTGTTCTTGTAACATCTATCACCTTATTGTGATGTGGCATTTGCCGTGGGCAGGTTGAGCTGGCTTCCATCATAGGAGTAAATTTCTAGGGAATATCAAATTTATATGCAGTCCCCAGCTTCATGTATATTCCATCAGGGAACATAACGTACAACACTTAGTATTCCCAAATGGTCACCCATCTAGTACTGACCAGGCTCAACATTGCTTAACTTCAGTGATTCAATGAGAACAGTGGTGTCAGCATGATTATAGTTAAGCCGGTTTCCTCACAAGCAAGTCAATATAAATAAAGGGAGATAATTCCAAGTTTTATTTTTACTTTCCATGTCAACAATTTTTCTCTTGACTGTCAACTTTTTTGTTCGCATTTTGCAGAGATTAATAGTTTGTTTTTTGTTTTTTTGTTTTTGGGTTTTCTTTTTTTTTTTTTTTTTTTTAAATAAAAAAAAAAAGGCGTACTTATGCAGAGAACAACAACTCATTTTTTTGTGGATGTTGTCTTGGCAGCTTGCGTAAATTACCAGAAATGGCAAAAATGCTCAGCAAATGCAGCAAATGACAGTTAATAAAATTGAAAAAAAAAAATATTAGTTTTAATCATGCAAATATTTAAAAATAAATCATTCTAGTAAAGCCATCATAATGAATCTAGCAGGTTTTCAGATTTTGCGAAAGTCGCTGGAAAAAAATGTTTTCTAGTTTTGTTAGGAATAGAAAGTAATCTGAAATACATGTCCCATGACAATTGTTCGAAACTTAGAGTGATGATGTCATCAGATCGGAATACACAGAGTACAAAATAAACTTCGTAGCCTAGTGGGGGGATGCCCTTTTCTCTTCCCTGCAACCTCTTTCCCACAGAAGGGACGTTGTTTTATCATTATTTCCATGGGAAGTGCTCGTCTGAGTTCCAATCTCTGGTCCCCCCTCGCCAATCTTTCATGAAAAACACCCGTCTAGCTGAAACCACTGTCAGTAATTTTCCCCACTCTTTATCTGTGCCAAAATCAAAATGTAGATTCCATGAGCAAAGCTTCTTTCTTAGAAGTGCACGCCTGTGGAACTCTCTTCCATTTGTCTGTTTCCCACCTGACTACAACTTGGATGGCTTCAAGTCCAACATAAACAAATTCCTGATAACCCCCCCCCTTAAGTAAGACACTTTATCAGATCTCCATTACTAACGATTACTACGATATTGTCCCATTGATTACTGCACACGCAATAGCCCTTATCCCCGAGTGGCCTCCGGGCCTTGATAAGTGGTGACTTCCCTGGAAAAAAAAAAAAAAAATTCACCATTACCGACTGGAAAAATTTCCTACAAGACTTGCAAAAAGTAATTCTTTAGGAATCCTCCACAGATCACCGAAAATCTTGAAAAAAAAAAAATGGCTTACTCCTTAACTTTATTAGAGTATAAAGCAATTATATATATATATATATATATATATATATATATATACACACTTTTTATTTGTTTTACATAAGCATTAATATGTCACTACATATTCATGAGCATGTTTCGGTCAGCCAGTCACAAGTAATCAGAGACCTCTTCAGAGGATATTGCTGATACAAAAGTAACGTCCGTATATTCATATCTTCATATTGAAATAAAATTTTATACAATAACTGTTGCTTGGACAGCAGCTTTGCTTCCAACAAAACCTCCATCAGATGATTACTCCGAGTTCAGGCATAGTTTCAAGGCCGAAGAATCATGAACACTAGCCGAGACCGCCCCAGCAGTATCTCACAATACCACCAGACTTTGTTGAATAGTTGATATTCTGTTGGATTACCATATTCGCGATGATGCACATACATCTTTGTGTATTTTGTCTTGTCTGACAAAGACTAAGATTATTCAAGAACATGGAGGTGGAGTTTGCAATAAAATCTCAGCATCCGATTTCGATAAGAAATACAATCATTTTCCAGCCATACATCGTAGATCTTCATGTTTCTAACTTACACTGGTGTTCCTAGTCAAAATTTTCCTCAAATGGAACCGTTTTTCAAATCTTCATAAAAAATAATTTTCATGCCCCCACAAAAACTCTTAAAACAATAATGCTTTTTTTTTTTTTTTTTTTTTTTTAATGTTTTGGAGAAAAAATAAATATTTATTCATGAAACTTACTACTGGTTGATTTTTTTTTTTTTTTTTTTATTGTTTCCATTTTTCTTTATTGAAATTACTATCTAATATATATTTCCCCCCCCCCCTTCTAGCATTTTAAAATTTGATTATTGCTCCGCATATTCAGGTGGTTTACGTAAGCTTCTGTAATATGTCGGCGCAACATCCACAGAAAAATTGGTCATTCTCTGCATAAATACCAAAATATTTGTTTTGCTACAACGAAAACTTGTAATCCATTTTATTGTAAATATAAAAAAAAAAATTTATATTAGACGATTACCGGCCTGTTTATCTTAACTCTATAGCATGCTATATACATTGTATTATTTAACTGGAGTCCTGGGAGCAATAGTCACGAAGGGATGGCTCCACAATTCTCCAAAACTACACAAAAAAAAACTTTAGTTTCATCATCGAATTTTCTTAGCAAGATTAGTAAGGGGAAGTAACTCCTTACTATTTTTAAAACATTAGTAAATGATTTTTTTCATTGCACTACTGTTCTCATTTTGAGTGTGATTTTCACAAAGTTTCAGTCGATATAATCTCCGATCTTCTTCAGGTATATCTTGTCAAACTTGGGAATGTTTCTGTCGAACTCGTGAATTTAGACAGAATTTCGAGCGGAACCCTTTATTTACTTCACGGGGGTAGCATGCTCTTGTTCCATCAGCCATGACTGGATAGAGGTTCTAAGTAATTCGCAAATATATTTTTCGGTAGCCCACATACATTTGCGAATTACTTAGGACCTCTATCCAGTCATGGCTGACAGAACAAGAATATGCTACCCCCGTAAAGTAAATAAAGGGTTCCACTCGAAATTCCGTCCAAATTCCCAGGTTCGACAGAAACATTCCAGAGTTCGACAAGGTACACCTGAAGAAGGTCGGAGGTTATATCGACCAAAACGTTGTGAAAATCACACTCAAGATAAGAACAGTAGTCCGATGAATAATAATACAAATAACCAATCCTCATCTCAAAAATTCAGAAACGTTTAATGATTTTTAGTTTTTTGTTTTTTTTAATCTTTTATTCTATTTTTTTATTTTTTAGGCTGATCCGAATGAATTAGAAGCGAAACTATCAAATGGTCTCATTTGTGGACATGCGTACAGCATTACCGCTTGTAAATATGTAAGTTTCATTTTTATTCTTCTAAATTAAACGATATACTAAAAAGCTTAAATCTCATTATTAATTATTGTCAATTAAACAAATTTTGATTAAAAATTACTTTGTTTCATATTCCTTTCTTAAAGATATTTTACTAATTTTTTTTTATTAGTCTATATTAATAAAAAAAAAAAAAGTTAAAATATCTTAGATATCCACTTTAAAATGGTGAATATCATATGTAAATTTTTTTAAATTGCATTGAACTAGAATCTTAATTAATCTATTTATTCAAATTTTTACTGTAATAAAAGTCTTTGGTTCTTGTCACACATTAACCTTATATTAAAAACAAAAAGGAAAAATATGTATAATGTACGTAGCTGTTACAAATCCAAAATTATATTGCAAAAATCACATAAATTGATCAAATAGTTTTATTTTTAGATAAAAAAAAAATTGAATTTTATGGGTAATACAGGAACGGCTGTCTTTTCCAGCATTTTGAAATAATCTAAACAAAAAACAAAAAAAAGGGGGGGGGATAACTCAAGAATAATTCAAAGTTACTACATTTATATTGCAATGCCTATGAATTACCATTAATCTCTTAAAAATGATTCTCTTTATAAAAATAAGATTATTTTATCAATTTCTATGATTTTTAGAATGTTTTCGCTTCATCAGGAGTATGTACATCATACAGATTTTTCTATATTTTTGTTTTTTTAATATGGGGGAATTCTGAACAAGAACCAAATTTTTTCATCAAATTAATTGCATTATTTGTTGTTTTATTTTTTATTTTTTTTTTTAATTTCTCAGTGTTTTCTCAAAACAAAGTTTTGTTTCTAGTAATTTGAAATTCTGGAATATTCTGCAAAATGTTTCAATTTAGCTGTTTATTAATTCCATTTCAGGTGTATTTTCCGATTTTTTTTTTTTTTTTTTTTTTCCAAAGTATAAGAATGCATTTCTGCATTTGACGTAATAATATGGAAAGCAAAGTTGCAGTAAGTACACATGATGTAAACACTGCAACATAAAATGTAAAATGTTTCCATGAAAAAAGGTTTGATCAGTTTATGCTTTATTGTTTTAATCATTTGAATTTCATCAAAATAACGAAAGTCAAATTTGGAAAAGAAATGTTTTTCGTTTAACAATATTCTTTGCTCTTTGTCAACACTTTTCAATTTAATTTTCCAACTTTTTCACGAATACATTGTGTGCTATGTGTAACTGTAACCGGCGATGGGTAAAAAAAGGACACGGCTTGAGGCTTTCATACTGATGTGATAAGGGATTTTATTTCGCAATTAACATCCTTAATTCACTGCGAAAATTGTAACAAAAGAGAACAGAAACAAACAACAGAATCAGGCAACGATCGAAGAAGGGAAGTAGCGATGTTTGAACAATACACAAGGAAAATTAAAAGAGAAATCGATTAAATTCTTTCATCGTTCATTGATAATAATTATAAAGGGAGTATTTACCCTAGTTCGCGTGCCTGGCCGTGTACAATTTAAACTTCGTGGTCTTCTTCCATTCGCCCAGTCGCCGTCGTGTCCGCCATTAAGGATTGCACCTTCTCCTCCCAGACCGATCCCTAAAACTATATCCGATGGTGAGGCCCCACCTTGCGGGCCTTGGGGAGTGTGGAGCCACCCTTTAATTGCCATTCCTCCCAGGCCCACTCTGACCCGGAGTGGCAATACCTGTTAGGGTCCCAACTACGGGTTAAATAGAATCTGATTTAAAAAAATATATATATACTCCATTAAAAATCGTTCCTCAAAATAATTAGATTCAGCATTAAATAACCTGAAAAAGGTTGATATGCCGTAAAACAAAAACAATCAACCAACCAACCCAGACCGATCCCGCAGAAAACAGGTTGGTCACATGGCCGTTCAATTTAAAACACGGTTTGTTCAACTCATCTCTAACATATGTTTCAACTAAGAAGCAAAAATAAAATAAGTGATGTTTTTTTCAAGGAAGGAAAACCCCTTCCCCTTACTCTTTGAATTACTGTTCATATTTTATTTTTGTGAATGTGGCTCACCCGTGAGCAGTAGCTGCGGGCAGTTACACTATGTTGTTGCATTTTGAGATAAGGATTGCTAACTTGTACAATTTTTTTAAATTGCTTATGTGTGTATGTGTGTGAAACCGGAAAGAATGATATGGGACAAGAGATAGAAAGTAGTAATCCGACCTTACCACACACACACACACACACACACACACCAACTCTGCAATGGAAATAACCCAAAATAGTCACCATAAATATATCAAGACCTTTCATTGCAAATGGTCCTGGATATGACCTTAAACTATATCTGATGGTGAGGCCCCAGCTTGCGGGCTTTGGGGAGTGTGGAGCCACCCTTTAATTGCCATTGCTCCCAGGTCCACTCTGACCCGGAGTGTTAGTACCTGTTAGGGTCCCAACTATGGGTTAAATAGAAACTGACTTGAAAACAACAAATATATTCTATTAAAAAAATTTTCTTCAACATCTTTGGATTCGGCATTAAATAACCTGAAAAGGGTTGATATGCCATAAAACAAAAACAACCAATCCATTGCAAATAAACTGGAAAAATGAGTCCACCAACAGCATACCAAACATTTTCTGAGTGAATTTATCCAGGACTGTATGGATAAGAAAAGCTTTATAAACCAGCTAAAAAAAGGATTGCTCTGTTATGATCAGGAGATGATTATAATGACTGCCCAAGATCAAGGCTTGATGACCAATGCTTTAAAATGATGAGTGGTCTCAACAATGACAGTAAGTGCAGGTTCCGTCACACAGAAGTAGAATTTGAGTTACCTGACATTCAGTTGTAAGATTCTGCTGGGGAACAGCAACTACACAATGTGACACGATGGAGTGTGTAAATATCTCCATTGAAAAATCTGTAAAAAGTTGAATATCCAGTGTAGCAGCAAGTCTTTAGAACATGTACCAGAAAAAACAGTTGGAAATAAGCTGTTCACCATCCATTATGATTATGCAATTCCTACGACTACGTACCTAGAAAACAAGGCTGCTAAACCTGACATAGTGATATGGGACAATCAAGAGAAAGAAACAACCTTAGTAGAAGTTAGTGATGGTGGATTAAACAGAGCTGAGATGGAGAAGATAATTGGAGACAAAGGTCTTGTGTACGACATGAAAAGAAATTGGAATCTGAAGAAGATCTCCATCATTCAAGTGATTATAGGAGCAACCGGGTTCATGAAAAAGAATTTAAAAAGGAATTCCACCCAATGGTTATTCAAATTCGCGATTTAAATCCGTACATGATAGGCATTGTCACTACCTCTGGTATGATGTTCGACTGATTAGAAACACCGATACTCTTCAAAAGCAACTAAAGCTCAAGGAGTTACCTCAGATCCAAAATCAAGAGTATGAGCGACTTTCTTGAAATGGCCGTTTCCCTGTTGACTGAGAAATGGCCAATGTGCAGTGCAGTTCTAGAAGGTTTACCCTCCCAGGTGGTTGCCTCCTGTTTTTCAGGTGAAGTAAATTTATTAACTGCCTGAGGCGCCCCTACTAAGAGAATGCCGACAGGTCTGCCCAGGCAACTTTAGTGCTCTTTAGGAACGCTGGTTTGACTCTCCTCCACCTTTTCAACCTTGTGTCACATCTTTTTGCAGTGGGATGGAAGTAAATAACACTTATGGTAGACTGTTCCACAGAGCATAAACACAGATGAGACCACGACTTGACGTTGGAGTGAAAAACTTCAAATTCCTGTTGATAAGGCTTTATGCCAGAATCATGTCTCCTTGCATCATATGCTGCTATAAATGGAGGATAATTATTCAATCCAAAGAGAAGCGATCATGATGCATCCAATTCTGCCTTGAACTGTTTGGTCATCTGCAGGCTGACCACAGCTTCTGGAATTTTGTTCGGTATTTTTTTAGATTAGGTTCACCTCCACAATTTTCTTTTAAATGACGACTTTTATAAGTTTTCTACTATGCTGAATACGAAAATCGCATTGAAATTTTGCAGAAATAATTAGTTATCGAGATATAAAAAGTTGTATTACGCATTGTATTCTTTGGCGGGCATCGTTTTTACGCGCGTGCCATAAACAAATCTATGCGCATAACAAAGATGGCCGCCAAAGAATACAATGCATAATACAACTTTTTATATCTCGATAACTAGTTATTTCTGCTAAATTTCAAGGCGATTTTCGTATTCAGCATGGCCGAAAACGTTAAAAAGTCGTCATTTAAAAGAAAATTATGGAGGTGGACCTAATCTGAAAATTTACCTTTTGTTCCACAGTGCAATACCTGAACCAAAAAGTTTGCCTTCTGTTAATTAAGCCAAAATTGTCTCGCGTACAGATTCCGAGTTTCAAAGTTTTCTTGGTTTAATTCTATGAATCCCACACATATTTTCAAACGTATCTGCCAACTCTCAACTGCTTGGAATTAACACAAAAAGATGTCCATCTTGCAATGCGGCACATCCGTGTTTGGAAAAGTTGGGAAATTAAATTAAAATGTGACGATAATCTGATTTTCTTTCTTTCTTTTTTCTTTTTTCTTTTTTTTTTTAAATACTTTTAATTGATTTGTATGTTTGTCTCTTTTTCTTCTGACTTAAAAGGCGGCTATCCCTAGCCATGTAAGCTCTCTCTTTCTTTTTTTTGTTATTGTACATAAGTATTCACCATCATTCATACTTGCTTTCCAGCCACTGCCTCTTGTTCTTTTTGTTGTATCTGTGTAAATGTTGTGCTGTATATATCTTATACGAGTCGCAGTGAGCCACACGAGTCTTCAACAATATCATCATCCTTCTCAGCATCCTCCTCGTGCATGGATAAGCTGACAACCAAATCTGCTCAGAAGCTTATCCTCATCCTCATCACCACCACCATCATCATCATCATCATCATCATCATCATCTTCCTCATCATGCATGGATAAGCCAACAATCACATTTGCTCTGCAGCTTTTCCTCATAATGAGCTTCAGTTAATCATTAGTCAACAGCTATTGCACTTTTGCGCATATGCATATCTTGACATACGCAAGCGCACCTGATGACCTCTGCACTCTAAGATAAATTTGCTTCCAAATTTTGTTAAACATCAAATAAGTCCATAGCGAGAAAATTAATTTTAATATTTATAATTTAAAATATTATAAACCTTAAAAAAAATAATTTTTTTAATATTTATAATTTAAAATATTAACCCTTAAAAAAATTAATTTTTTTAATATTTATAATTTAAGTTCCAGAAAGAAATCTTGAATGTTCTTCATCCATGTGTACGTGCGTTTCTGAAAATCACATTTAAGTCTCAAAACGAATATGATTTTCTTGGCAAATTAAATTTCTCAATTACAGTTTCAGGCAATATTATATGGATACACGGTGCCTTCAATAAGTTTCCAAACTTTTTTCGTATGGGCATTTTCATTGATAGTACACGTATGAAACTCAAGTCCCCTTTGAAGTAATCTCCTCCGGCTGCAATGGAAGTCCTCTTGTGTGAGCGTGTCAGTGACCCTCATTACAGCCTCTTTCATCTCCTCAATTGTCTCATAACGACAGCCTCCAAGGTTTTCCTTGAGCTTAGGGAATAACCAAAAGTCACAGGGAGCAAGGACTGGACTCTAGGGAGGGTGAGGAATTGTCTTGATGCCAAATAGTCTGTGACAAGGATGGAGCACCCTCTGGACAAACTTTGGCAAATTTTCTACCTCTTCGGTTCCTTGCAAATAATGGTGTGTACAGTTCCCACACTGACATCAAACTGTGCACTTATTGTCTCTATAGATACACAACGGTTCTTATCTATGAAATTCTTTATTTGGCCAATCAACTCTGATGTTCTGACTTCCTTACTTCTCCCACACCTATCATCATCCCTCACAGACTCCCTGCCTTCCTGCAATTCATGCAAGATAATCAATTTAGCAGTCTGAAGCATTCTATACGTTTCTGTGGTATTTGTTCCAAGTTTAAAACAGAATTTTATTGAATAATGTTCTTCTAAAGTGTCCTCACATCCACATTGCATTTTTGAAATTCACCAGCTGTGACAATCAGGTTTCAATAGAGTGCATTTCAATTCCTGCTGTAGCTGTTCCTTTGAACCTGAAATCATAAAAAAAAATTACCAGTCATCTCATAAGATGTATAGCAATAAACATACTGAATTTTCAAGAGTCTACAACAATTTTAACTGCCTGTACAAAACAGTCTGGAAACTTATTTAAAGCATCTCGTATATCTAAAATCGTTCACGAATAGATAGAAAAAATAATAATAAACTGTAAAGTTTTTTCTTTTTTTTTTTTTTTTATTTCCTTCTAAACCAGAAAATAAATTCATACACACCAAACGAAAAAATAAGTTGTTCATCTTTCACGGAAGAGAGAAATGTGATAAAAAGTAAAATTAAAACCTAAAAAATTAAAACGAGTAAAAGGAATATATTTGTTTGAAGTGCTCGAGTGGTTTTGGTTACAGTATTCAAATAATAATCTTGTAACTCGCCTTGTGGTCTGACACTTTCAACATAACTTTTGACATCTCTACCAGTCAAGATTTATATCTTAACCAGCCAATCATGAACCCGGATGTACTCATAATCATTACATTAGGTTTTTAGTGTCAGTGTTCATGATTGACTGACATCCAACTTTCCACATAGGAACATTTTATATTCAAAAAATGCTGAAAGCCAATCTTACTTGCTATTTGATTCTGATTAATCATCCTAGCACTAATATTTTCAGTTCATTACATACATCATACAAGCTTTTCTCTGTTTTTGTTTTTAATATAGAAGGAATTCTAGACAAGAACCATTTTTTTTCTTAAAAACGTTATTTTAAACAAAAAACATCTGTTTCTAAGTTATTTTTTGTGTGCGCATATATGAATTTGTCCTCAAATGCATTTCAAACCATATATATATATATATATATATATATATATATATGTAATTTATACTTTGTAAACAATTCAAATCCCATTCATATTACTTTATTTGATATTACACGTTTCAGTAAATGATATAGGTAGACCAAACAACTCCTCAGAGACCCATATAAATCCATAAGAGATTTTTTTTAAAAGGACTGAAGGTGGAAGAGGAAACAAAATTCTTTTAAGGTCATAAGAGTAATAAAAAAAAGTACTAATTGTAGGATCATTCCAGGAAGAAACCACTCCAGCAAAACACAGATGCCATTAGGGTGAAATTGTTGCATATACACCATTTAACTTTTTTTTTAATATATACTGAAACTATATTTCTTAAACTATTTAATTTTTAATGAAAGAGATCGATAATTCAATCCGTAAGTCATGAGTAATTTTTATACTTGAAATGTCGATTTAAAAAAAAAAAAAAAAAAAAAAACTCTTACAACTAAACATAAAATGAAAAATTAGCCAGCAAAATTACAATATGGTGTAGCTAGCTAAATTGTAAACAAAACTTATTTCCTTTTGAAAATTATACATAACTGAAATGAAAACACAAGAATATATGCATTTTTTTATTATAAAATCTAATAACGTGAAATAAAATATATTAAGTTACCTATTGTTTGATTAACTGTAATTGAAGTATAATTAACCTAATGATACGGAAGGATTCAATAATATTTCAAGCACACATTATATGGAATACAGATGGAACACGTACATCAAATCCATTGTTATGACTGCTTGAAAAAGGGTGGGATCGTTGTACCGCTCCAGTAGATATCTCACTGCTGATGCAATTCTCTACTTATACAGGGTGACCAAAAAAATGGGCCCCAACTCTAATTAGGCCAGGCTTAGTGTTTTGTCCGAATGAAATTTAATACAGTATATTCTTTGACCCAGCTCCCACTGGGATCTTGGTGTACTCACGGTCGTTGATTCTGCCATGTCCTGTAAAATAAGGACAATCGGTGAATAAATAATGGAGATATCGGGGAGGAGGGGGTCACCCTGTATAAGAGCCAAGTACATTCAAGGATGGAGTATTGTTGTCACATCTGGACAGGAGCTGCTAGAAGATCTTATCCTGCCTTGATAGTTTAAAATAAACTTTGTAGCCTAGTGGGGGATGCCCTTTTCTCTTCCTTGCAACCTCTTTCTCACAGAAGAAACGTTGCGAGCCTGTCTCTGCTTTATCGTTATTTTCATGGCAAGTGCTCGTCTGAGCTCCAATCTATGATTATCCACTATCAATAATTTCCCCCACTCTTTATCTAAATATAGATTCCATGAACAAAGCTTCTTTTTTAGAACTGCATGCCTGTGAAATTGTCTTCCGTTTTCCTTCTTTCCAACTGACTACAATATGGTTGTCTTCAAGTCCAACATAAACAAGTTCTTGATGAGCCGTCTTAAGCAATCCAATGTACCAAATTTCCACTATTCACAATTACTATATTTTCCCATTAACTATCGTACATTAACCCTTATCCTCGAGTTGCCTCTGGTCCTTGATAAGTGGTGATTCCTTTGTAAAAAAAAAAAAAAAATATATATATATATAAAGCGCATAACAAAGCAGCTTTTTATTTTCAGGCTTATGATTACTAAATTAAATCTTAGATTTGAAAATTTTTAAAATGAATGAAAAACTAATTTCGTTATTTAATTGCAACATTAATAAAAACTAATGATTGATGAGCTCGGATTAATCACATTCAACTAATCAAATTAGTCAATTTATTCAAAATGTTTAATTAATTTATATGTTGCATTTTTCTTTACTTCATTAGAATGATTGCAATCGGACAAAATAAATGTCTTAAATGTATAAAGTTCAATCGTGTCCGAGATGGGCATATTTTGCTGATGACACTACACTCTACTCTCTGCATAAGGGCAAATTGAATGCAGACACAAGCAAGGCAATGCTGAATCCTTAGAAAAACAACTTCCAACTTAAATAGAATCGTAATCCATTGCCTTGGATTTGAGTTTGTTTATTTTTACTTGCATGTCAAGAGTAGTGTAATGTTGTCAGCAAATATACCCATATCAGACACAACTGCATCAGGGAGGTTGTTAATGAAAATTAAGAACAGTATTAGTCTAAGGATAGACCATCCCCCCTGGGATTCACCCGCATTAATATCATGTTCTTTAAAAATAATTTGTAAGATTCTTATGAATAATAATCTATTAATATTTTGCATATCTAGTAAACAAAACGATTTTTATTAAAAATATTATTTATATTCATTTTTTTATAAACAAAATTAAATATTGATTGTAAAAAAAAAAAACTTGTTTAAAATGTTTTTTATATCAAAATTAAATATTGATTGTAAAAAAAAACTTGTTTAAAATGTTTTTTTAAATCAAAATTAAATATTGATTGTAAAAAAAACTTGTTTTAAATAATGCTTTTCTTATTTATTTTTATTTTTGGAAAAAACTTTTCATTAATTTTGCTAATGAGACGATTTTTTTTTTTCTGAATGTTTGAGATGAGGATTTATTTGGATTCTTCATATTCTGCTGGTCTCATCTTGAATGTCATTTATACAACATTTCAGTTGATATAACCTCTGACCTTCAAGTGTATCTTGTCAAACTGTGAATAGTGTAGCTTACAACTGAATTTTACTGAGCAATTTATTATCCACTCGTATGATTTGGATTCTTCAGACTGCTATTCTTGAGGGTCATTTTCTTCAGGTGCAGCATAACACTTCCTAAATTTGGAAAGATGCACTTGAAGAAGGTCAAAGGTTACCTTCACTGAAATGCTGTGAATATATAACGACCAAGATGAGGATAGCCGTCTGAATAATAGAATTTATTCAGTTTTATGGGAAGTGGGGGGAGGTAAATATTTATGAAAAGTGTATGTTTTAATTCTAAACAAAAAAAGTCTTCAATAAGTTTTTCTTGAAAAAAAAAAACAAAAAAAAATTTTTTTTTTTAAATCTGAAGAGTTCTTTAAAATGTTGCAAACTGCTTATCACATATTTCTTGGAATCGGCATTCTTCTTCTTTTTTATGCTACTTTTGCATGAAAAATCATTTTGCAGGTTCTTGTCTTGTCAAATTTCATCGACAGAAGATTCTGAATTTCAAAAACATCAGAAATTTTGTTAATGCAAACATTTTGAACGTTTTTTTTTTCTCAACAAATTTTTTTCATAAACATAAACCGCATTTAATTCAATGCGGTCTTTGTTCATCTTCACAAGTTTGTCCTTATTGTACCATGCTTAATGAGTTCGTTTTTGCAATCTTCTTTCCAACAACGACCCTTGTTTCAACTTTTCATATCCAACACAAAATCGGTTGTTCATTGCTCATGGCTTTATCCAAATAAGCCAATGGAGTTAATTCAAAATTAAAAATGTCCATTTTTTTTTTTTTCAATTGCTAATGTTTTCTCATAATATCATTTTTTTTTTTTTTTTTTTTTTTTTTTATCAAGTTTCATCAGAAATAAATTTTGTAAACTTTAAATTGACTCATAATAACATTCTGCAAGATTTCACACGTTTGAAATTAAACCATAAAAATGCAAAAACATGAAAATTTTCCTTGTATTTTTTAATGCCAACAGGCCTGCCCAGACACTTTTTGCCGATCAGAGTGCCCCTCCACTGGGGCGCTGACTTCTCAATCTCACTTTCCAACCCTGGTATCTAAATTCTTGGGAAAGAACTAAATACCTTTCCCTATGATGTTCTTTGTATTAGAGTACCTATACGAGGTTGCAATTACCTGTTATAAGCGGCGTGGTATATTCCTTGTGAAAGTCATAACTCTTTCCTTCGAACAGGATAAATTCTAAAGAAAACTCTTCCTTTACTCTACAACACTATTTCTAATTTTAAATGTTTCGAAAAAAAAAAAATATATACATATATATATATATATATACATATATATATATATATATAAGTACAGGGTGACCCAAAAAAACGGGCCCCAACACTAATTAGGCCCCCGTTTCTTAGTGTTTTATCCGAATGAAATAACTTTGGTCATAACTAGTTTATTATATTACAAAACATCACATCAAAACACTAGGGTCTTTGGCTTTTTTTCTCCGTTAACTGTAAAATGCTCAGAAAAACAATTGAATGTCCTCTTTTTTTTTGGGGGGGGGGGGGTCACCCCTGTGTGTGTGTGTGTGTGTGTGTGTATATATATATATATAATCAGGTCATGTCATATGCTACTGGTACCATGTAACCCAGTACTACCTGCCTCATGGTCGAGTCACCAGCGACTAAACTGGTTCCCCCACCAGACTTGTTTGGTGAGGAGGGCGGCTAGTCTCCCTGAAGGATTAAAAATAAGACCTTCCAAAGGGCGAATGGACTCTTTTTCTGGGTCAACGGCCAACTAGCACCGTGTATATTTGTCTGTGTGTATATGTGTATTGGGGTAGAGAGGGCTCCCGTAAGCCGTGGTGAAGGCAACCTTTCTAGGAGAAGCAAATCTCTGATTTAAAAAACCATAAAGCGGAAGACCAGTACCCGCATTAAGCTGGTCTGCAGTTTAATTTGTTGCTGGCTATCTTGCTCTTGCTTGTTGCTGGATCTCAACATTTTGAACTGAGAGAGAGACTTAGCTGTCGTACAAAGCTAAGACTCTGTAACATCATATTTGTATAGATACTCCTTCAGACATTTGGGCTCATGGATTTTAAATGTCTGAGGGAGTGGCACTCGTCTGACAAGACGTTGCAATCATCATATATATATTCTCCTCATGTCATATGACAAACCACATATTTAAAATTTTGGAGTTCAATGCTTTTATTTGATTCTTTTTCTTCTTCTTCTTGAGGAAGTCTTGAAATAAAGCCGAAACGTTGATGAACATATAAACATTTTTCATTTTCCTTTTTTCTATGTGCATGGGGGAGGGGAGTTAAACTCTGAAACTACACAATAGTGTTGGGATGGTGAATCGGAATCGGGAATCAAAACTGTAAGACATCTGAATATCAGAATGCCAAAAACGATTCTTGTGATTGTTTTTTATTTGGTTTGTTTTTGCTTAAAACTTTTTTTTCTGCTACTAAAGATAAATTTGTAAATTTAATCTACAAACAAAATTAAAATCTATGGCTCACCTGCACAAGTGTATTTTTTACGTCTGCAAAAATATAGATCTTATATCACACGGGTTCATAAGATAATCAAAAGAAAAACTATTCTAAAGCTTAATATTTAGTGAATTTAAAAGAATCGGAATCGGTAATTGTATCAGAATCTATAAAAATTTGAGAATCGCCCCATCACTAATAATGAACCAGTTCATATGAAGGTTTTCTGTGTATAATTGTGCAAAACATGTGCTATATTTAGTTTAATGCCCAAGAGTGACTGAACTTTCCCTTGAAAATAATTTTACCCATGAATTCAAAAAATACTGATCAGATTTTTATAAAATTTGGAATAGAGTAGATATAATCGTAAGGTTCTATTTATTTCTTTTAGGGAAGCAAAGAGTGCAGAATACTCCACCATTTGTGAAAATAAATGCACCCATAAAAGTTACTCTTCGGTTTCACCTATACTGTTGTATATGTTATCCCTCCCCCTCCGGACGCAACACCGGGTAGCCCTGATACCAGTTTTATTTTTTTATTTTATTTCTTTTTAATTCTGCACTTATTTTTTATGAATTTTTTTTTTTTTTTCATTCTTAATTCTTAGTTCGAAATTAAGGTAACATTATTTTATATATATACATCATTCGGGA
Organism: Euprymna scolopes; assembly: GCF_053919585.1. Lineage (NCBI taxonomy): Eukaryota > Metazoa > Mollusca > Cephalopoda > Sepiida > Sepiolidae > Euprymna > Euprymna scolopes. The sequence continues at coordinate 48,205,497 of NC_136513.1, forward strand.
TTTTGTTTTTATTAATTCTAAACTTGAAACGAGGGTAACAATTTTTATTTATTCATTTTTTTTTATTTTCTTAGCTTGAAACGGAGGTAATTTTTTCTGTTAATAAATGCTAATTCACTGTTTCTTTCCAAATATCTTTCAATTTGGGCATTGTTTTACAATAGACAACAAACAAAAAAAGGATTAAAAAGCATGTGTGTGTGTGTATATATATATATATATATATATATATATATTAAATAACTGTTACCAAACGCAAGATAAATTACTCTTCTACCTAGCTGAATAAGTTTTTGTTTTAACTTATTTTAAAGTGTTTATTTACTTTGAAAAAAATATAGTGTCAAGTTTGATTTAAATTGGAGGGGGGATGGTTTCATTAGTCATTTGGACCCTTGATAGCACTCTAAAATCGAACATTAAACAAAATACTGGTAGAGCATTTTTTGCAAACAAGACTTGTTGCCACTTGGACAGAAGGGTCTATTATTTGTGATTGTGTTTAACAGCAAGATGTCTGTTCACATTACATTTAAACTTTTGCAGAACATTACGTTTTCGCAAAATTGGTGACATTGGGTGTGTTTCTACTCGTATTTTGTTTAATTTTCGATTTTTGAGCGATTATCGGGGTTCTCCATGCAGAACTTATACACACATACATAATTATTTTCCGTTCCAACTGAACAGAGTAAACATATGATTTCTTTTGAACTGAAAAAAAAAAACACTTTAAAATACAATAAAATTTAGAAGGTAGAGGAGTAACTTATCTTGCCTTTGGTAATCTTTATTTGTTGAATGTTTAGTTTTTCCACATTGTTTTGTTGGTTATTGTAGAACAATGCCTTTTCATTTTCCTCTCTGGTTTGAAGAGTAAAAAGGTTTTATTTCACTTATTTTTAACCAATCAATAATTGTTTCCCCCCCCCCCTGGTCTTTTTTCATTTATTCCCCTAGTGTCCTGATATATTTTTTGGGAGGTATTTTGCAATATAGACACCAAAAGAAAAAAGTGGTCAAAAAACAAATATTTAACAAATAAATGTTACCAAAGGTAAGATAAGTTACTCTTCTACCTATTTGGGTAAGTTTTTTTTTTTTTGTGTGTTTCTCAACTTTTGAGATGAGGGTTCATATGATTTGGCTTCATCAGACTACTGTTCTCATCTTGAGTGTCATTTTCACAAGTAAAGGTTTCCGTTCAAAATTCCTTCCAAATTCCAGAGTCTGACAAAATGCACTTGAAGAAGGTTGGAGGTTACATCAACCAAAACGTTATGAAAATGACACTCAAGACACTCCTCGAATGATCGTCTCATGTCAGCCATTTTTTTTTCTTGTTCTAACTTACACTCGACACTACTTGTTTCAAAGTAAATAAACGATTTAAAATAAGTTAAAACACAAAAAGTCTCACCCAGGTAGGTAGAAGAGTAATTTATCTTTCCTTTGGTAACGTTTTTTTTTTTTCTTTTTTAAATAACTTTTATTCATTTTGTCTATATTACAAAATGATCAATTTTTTTTTTTTTCTTTATCTCTATTGCATCAATGGATTTACTTTTTCGGGATTTTAAGCTTTGAACTAAAGAAGTCGACATTCAATCTAATTGTATTTCATTTTTAATTTGATATTTTCATCCCATGAAAACCTAATTCCGAAAGATACATTGTATCACGTTATTGTGATGGTATCTCAACGTGTATAAATCGAACGCATGACATCAAGTTTTTACTGTGGCTCGAGGGGCATCCTTTATTGCAGGAGTTTTCAAACCGAAGTCTGCAGATCGCAGGGGTATCTGCAAGGACAAGATGAGGGTTCTAACCAATTTGAAGAATAAATACAGATTCAGACTTGTTGGATTGTCTCCTCTTTTTCATATCAAAACTCTACTAAAAATCAAAAAAAAAAAAAAAAAAAAACTAGCTAGCATTTGCGCTAGCAACTTTAATTAAATAAAATAAAAATTAAAAAAAAATGAATACTTATTACAATAAATCAATCAATCGACAACACAAGCGCTGAAAAAAAAATGGTTGACAAATCTTACACTAAGAAATATAGACATTTCATAGAGGATGGACTTTATTTTGCGAGTGTCGATTTGCAATTTCTTTGTTAGATTTTGTAGGGGGCATGTCGCCTTCCTCCCACATCTCATATTCCCAAATGGTCATTCATCAAAACTGACCAGCTCAATGTCGCTTGGCATCAGTGATCTAACCTTATTATGCAAAGCAGTGTTTCAAAATTGATATTCTATTGATAATGGAGTTAGACTCTTTTTGTTAAATGACATGGTTATCTCCTATTTATGTATTATTTTTTTTATGGAAATTGCTCTAGACATGACATGAAACCACTTGATGTAAGTAGCTAAAATAAATGAGTACTTCAAGGTCAAAAGCTTTTTAAAAATAAGTGTTAGATGGTGCACTTGTTGGGGATTTGGGCTTTATCTAAGAAAGATAACTAGCATTTTTACTAAGGAAATATATTTTTGCAGATAATTTAGGACGATTTAGAACAAGGAAACAACTTTTTTTTTTTTTTTGATACGAAGAAACCTCATTATTTTGTAGAAATATACTGACAAGTTAATTTTGTCAGGACGCTGGAAGGGAAGATTTTTATAGAAATTAAGTTCATCTTTTGAACAGTCAATGAAGAAGTTGTTTTTCGATCTTATCCAATGAAAAATGTTTACCTACTTGAAAAAAATATTCTTCATTTCTGATGAACATTTTTTCTGTATTCAATAAAATTTTAAAATAAAGAAAATTCTTAAATTTCATTTTTGTAATATGAAAAATACTTAATCAAAATGAAATATTTTGCAATTAGAAAAAATACAGTTTATTTACTTGTTACCATGTTTAGTTCCAGAACAGTTTCCGATGGTTCGTTGTTCTACACAAGTCCTGAGAGGTGATTGGTTGGCAGTAGACAGAAGAGTTTCCGATGGTTGTAAAATATGCTTGAATATATTTTAATTTGTCCAGATTTCGCATATATCATGATAGTCGTGATTTCAAAAGTTTAAAAAAAAAAAAAAGTATTTGGGTGCATCAGCTAGAATCGAAACCGAAATCAAAACTGTAGCATTCAAAGCTGGTGACGTTACCAACATGACTTGCATATGAACTGATTAAAAATAAACAAGGATGAATGCACAAAATAAATAACAATTTTTTTTTTTTTTTTTTTTTTTTTTTTTTTAAATTTTGACCCCTTAAAAACTATTTTAATTGGCTAAAGACCCATAAAAGAAGGGTCATAAGACATTCAATCATTTGAGGCCCCTAGCGCCGCTCTGCGACTTAGTTTCGGAAGTGATAGTTTGAAAATATGGAGACAGACAGAAAAAATGAAAGTTTATTTACTCATTGTCTCTTAAAAAAAGTGTTGCATCTGTTCCCTCTGGACTGAGACAATTTTCCCCCAATTAAGAGTGCACTTTCTTTTAGGGGGAGGATTAGATTTTTCTCATTCTACTAATCATTTCAATGTCCTAAATCATTTGCAACAAAATAACATTATTTCCTTAGTAAATGCTAGTTATTTCCTTTAAAGACCAAATCCCAAACAAGCGCCTTAGATAGAATAGATTCTGACCCAGAAAACAGCGATTCTTCCTTCGTTATCAGGAACATCACTCATGGAATGTGAGGAGCAAAGAACAAAATTAAGAAAAGTGAGTTACGAGGTCGCCGAAAGTAAACCCAAGAGCCACTCAATTACTACTTACAATGACATGGTTATCTCCCTTGCATTAAAATAATATAGTTATCTCCCTTGCATTAAAATAACTATCATTTGCATTTTACGTTAGGTTTCCTAACTTAATGCAATAAAAAAAAAAATGAATAACACAGGTTGTACTTTTTGTCAGAATTGTTGGAATGAAGAATTAATTTCTATTCATATGTTTTTTGGAAAATCAATATTGACAGTTCAACAGATATGAAAGAAGAAAAAAAATTGATTTGCCTGTTTCAAGGTTATTGATCATTTATTTATTTATTCATACTTAATAATCAATGAAAATTATATGAAAAGTAGGTTTGAAAGTCTAATGATTCGTGACAAAATTGTCAACCCACAACACAAAAGTAGCAGCAGACCTCAACATATGCAGTTTAATGTCCGTTTTACATGCTGGCATGTTTTGGGCAATTTTTAAAAATTGGCCTCCAAATTAACTTGTCTGGTTAGGCCAGGCCATTCACTTAGATTTATTATCCTTTATTTCCATGTTTTGCTTGGCCGTCCCTTGTGAACTGAACCTGCTGCCTCAACTGTTTTACATTTACTAAGTCTCCTGCTCTGCACACATTTCACTATACTGTCCAGTTTCAATTTTCCTCTGGTCATCAGATTTATGCTTATATTTAAGATTTACATTGTATCATTTCTTTCCATGCAACGCATGTCCTCAACCATCACTGGTAAGGCTTTATTTTCATACATAATTACATTGCATACACATACATGATAAACTCTTGCCTTGGTCGACACTTTTCAGGTTAGTAATGGAAGAAGTTCTCTGAATATTCATTTCTAATTCTGGCAATCACATTAACATCTAGTCTATCTTACGAGGTGCCTTCAATAAGTTTCCAGAATTTTTTCATATGGGCATTTTTATTGATAGTACACACATGAAACTCTAATACCCTTCGAAGTAATCTCCTCCGGCTGCAATGCACTTGTTGTACCGTTCCAACAACTTCTGAAAGGTCTCATGGAAGTCCTCTTGTGTGGGCGTGTTAATGACCCTCGTCACCGACTCTTTCATCTCCTCAATTGTCTCATAACAACAGCTTTTAAGGTTTTCCTCGAGATTAAAGAATAATCAAAAGCTACGGGGAGCAAGGTCTGAACTATAGGGAAGGTGAGGAACAGTCTTGGTGCCCATTTTGATCATAACAACACCTTTATTTTTTATCTTCTCTGAGCACCCTTCGGACTAATTTGTGGAAATCTTTCGCATCTTCTGTTCCTCGTGAATACTTTTTCGTACAGTTCCCACACTGACATCAAACTGTGCGCTTATAGTCTCTATAGACACACGACGGTCCTTATATATGAAATTCTTTATTTGGCCAATCAACTCTGGTGTTCTGACTTCCTTGCTCCTCCCACACCTCTTATCATCCCTCACAGACTCCCTGCCTTTCTTTAATCTCTTATGCCACTCAAAGACTGTTGCTAGATTCATGCAAGATGGTCCAAAAGCAGTCTGAAGCATTCTATACGTTTCTGTGGCATTTTTTTCCAACTTTAAAATGGAATTTTATTGCATATCGTTCTTCAAAAATGCAATCTGGACGAGAGGACACTTTAGAAATTCACCAGTTGTGACAATTGGGCTTTAGTAGGGTGTATTCCAATTCCTGTCGTAGCTGTTCATTTGAATCCGAAATCATAAAAATTGGTCAGTCATCTCATTAAATGTATAGCAATAAGATACTGAATTTTCAAAAGTCTGCGATAATTTTAAATGCCAAAAAAAAGTCTGGAAACTTATTTAAGGCATCTCATATGCTCCAATGGTATCACCAAGGTAATAAAACTCCTCAACAACCTTGATAACTTTGCCATCCAAATATATTTTCTCCACATCTGAGTTCTCATCCATCTCCATTGTCTTACACTTCTTGCACACAAACTGGTTATCATCTCTCAATTTACCAGTAATTCCATTGCACTTGTGCATCCAATCATTATAAATACCACAGGAAAAAGGCTATAGTGTTCAAGAAATGCTCTGCTGAGCTGGCCCCTGTCTTCAAACTTTATAACAAATGTCTGGATGAATCTTGCTTCCTTAATAGCTGGAAACTTGCGATCTTGATAGCTGTTGTACCAGTGTTTAGAAATTCCAGTGAAAAAACTGATCCGCTCAATTATTGGCCTATCAGTTTCCTTTCACCCTTCACTAAAATCTTTGAGTCACAAATTAATCTAGTGTTAGTCCAACATGTAGTTAATGCTAAACTTCTTTCTGATCAAAACTAAGGATTTAGGTAAGCCCGTTCTACTGCAGATATCCTAACGATGGTTGAGAAACTGTTTCCAAATATTCCATAGCTCGAAATCTTGTGAAGTTGGCCTTGGTGCCAAACCTTATCAAATGCATTTGATTTCTCAAGAGGTATTGCTTTAGAGAGAAATCCCACCCCATCAATAGATTTACTAATCCTATGTGAAATTACAGTCAGTACATCAGTTGTAGATCTCACAGGATGGAAACCATATTGCTTGTCATTAAGTAGGTTGTTGACAATTTCTATATTTAACAGGTTCAAGAAACTTGCTCATGATACACAGAAGACTAATTAGTCTGTACTGAGATGCAGAAGACCAAGCTCCAGTAATTTTAAATTCTGTGCAGACTAATAAGGTTTGCCAAGTGGATCAGAAGCATTTCTCCTTTAAGTATCATTGTAACGGTGCTGCAAGTATGGGTGCTAGTTACAATTGCAGCTTTTTTAGTACTATGGCTGAAATATTGTCAGGATTCTTTGGCATCAAGGTTCTTGATGAGCGTGGCAGCATCACAAACAGATACGAGTATGTGGATGTTGCTCAAATTATTTTTGGTTTTGGGAAGTAGGTGGCCCTGATTGCATAGGGTTGAGTTTGATGCAAAGTTTTTAGCAAAGAGTTTGGTTTTGTCAGATGTTGACAAAATCATGTCAGGTCTATTCATGATGCTCAAAATAAAGGATACACTTCTGTTCAGGACCTTGTTTGTTATTTGGCAAGACTCATGGGAATCAAACCTCTATTCTTCTTTGGACTTGATAGGCTGAGCATACGACTCTGTTTTCTATAATCCTTCTGCAGCGATTACAGGCAGTTTTATAGGTGGCTTTAGTTTTAAAACGTCCATTACATTTAAAACAACTGAGTGCTGGTTTCTGTGTGCAATGGCGGCAGCGCATTTGGGGGTGTACCATGGCTGGCTGTTCAATTTCTGTTGGATTTTTTTTAGGGTATGTAGCAGTCTGTGCTAATGATTAACCAATCAGTTAAATCTGAAGCTATAGCATGCATATTCTTTTTTGTTGTATATTAACCCCAGGAGCTGATCTTTAGACTGGTCATCATGAACAATGGTCCATGGGAATCTGTTGCGTATAAATAATATGTATATCGATTATATTTTGAATCTCCACTAATATATAAAAGGAACTTTGTGTTTATCTGACTGTGTGAGTTCATTCCCTATGAACTCGAAAACAGCTGGGTCAATTTTTATGAAATTTCACACGAAGGTACTTTATGTGCCTGACAGTGCTCTTAGATAGGTTTTCTATCAGAATGTCTTCAATAAGTATCAATAATCAAAATAATAATCTGATGAAAAAAGGCGATTTTCACACCTTGCACAGCCTAAAATCCCAGGTGTATTTGAGAAGTTTTATTACCACACAAGCCGAAAGGCCAAACGTATAAAATCAAACGTTCCAGTTTAGAGCACAATTGAAGCATGATACTTGATTTTTGCATTTTAAACTTTAATTCAAGCCATTACATATAAAAATAATTTTATAAAATCAATAATAGGTTCTCTACAGTGCAATGTAAACTACAATGTGTTATAAACTAAGTCACTGCAGGAGGGCATGTGATGCTTCCTCTCGGTGCCCTGGGAGGGGTTCCCAAGTAGAGCAGACAATCGATTTGATTGAAAACTGGACGATTTCACCAATTTCGATGACAATAAAGACATGTGTGAAACATTCGTTGATCATCATTCAATCCCGGGCAACGTCGGGTCACCCTGCTAGTCTATATATCTATAAAAGTGAACATGTCTGGGTACATTTCCCTATGCAATAACTCTGTCAATTTTCAGTCTACAGACTCGAGATTTGGTATAAAGAGTACTGAGATTTGGGAAAATCTTTGTAATCCGTTTTCAGCCAGAAATTTGGTTTTTAAGGGGTCAAAGTTCAATGATTTGACCTTTGAGAACTCTACCAAACTCCTCCACCAAGTTTGGGTATAAACAATTGAAATTTTAGATATAGGTTCCTTGGACATCAGTCTAACTTAATAACTTGATTTGAGCCAAAAACAATAAATGTTAAGGGGTCATAATAGGGGTCAAAATTAAAAAAAATTGACCACCTTTTTTTTTTTCTGCTCAACATACACCTCCAAACACCCGGAAAATGCCGGGCTGAAATGCTAATTAAACAATAAAAGTATAAAAAAGAAAATGCTTCATTTGGTTAGCATGTATTATACGTTGCTACAGTGTTACTGCTCATGTACACTTCTAAAGAAAATACCCTTGACTAATCTACTAGCAGTAAAATCCCATCCCTTCACAAGATGTCGAAAGATTTTCTACTCTAATAGATTCTTTCTTCGACCGCTTGCCTTGGGAATTCCTTCCCTGTATCCTGTTTTCCCAACTGGACTAATATGCAGAAATTTAAATTTAATGTGAATAAATCTCTTGTTTCTCAGTTTTCCGTCTTGTAGATTAGTCCTGTAAACTTCAGCTTTACTGGGGATAAACAAACAGCTGTGAACACTTTGGCATTAATGAGATAAAATCTGCAATTTTAAAAAGCCAGTTTAACGCAGGTTTTTTTTTTTTTTTTTTTTAAATAAACATTTATTTATTTTATCATCAGATTTGGGGTGATTTAACACCAAGAATATTGCTCGTTTATTTTGGTTTCCTTTTTTTTTTCTTTTTTGCCATTTCTTGTGTGTAATCAGGGAAATTCTGTATCTCGTTATATAGCAGCAAAAAATTCAAAAGTTAAATCAGGGGAGGAATTACTGTGGTCACGTTATTTGGATAAGTAGGTATTTTTTCCCTCCTAGTTAAGCGTTGTTCCTATTTACAATGCCTCCCCACGGGACAGAGTTAGACACCAGGGTCGTTTTTTTAACGTGGAGAAAAGGAACAAAAATAAAAATTGTCTCAGTCTGACAGAGAACAAGAAATTGAAGTGCAGCATCTGAAGAATAGATACTAAACTTTGATCTTGTCCCGAAGCGGTGTTTATATGTGAATAAAATCTGCAATTTAAAAAAAGGGAAATATCCTTGAAGAAGCTGTTATATTACTAAAAATTTGATTAAAAAACAAATATAAGTTGTTTTTTTAGTTTTTTTTTTTTTATTTTGTTATTGTTTTTAAATTCTGCGTTGTTATTGGCTTTTTTTTAAATTGCAAATTTTATTCAAATGTAAACAACGCTTACGTGGGGTGGAGAGTAGGGTATCTAGTTATCATAATAGAATTATAAAATCTTCTTTTTTTTTTTTAATTATATTAGCTCTATTCTGCTCAGTACTATACTGCAATTAATAAAGTAGGCCTAGTTATCTTGTCTTTACGCTAGGTGCAGAGAGAGGCCGCCATATTTAACTTAATTTCAACCTATGTTAATTATTTGTTATTAAATTATGGTTAATCTGTTTCGGTCTCCTCACAATGTTTTTCTTTTTTCTTTTTTACATGGGAGTCAGCCCTTGTCAAGGTCTGAAGGCCACTCGAGGATAAGGGTTAATAAGTGTACGGTAGTCAATGGACAATATTATATTGATAGTGGTAGAAATGGGATAGAAATGGATTATTGGGGGGGGGGCGCTCCACAAGAACTTGTTTACATTGGACTTGAAGACGACTATTGCAGTCAGCTGGAAAGCAGGCCAGCGGAACAGTTCCATAGGCGGACAGATTCTTGAAAGAAGCTTTGTTCATGGAATTTGCGTTTAGATTTTCGTACAGATAGAGTGGAGGGAAATTGTTGATAGTCATATTTTAATAACACTTAAACTTAGGAACTCCTGCATAATGATATGCACAAGGCTGTCAAAATGTTCCACGACATTCAGTCTACAATCACTGTACAGCGTTCTTCCAGCTTCTGTCTGTTATTTGCAAATTGATTTTGATTGTTTCCAGTTTTGTTATAGTCTTCCTTTTTGGTCCTCCTTTTTTTCATCAGAATCCATTAAAGCACTTCCTTAGCAATTATCTCTCTGAATCAATCTGAATCTCTCTGAATCAATCTTAAAGCTTATCCGAGCCAGCCTAAATATCTTTTTATTACATTTTCACCCCAAACAAGGCACATTGCCACTTTGATGTAGGGGGCTACTATCAGGGGCAACAACTACTGGAGTACTATGTAGGGATTTGGGCAGCAAGATGTGTGTTCACATTACACTTGAACTTCTGCACGTCAGTACAGTTGGGGAAGCAGGGGCCTGGAATGGAATTCCAAAGGCTAGTGGTTCTGAGGAAGAAACTACAGGAGTAGAAAGATCTTTTACATCTAGGGATCTCTACTGTGTGGGGGTGGGATTTAGTTGCCTGTCGGGTTTGTCGAGGGTGTTTACATCTTGGGGGCACAAGTGCTTGCAGTTCGTCAGAGCATTCACCATTAAAATACTTGTAGAACAGGCAGAGGGATGCAACATTTTGTCGATTGCAAATAATGGACAATACAAATTTTTAGTGTGATTTCTGACTTTCCTGGTTGGTAATTCGATCACTCCATTTGATTGTTTCTATGGCATTTAGAATTAAATGCGTCTAATTTGCTCTTTTGGCTGATTTTGAGATGCCAAGTTTCACTTTGATATAACAAGATGTTGTTGATGTATATTCTTAATTTAGTTCTAATACTGAATTTTTTGTTTTACCAGATCTTGCAAACAATTACATACATGAAATCAAATTAAATATGGCGGTCTCTTTAACTCTCTGCCTAATGAGAAGGGGACATAGTTAAGCATGCTTTGTCAATCGCAGTACCTAATGGAGTATGACAAATGTAATTGACAACCTTTTCCCTTACAGTAATAACAAGAAGGTGGAAAGGTTGATTTACTTCACGGCATCATTGATAAAGTTAATAGTTAAAAAAAAAAAAAAAAATTTAAAAAAAAACATGCAAATAATACCAACACTTCCAAAACAACAAATTAATTTCACTTCTCATCTTTTGTTTTTTTGTTGTTGTTTTTTATTTTTTTATTATTATTGACAACCATGACACGATTTTTCCCCTCTGTTTTTAAATGAGCACTTTAAAATATCTTGTCCGATTGTCTGACATAATTTTTTTTTAATCATTGATTTTGTTTTGGTACAAAAACATTTTCTTGAAAAATAAATTTTTTATTTTTTGCAAATTTATGAAAATGTTTTTTTGTTTTGTTTTTTTTTCTTAAATAAGCCCTCATGGTGAGAAATATTTGTCGCTATTTTATTTTAAAACATTAATTCAAGAAAGAAAAATCCTTGTTAAAAATAATATAATTATTTGTATGTCAGATCTTCTTAATGACAAAAGAATTTAACAATTTTTTATTAATGAATTTCATTTTTATATTTTTATACATTTTAAAATTCTAAATTGTTTTACTAAATGAGAATTAAAATAAACACAGCATTTTTAATAATGGTGAAAATATTTTAGCATTTGAATGTATATTATGAAAATTCTATAATTTTACTAAAATATTTTGACAAATTTATATTAGTGAAATGGTTTATATATGGAATGATTGGGTAAAGATGTGAACAAACTAATTAAAGTATTGACACAGAAACATGGCTAATTTATAAAATTCACGGCCATGGAAGAATGAGAAAAGATCTGTTTAGGCATTAAAAAAAGTTTTTTTCTATTTATCTATTATTAAATGAAGAATCATTTCCATTAAAAATCTATTTAGTATTATGCATCTAGAATTGAAAAAAAAGTATGCTTGAAAAATGTCAATATTATGTTACTAAGCAAAATCAAAACAAGATGGCGACTGAATTTGTGTGATTTTGCTTATTCATATAACACTTTTCAAGCATGCTTTTCTCAATTTTAGATACATAATTCTAACTGGATTTTAATGGAAATGATTCATTATTTCATAATATATAGCAAAAACAATATAAAATTATTTTTAATGCTGAAACAAATTTTTTCTTGCATTTTTCTGTGGTTATACATCACCAAAACATATTTAAAGTTTTAATGAGCTCATTTCTATGCATGCCTAATGTTAATGGCAAAATGATTTGACAATTTATAAAAACTTCCTCATTTTTATTAATCGATTTTATTTTGGTACTTATGCAGTATAATGACCGTGTTATTCTTGGAAATTTACGGAAGGTGCCTTAACCCTAATACAAAAAAAATCATAAAGAAAACATTTGTTTTCACTCATTAGTTTATTATAAGAAATATCTAAATATTTATCTTGATTTGAACAAAGAAAGTTTTTTTTACATCAAAAAAATTTTTTTTTAATTCTTTTAAAAAATTTTGTTTACTATAAATTGTTTTTTATTCAATGTTTTTTAATGAAACTTACTTTATAATGAATGTTTTTTTTTCTTTTGAATTTTAATTTTCTAAAAGTTTTGTAAAAATTGTCCAATAATTACGTTTCTGAATTTTTTTAAATGATGATTAGTTATTCATATTATTTGAATTCTTTGGACTACTGTTCTCATCTTGAGTGTTATTTTCACAACGTTTTGATTGATGTAACCTCTGACCTTCTTCAGGTCTATCTTGTCTAACTTGTAAGATCCATTTTACAGTACTTGGTAAAATTCAGTTATAAAAATGACCTTCTCCTGAAGGTTGGTTTAATCCTTTGAGTGGGTAACCGAAAATACAATTACAAAGTACTTAAGACCTCTATCTAGTAATAGCTGATTGAACAAGAACATGCTACCCTCATAAATTAAATGAAAGATTCCGTTTGAGATTCGGTGCAGGTTGACCAAAATGTAAAAATGACATTCAAGATAAGAATAGAAGTCTGAAGAATCCAAATCCTAAAAATTGTCCAATAATTAATTATTCAAGAATATTGTTTTCATTTTTCAAGTAATTTTGGTTATAGTCAGCTAACATACTTCCTAACTTTCAACATGGCTGCTACTGGAAGTGGCGACAAGGCAAATTTGCTCCTTCACTTTTTAATTTTTCCAATCGTTCTTTTTTTTATTTAATAATCTTTAAAAAGTTTTTGCAGTCTTATTTTAATTAAGAATTATTGAAGATAGTTTTATTTATTCATTTTTTTAAAGAATTATTGAAAACACTTTTTAATATCTTTAATAATTTGGGGAATATTATGTATTTTTTTTTATGATGTTTGAAATTTCGTTATTTTCATTCCAATTTTATTTTTATACTTTCATAAACATATTTTTATAAAATTTCCCAAAAAATAAAAACTTTTTTAAATTTGTTATTAAATGTGCAAGTAAAAATGTGTTATTTAAAAATAATTAGTTAGGAAGTACGTTAGTTGACTATAACCAAAATTGTTTTAATTTTCCAATGAATTAGCTTCATACTGACAGAAATATATATTTTTTATTGAAACAATCGGCCAGTGTTTGCACAAAAATATGAAACTCGTTCAGTATTTTCCGTTTTTTTCCATAAACCACTCAGACGATTCTAATGATAGCATTATCCTTATACTGCATAAACACCTTCATTTTTATTAATGTATTTCATTTTTAAATTCTCAAACAAATTGAAAAATTTTATACATTAAAAAAAATGTTAATGATATTTTTTTTTTTCTTTCACTGTGATTTTTGTTTCAAATAATTCCATGTTATCAACTTCTCAAGTATGTATATATATATATATATATATATATATATATATATATATATATATATATAAAAATGTTCCAGAAGTAAACATTTTTATCATCTTTCAGGTTGATATACAAACTCCGAGAGTTTCTGGCAAAATTCCAATGGTGAGGATCCGTAATCCATGGGGTGAGACCGAATGGAATGGAGCCTGGAGTGATCAGTAAGCAAAAGTTTATTTTCATTCAAAACATTTGAAGTTGGCCATTTTGAAATATTTCAGGTATCAAGTGGCCTTCACCTCCTGATTGAAGTATTTGGTCGGCAGTGCAATCAAAGTCCAAAGCATCAGTTCAGATTTTTTACTTTTTTTTTTTTTTCATTCCAAACAAGGCATATTTGGTGTTGTGACTAATAAGAGACTGAAGGCAGTTGAGCAGCAAGATGTTTGTTCACATTACATTTAAACTTCTGCATGTTAGTGCAGTCAGAGAAGCAAGAAACAAGGAGGGAATTCCAAAGTCTAACTGTCCAAGGAAAGAAACTATTAAAGTAGAAGTAGGGGCCACAACAGTGAAGAGGTGGAATTTTGTTGCTTGTCTGGTTAGTCGGAAGTATGTACATCAAGGTAGCACAAGTGCAATGAGTTCATCAGAGCACATTCCATTAAAATACTTATAAAACAGGCACAGGGATGCAACATTGTGGTGATTGGACGGAGGTTGGAACTTGGCCAATTAGATTTGGGACACTATTTTTTTTTTTTTTTTTTTCCTTTGAAAAAGTGTGTGGGGGGGGGGCGTTGTCTAAGAACAAGAGACTATTGGGAGATACTCTAGCCCAGATGTGGTAAAAATACCCCATGCATGGACAAATTGTGGCTTTGTAAAGATATATAATACTCTCTGGTGTGAGTAGATTTTTTTTTTAGCATGTTTGCAGTAGCCTTGGCAATGTCCTCAATGTATTCCATTTCATGTTGCCTGTGAATGCTAAGCCGAAACTTTGAACAGATTTTTAACGAAAAAGTGTGTCCCATGTACATCTTTCCTCTTATTTTTTACCGACTGACTGTACTTCTTCGATCTGTTAGTGATGTAACAATCTTCCAGCAACTTCTTTTGGTGATTAAAAAAAAAATAAATTGTGGACTATTCTGTACTTTCAAAAAAAAATTATGAACTATTCTGTACTTTCATATAACAATTTTCACAGTTAAAGTCATCACATTGTGGTCCAAATTTACGACTCTAAATTCATCATTCTATAAAAATAGGCTTTTTTATCCAAGCGGGCACCATCTAATTTGCATTTGGGTAACGAGATTTCATGTTGCTTCATGAGACCCACCAGCATATAATCAGACATGGCAGCCATTATTTTATTGGAGGGGGGGAGAGTAATCGGACCCCATATGCTGGATAAAGTCAGAAGTTTCTATCAATTTTTAGCGATTATTTGCCACAAGCCATAACCAGGCATTTTATCACCCTTTCCTCGCTTCTTTGGATGTAGTTCTGCAGATAGATCTATATTTTATGTTTCTGAGTGGAGAAGGGTTGGATTATGCCTAACTTGGCAGCTCTTAAACATCCTGATAGGCTGGATTCCCTGAATTGAATGATGACAGATGAGTCTGCATGGCACCCTGTAGTTGGGTGAATGTCTTTCTCAACCTTATCCACAGCCCTCTGATCGAGTGCCATTATTGATAAAGCAGTAGTTCTTTGCCAAATGCCAAGCCATGCTCAGAAAACTTCCTCAGCCCAGTGACCTTTCATGATTTAGAAAGGTACTATACAGCAGTTTAGTCAAAGATACAGCCTTGGATCTACTTGGTTATTAGGTTAGTTTAGAAGAGATCGGCTCAAATGAAATTGAGCACTGGGTTTACATTATTTTGGCAATTCTGAGTACTCCCTGCTGATTGGTCCCGGATGTATATTTCTTCAGTTCGGAGTAGTGATTGCCTGTATTGCTATTTAACTGGATGTTGTTTTGTTTAACAGCATTTCAACTGATAGGCATCATTTTATGCCAGGAAAAGGTTTGTTTTGGTTGTCAATTTCTTGAAAAGTTAGTTTCTCCAAAGTAAAATGTTGTTTAGAGGAAGTTTGAATAATTTTGTTACTTTAAATACTTTACAATTTCTTGAAAAGTTAGTTTCTCCAAAGTAAAATGTTGTTTAGAGGAAGTTTGAATAATTTTGTTACTTTAAATACTTTACAATTTCTTGAAAAGTTAGTTTCTCCAAAGTAAAATGTTGTTTAGAGGAAGTTTGAATAATTTTGTTACTTTAAATACTTTACAATTTCTTGAAAAGTTAGTTTCTCCAAAGTAAAATGTTGTTTAGAGGAAGTTTGAATAATTTTGTTACTTTAAATACTTTACAATTTCTTGAAGCTCCACTTCTTGGGACACCTCTCCAATATTTGCTTTTCCAAAATATTTCTTCCAGATGTGTTCATGGCTTCTACACGATCAATAAATGTTTAAATAAAATAAAATATGCATCAAGTGCGCTTGAAAGCCAAATCACAACGCAATATTAGGAAAATAAACAAATATTTTACCTGTTTTAAATTCATAACATAAATATATTTCGGAGCCAAACTCCATCTTCAGTATGTTGTTTTCTTTTTTTTTTTTTTTTTTTCTTCCTTGCCATGTTGTAAAGTTGGAGAAAGAAAAGTCTGTTTGTAAAAAGCCGCGTGTTTTATCTCAGCAGTTGTATTTTGAAATGTTGGAACTGTGCGTAGGTAACATGAGAATAACGTCAAAGGTGTGAGTTCCATATAGAAACGCTGATTTAATTTGAGTATACTTCTGAAATATATTTGTGATAAATTTCAAACAAGTAAAATATTTGTTTATTTTCCTAATATTACGTTGGGATTTGGTTTCAAGCGCACTTGATACATATTTTATTTTATTCAAATTAAAACGTTTCCATATGAACTCTCATTCTTTGACGTTATCTCGCGTTGCCCACGCACAGTTCAAACATTTCAAAATACAACCGCTAGAAACAATGTGTGGCTCTTTACAAACAGACATCTTTCTCCAAATTTCCAACATGGCAAGGAAGAAGAAAAGAAAAATAACAACACAGTGAAGATGGAGTATACCTCTGAAATATATTTGTAATAAATTTCAAACAAGTAAAATATTTGTTTATTTTCCTAATATTACGTTGTGATTTGGCTTTCAAGCACACTTGATGCGTATTTTATTTTATTCAAATTAAATCAACGTTTCTATATTGAAACAACACTGTTGACTAAAAAAAAAATGTGCATTTTGATGTTTCCTCAGTTTGGATCAGTGCGTTAGTTTTCTATGCCTGATTCATAATCGATTCATCACCTTTCTTTGTCCCTTCAACTTTACTAGTCTTACTTTGCATGAAATTATAAATATAAAAAAAAAATTTATTCATAAAATTAACTAAAAACTTAGAACTACTCCTACAGAGATTTATTTTTATAATAGTTTAAAAATTTATGAATATAGATTCTGT
This sequence comes from Euprymna scolopes, assembly GCF_053919585.1. Lineage (NCBI taxonomy): Eukaryota > Metazoa > Mollusca > Cephalopoda > Sepiida > Sepiolidae > Euprymna > Euprymna scolopes. The sequence goes on from NC_136513.1 coordinate 48,222,639, forward strand.
TATTCAATTAAATTTATTAATTTATTTATTGCGGACTATTATCCTCATCTTTCTTAGTTGTTGTTTCATGACGTTTTGGTCAACTATTCCTCTGGCCTTCATCAGGTAGTAACCGCGACGGGATAGGAACTCTGAATCTCCTGACTGCATTCTCAGCAATTACTGCCTTCCATAGTTGTTGTCGTGTCACCACGTTTGCCCAACTAATCCTCAAGCCTGCTTTGGGTAGGATTGAAACTGCTATCTTCAGACAATTCTCACCTGGAACTGTAGAGATTCAATGTCTCTATCCACTGCGCCACGGACCCCAAAGGGCGATCAAGGTTGTATTTTTTGGTCTTATAAATCCATGTTTATTTATTATCTTCCGTGGTCGGGTCCGTATATATTATTGAGTTGGAATTCATTATTGAGATGAGTATTATTTTTATTAATTTATAATTTATAATTATTCATTAGAAACAGCATTTTTTTCGTAGTTATATTGGGTTCCAGAGGGTGAAATTGTCACCATAAACAGCATGTGAGGAGATTATATGAGGTTAAACTTTAAACGTTAATCAGGATTTTATTCTTTAAGCATTAGCTTAGGTTTAAAATTAGCTGAAATAGAAAAAGACTGAATTCTATAGAATTTAACAAAATGAGTAACAGGGAATGAAACAATGTATTAGGATTTTTATGGAATCCGCAAGCACGTTAGAATTTTTATTGAAGAAATGACTAATTTTAATCTTTTTATTTTTATTTTATTTATTTTTTTTTTTTAAGATCTGAAGAATGGCGCTTTATTCCTGAAGAAGAAAAGTTGGAAATTGGTCTTGTGAATGATGATGATGGAGAATTTTGGTAAGTTTGGGAAAATAAAAAGGTTTCATAGATGATTTTTTTGCATCTTTATATATCTACTTTGCCTGGTCATAAAATATGTATAAATATTATATTTTAATTAATGCAGAATTCTTTATTAATAAACAGAAATGCTATAGGTATTAAACATAATGTTAAATTCCTTTTTTAAAAAAAAATTTTTTTTTAAATGAAGTAAAAAGAAATCGAAAGAAACGAAGATATGTGCGAGTGATGTTAATTCTATTACTAACACTCTTTTTTTCTTGTTCCTCTTTTATTAAAATACTAGCAGGCCACCCAGCATTGCCTGGTCCTGAAATATGCATAAATATTATATTGTAATTAATGCAGAAGTCTTATTACAAACAGAAATATCATAGGTTAACGTTAAATTCTATAAAAAAAAAAAAAAAAAACACACAAGAAACTGAGACATGTATGCAAGTATTGTTTTTTCTTCCAAACAGTTCATTTCTTGCAAGTTAAAAAAAAAAAAAAACTACTCAAGCTGAGACCAAAACCTAAAGCCAGTGAGTTATGTATGATAATCATTAGGCCAGCTTGACACAATCTTTCAAAAATGTTTTCAAGCCTACTTATTAACATAAGCAATCTGTCATGTGAACGGTTTGCGCATGCGCATTCGTGAAACAGTTGACAAATAGATAAAATAAAAATCTGATGCCCCCACCCCACACACTAATTTTTCAATTTAAACCCCCTTAGCAGCCCTGTTTTCTGGATGAAAACTGATTAAAAGGTTTGCCAGATGTCTTAATACCCTATATACCAAATTTCAAGTCTGTGGATCAAAAATTTGTTGAGTATATTGGTTTAGAAGTGTCCTCTCACACACATACATTCTCACTTTTATAGATACTTAGATTATACTTACAATTGTAACAATATTATATATATATATATATATATATATATATATATTATATTAGAGACAAGTGTATAACCCTTTATGACCTGATTGAACTAATTCATTCAGTCATAAATAAATGAATATAACGGCATAAATAAAGTGGGAAGTGATTCAGATACACCTTGTACATATTAGTTCAGTATCTGGGTAGATGCCAGGTACCCCCAGATTGCAACTGTCCATTGTTTACATTCAGTATGCCGCCATCTGTCTCAGAGTGGAGGGTTTTGTTTGTTGTCAAGCACAATGGATAATAATCAAAAATCTTGATTCCAGTAAAGCAACTGTCCCTGACAGCATTCCTATTATAGTGCTGAAAAAGCTTCAACCAGAACTTGCTCCCATACTTACAAAGCTATTTAAGCGTTGTCTAAGGAAAATTGCTTCCCAACACACTAGAAAACCTCATTAGTTTGCCCCGTATTTAAAAATTCAGGTGATCGCTCATCTCTCTCTCAATACAGACCAATCAGTCTTCTGTACATCATGAGTAAGTTGCTAGAATCTATGTTAAATAGAGAAGTAGTCAACCACCTCAGAAAAAATAACCTCCTCAGTGACATGGAATATGGTTTCCATTCTGCTAGATTTACAGCTGCTGTGTTAACAGTTATATCTCATAGGATTAGCAAATCTCTCAATGGAGGCTTCCTTTCTAAGGCAATTTCCCTTGACATATCAAAAGCTTTTGATGGAGTATGGCATAAAGGTCTACTCCACAAAATCTCCAGCTACAGTATAGCTGAAAACGTCTTTTCAATTATTAAATCATTTCTCTCTGATAGGTTCAGAAGAGTAGTGGTTGATGGGCAAAAATCAGAATGCTGAAGTCCCTCAGGTTCCATCCTAGGCCCAACTCTCTTTCTGATCTACATCAATGATCTTCCAAATCACATTGTAAGATCATTTGTAGACATTTATGCTGATGACACAATCATCTATGGCAACACTTCGTAAACAACCAAGTTCTCTCTGATTCTTTCTTCTCTGATCTTGAGCACATATTGCAATGGGGGAAAAAGGTGGCTGGTTAATTTTAATGCATCTAAGACCAAACTTCTATCTTTCCATCATGAACACTCTGATCCCTGTCTGGTATCAATTGAAACGAATGGCTCTCATCTTGAGGAGGCTCCATGTTTTGACAAACTTCTGGGCTTGACCTTTACACCTGATCTGAGATGGAACACGTACATCAAATCTGTTGCCAAGGCTGCTGGGAAAATGGTGGGATTGTTCTATCATTCATTAAATATCTCACTGCTGATGCAATTCTCTACACTTATAAGAGCCAAGTGCGTCCAAGGATGGAGAACTGTTGCCATATCTAGGCAGGAGTTGCTAGAAATAGCTTATCCTGCCTTGACAGAGTTCAAAATAGACTTCGTAGCCTAGTGGAGGATACCCTTTACTTTTCCCTGGAACCTCTTTCCCACAGAAGAGACGTGGCAAGCTTGCCTCTGCTTTATCGTTATTTTCATGGCAAGTTCTCGTCTGAGCTCCAATCTATGGTTCCTTCCTGGCCTGACTTACACCAAAAACACTTTAGTTGAAACCACTATCAATAATTTCCCCCACTGTTTATCTGTGCCTAAGCCTAAATGTAGATTCCATGAACAAAACTTCTTTCTTAGAACTGGACGCCTGTGGAACTCTCTTCCGTTTTCCAGCTGACTACAATATGGTTGTCTTCAAGTCCAACGTGAACAAATTCTTGATTAGCCATCACCTTAAGTAATCCAATTTACCAAATTTCCACTACTAACGATGGCTGGCATGTTCTCCTTGACCACTCCCTCGTTAACCCTTATCCTAGAGTGGCCTCCGGACCTTGATAAGTGGTGACTCCTTTGCAAAAAAAAAAAATGTTTATGAAATGCAAAAATTCTCAGTGGTAGTTTAGCTATCGTTTTCTAATGGAAGAACGTTCTAGTGAAAAAATCTTAAAATCCTGTTATCATCCTTTAAACTAAAATTAACAAATAATTTTTTAATCATCTACATCATAATTCAGGTCATAAAGAGTTAGGAATTAGGATGGGAAGTTTCCACATTTAAAATTAGATGGAGTGGAATTTTCCATCTTGGATTAGAAGTCTACATGCCCTGACTCTGACATCACTGGCACAGTAAATGGATGTGGCAAATTGATAAAGATGTAAAACGGGCAGTTTGGCTTTTGGATAGTGATTTCCTCCCGTACATTGAAAGAACAAATAAAAGCACAAAGAAATTTTTTTTTTTACTTAGAAGGTCACCACTTATCAAGGATTGGAGGCCACTCTAGGATAAGGGTTAAGTGTTGGGCAGCTTGTGAGACAACACGATCAGTTATGGTGGAAATTGGGTAGGGCATACATTATTTTAGGGGACAACTCAATAGGAATTTATTCACATTAGATTTCAAGACAACCATGTTATAGTCAGTCGGGAAGCAGAGACATTGTATTGTTTTCCACAGACAGTTCTGTGAAAGAAACTCTGCGCATGGAATTTTTGTTTGTGATCAACAACACCTCTATCCCCATAATGGTACACAATTACCAAAGAAAAAACCCACCCACCATACTAACACACATGAAAAGCAAATTGTTCTGTGATAATTAATTTAAACCAGCATTTCTTTTGGTGAGCCTTGGGCCCCCCTTACTGAATAGCTCAACACTCATGCCCCCCCCCACACACACACGCTTCAACAACAACACAAAAATGCAAATGTTTTATGTTGTTTATTAAGTTACTCTAAAATTATAAATCAAAACGATAATTTTGCTGGAAATAACACACTTGCTGTTGAGCCCGATAATTAAAATAATCGTTTTTGGCATCGGAAAACAGGCACAAATTTTTACAATACCGATTCTGATACTTAAAAAAGTTCCAATTTTTTTGATTCCCGAATCTAATTCCGATTAATCGTCCCAACACTAAAAGATAATAATAATGATAATTTTATTTTGGAACAATTCATTTTAAAATGAATAAAGTCGAGATTTTTTTTACCTTATGGACATCAGATTAATCATTAATCACCATCATTTGATGATCTCATTTTTTTTTTTTTTTTTTTTTTTTTTTTAAATGTTTGATGGGTGTCAACATACATACAAACGTGAATGCATTATTATATAGCTTCATCCACTTCCAATTTTTATTAATCTAATTTTTTTATGACAGGATGTCATTCCAAGATTTCGCCAAAAATTTCAAAAAACTTGAAATTTGTAACTTGGCACCAGATTCTTTAGATGAAGAAGAATTGAATGCAAGATCCAAGAAACGCTGGGAATCAACTTGCGAAAATGGATCCTGGGTGCCAGGTGTGAGTGCCGGTGGTTGCAGGAACTATATTGGTAAGTTCTTTGGTGGACAAAAATTAGCATTTACAATCAATTAGGTTGATCAAAAAATTACCTTTCTCATAAACATTTTTTTTCTCAAAAGTTTTCTAAATAAAGATTTATAATTTCGATTATTCTGATTATTAATCTCATCTTTTGTGTTATTCTCACGGAATGAGAAATTTAATTCACATAATCCAGATTATACAAGAATTAATGGTGCTTCTTCGTTATTAGAGTGAAATTCAAAAATTGAAATATTAAATTGCAAGTACAACCAATGGTATCTACTTACTTGTTATGTCTCAGTAATGAACATATCCAAAAATTACAAAAAAGCGATAAGGTAGAAAATTAATTATTAATGAAAATTTTTTTCAAAGACGATTAGAGAAAATTGAGTTTTGCTAAAAAAATAAACAAAAAGTTGAAATTATAATAAGGGAGGTAATTATTTTCTAAAAACTTTGAAAATCTTAAACCAATTTAGCAAAACTCATTTTTCGTTGTCTTCGAAAACTGTTTTCATAACAATTAATTTTTTACCCCATGGTTTTTATGCCAAAACACTCCTGTCTTATGAATTTTCTAGTGATGGAAGAGTTTGTGATGATGTTATTGGACAAAGGCGACACGGCGGACATAGTCTTTTTAGATTTTGCCAAGGTGTTAGACTCCATCAACAACCATCTGCTCATACAAAAACTCTTTGTGTATGGTCTGAACGAATCGGTATGGACAAATAATTTCACTGCCTTGTAAGATACCTTGGGAAAGGCAAAGATTAAAGGCGTAAATCCTAACAAAAATCCGGTTTTGAGTCTCGATAGGCGAACAGTGAAGCACTGCAACACCTGTCCGGCAAATTTTGCAGCTGCTCTGGCTACAACCGTATTGGCTTGCCTTTCCATCGGACTTAGTCTTCAACACCTAGAAGGAGACCCTGGTAACTAGTGTCCTTATCATTCGCCCATGCTTGCTTCTGGAGAGCTAACTCCAGCTTCGACTTTATAGTCACAGCAGACGTTGGAGTGTACCAGACTAGATGCAGAATGCCATTGTCTCATTAGACAGAAGGTTGCCATCATCATTAGAATATGTTGCTGATTCTAAAAAAACTTTGAACATTCATGTATATTTCTTGAACAACTTTCGTCAACATCTCTTGGTAGTTTGTCAAAAGCGTTATCGAGATCTGCAAAGCAAAATACCATTTCTTATTTTCAAGGCATTTCTCTTGCTTGTTCCAGGATAAAAAAAAAAATATAGCATCAATGAATCTGCAGATATGCTAATTGTATTAGTCTTGCTCATATTGAGGATTGAACCTTCAACTTGTGAAAGCTTTGATTATTTCTTGGCGTTTTTATCTATCATGCCTCCAGCAGTTACATATCACGTGGATCAGGTAAAGGGTTCCATTTAAAATTCCATACAGATGCACCTAAAGGTCAAGTTTACCTCAATAGAAACGCAAGAATAACATCCAAGATGAGAATAATAATCCAAATATTCAAAATAATGTTTATCTCAAAAGTTTGTTAAACCTGTCTTTTCTTCCTCTTTTTCTTCCTCTTTTTCTCATTCTTTTTCTTTCTCTTTTTCTCATTCTTTCCCAGTATTTTTTTGTTTTTTTTTTTATCGGTACATCTTCTAATCTTGGGATGCCATCTATGAATATCTTTTTTTTATCTTTCCAGAGACGTTTTGGACGAACCCCCAGTACAAAGTGACTTTGACGGATGCTGATGACGATGATGATGACAACCTCTGCACACTTATCATAGCCATTCTACAGAAAGATAGACGAAAGAAAAGAAAAGAGGGGATTGATCTACTTACCATCGGATATATTATCTATAAGGTAAATGTTCATTATTTTTTTACCCTTTTTTTGCCCTTTTCTTTTTTTTTTACCCTTTTCCTTTTTTTACCCTTTTCCTTTTTTTTACCCTTTTCCTTTTTTTACCCTTTTCCTTTTTTTACCCTTTTCCTTTTTTTACCCTTTTCCTTTTTTTTACCCTTTTCCTTTTTTTTTACCCTTTTCCTTTTTTTTTACCCTTTTCCTTTTTTTTACCCTTTTCCTTTTTTTACCTTTTTCCTTTTTTTTTACCCTTTTCCTTTTTTTACCCTTTTCCTTTTTTTTACCCTTTTCCTTTTTTTTTACCCTTTTCCTTTTTTTTACCCTTTTCCTTTTTTTTATCCTTTTCCTTTTTTTTACCCTTTTCCTTTTTTTTACCCTTTTCCTTTTTTTTTACCCTTTTCCTTTTTTTTTACCCTTTTCCTTTTTTTTTACCCTTTTCCTTTTTTTTACCCTTTCCTTTTTTTTACCCTTTCCTTTTTTTTACCCTTTCCTTTTTTTTACCCTTTTCTTTTTTTTTACCTTTTTTTACCCTTTTCTTTTTTTACCCTTTTCTTTTTTTACCCATTTCTTTTTTTTTACCCTTTTCTTTTTTTACCCTTTTCTTTTTTTTTACCCTTTCCTTTTTATTTATTTTTTTTTTTAACCTTTTTTTATTTGGGTTATTTATATTTAGTGGGAGTTATTTCCCCACCTCTTACAGCAGGAAGATGTGACACAAGATTAGAAACTTGAGATTGAAAAACATTCAGCAAGTTAAACACTCTAGCCTACAACAAATTACTTAGCAACCTCATTGTTATTCCCTAATAGGAATGCATCGGGCGATTAGCAAGAAACTTAACCCTTTTCAAAGCACCAGAAGGTAAAGCCTGGGAGTGTGGACCACCTAGAACTGCACAGAACCATGTCAGATCAGTGCATCCTCTGTCCGACTCTGACATATTCTTGATTGGTATAAACTCTTTTTACCGTAGAGGAGGTTAGGTTTAAAAAGTAATAACTAAAATATTTAAAACAAACTATATATCTTAGATTTCATATCACTACGTTAAACTTAATTAAAAAGAACTTTTTATTTTTTTTATTTAAAGGGGGGGAGGGTAACTCTAAATTGCTGGTGCTTCATAATTTAACAATCTTCACAATAATATATCAATATGGGTGTGAAAAGTACTTTATACAACAGTTCACAGGAAGATCAGTAAACATGACTGTTCAATAGCATCAGGCTTGCATAGCACACAGATTAATGTACATACTTTACAGTTTCATCATCTTTTCTTCTCGTCTGTAGTTCATCTCATTTGGAGACGCTGAAATATACACCCTTCTAATTTAATTACATGAGAAGTAAAACCAATTCAACTTCTAGTTAAATTTCGACTGTAGCTTTATTTTCAGTCTTCAACAGATACATGTTAAGTCAGATGGAGTTGCACACCCGGGCTCATCTCCTATTGCTAGTTTTTGCATCTTCCTGTAGCATCCTCTTGCCTTCCTAGAACAAAAAGTGACAATCAGTCGCCATACGTATCTCTCCGTAACTAAAAACCAATTCTCCTGCTTAACCTAATGTAATCAAAATATTTCTTTGTTCTGAAACTTGATTATGTCATCTCTCTGCACCTGAAAATGCCAACTTTTGTTATTGTCCGAACCTATTTTTGTTATCGTAAACACTTAATTCAGACTTTGTTTACAATTCCATTCTTGTCATTTTTGTTTATTTTCTATTTGCTCCAAATATTTAACGTGTCTTTAATTTTTCATTATTTGTTGCAAATATTTAATTTGTTCTTTTTGCCTTAGCTATGCCAATTGCATAACTAAACTAGCTAGCATACTTGATAGCTAATCATAGGGCACTAATCTGTTGCACAACCACTTTCCCATTGTCATTCTACCAACCTCACTTCTTATACCTTTGTTCCTATTTACTTGCCTCCCTACGAGGGCAGAGTTAGACACAAGGTCGGTTTTTAATGTGGGGAAAATCCAGCTTCCCAAAAAAGGCACTCTGGATAGGAACAAAAAATAAAAATTGTCTCAATCATGAAGAATTTCTCCTCCACTGACCGAGAATAGAAAAGGTGAAATGTAGCATCAGGACACTGTGATCTTGGCCTGAAGATCTTATACCTTTGTTCTGTTGAAAACTATTTCCTTTTTTTTTTTTCCTTTTTTTTTTTTTTTTTTAACCATTGTATAACAATTGGGGGGGGGGGTCCATAGTATCATATTTTCATTCTTTTTTTTTCTCTTCATAATGCACAACAAAAAATAAGATTTTTCTTTTGATATTTTGATTTCATTTTTATTGATAAAGTTTTGTGTCTTTATTTATTTTTATTTTTATTTTTAGTTAAAAGAAGGACAAGAAGACGGAGTAAAAGACGTCAACTTTTTCAAGTACAATTCTTCCTGTGCCAAATCCCCGTCTTTTATCAACATGCGAGAGGTTTGTGGTCGTCACAAATTGGAACCGGGATCTTACATCATCGTTCCATCGACATTTGAACCAAGGCAGTCGGCAGATTTCTTGTTGAGAGTCTTCAGTGAAAAAGCAAACACAACAGGGTAAATGTTTTTCTTTTTTTTTTTTTTTTTTTTTTTTTTCTGACAAATCATTATGTCTTTACTAGTGTTGGGATGATTAATCGGAATCGGGAATAAGAAAATCTGAGCTTTTTGGGGAATTGGTATCGGAATCAGAAAAATTTTAGCCTATTTTCCGATACCAAAACAGATTCCTTTAATTATCTTTATTTGATTTTGATTTAAGAAACATCTTCCACTGCTTAAAGTAATAATAAAATAATAAATATTTATTGATTTTAACTTCCAGTAAGACTAAACTCTCTAGATCATCCCCTCACAAGTGTGTTTTTACATTTGAGAAAATATAGGCACATTTAAGATGCATTTCTTTTTACAATAATCGGGACAAAATAACACTTTTATAGTTAAATATGTAGAGATTTCTAAAGAATCGGAATCGGTAATTGTATCAGAATTAAGAAAAATATTGAATCTTCCCATCACTAGTCTTTACCATATTTTTTTATTACGATTTGATTTTTTGGTTCTTGTGCGAAATTCCTCTTATATTAAAAAATAAAAATAAAGAAAAATCGATATGATGTACATACCCAATACAAAATGAAAATACCATATTCCAAAAATCATGTAAATTGATCAAGTAGTTTTATTTTTATATAAGAAAATCAAATTTTATAAGTAATAGAGGAGTGGCTATGTTATCCATCATTTTGAAAACGATCTAAAAATTAAAAAAAAAAAAAAACAGATAACTCAATAATTGAAACTTGCGAGATTTTATTGTAATGCCTACAAATTCCCATTAATCACTTAAAAATGATTTTCTTTATAAAACTTCTTGATCAATTTATGTGACTTTTAGAATATGATATTTTTGTTTCATCATGGCTACGTACATCATACAAATTTCTCTTTATTTTTTATATGAAAGGATAAGACTGCTTTGGTTAGTAGATATAGAAGAGTAAGGAGTGGTAGAAGAGGCTAAGAAAGAGGGATAAATAAAGACCTGTCCAGAGATAGGCTAGTTTGTATAGCATAGAGTTGTGTGAACACCAGAAGACTTCGTTTGTGTGGCTACATTGAAAGAACGGAATTTTTTAGTGTTCGTAGATGTTGAATTGTTTAGGTAGCTGATTCAGTTCACCAGGAAATACCAAGGAAAACGTACAAACATGATTAAAAATGGGCATAAGGGAAAGATGAATTAATAAAGACCTGTCCAGAGATAGATTGGTTTGCGTAGCATAAGGAGTGTGCTGAACAGACGACCTCGTTAGTATGGCCACAGCGAAAGAATGAATGCTAAAAACAAAACCTAGATGAAAGTTCTTGGTTTAATAGATGTAGAACAGTTGAGGTAGCAAGGTTAGTTTACATGGAGAAAGTCAAAAGAAAACATGGGAGGAAATGATAAAAATGAACAGAAGAGGGATAAATAAAGACTTGGTCAGAGATAGTTTACTTTAGAAGTAAATTTTTAAAAGCTCTCTAACACATACCAAAATATGTAAAACTGATGATGATGATTTAATTTTTTTATTTTTATTTGAAAATTTTTTTTAATGTTAATTTTTTTTTTAATTAATTTTTTTATTTGATTGTTTTTATTTTAATTTTTTCTTTGTTTATTTATTTTTTCTTTGTTTTTATTTTTTGTTTAATTGTTTTTATTTTAATTTTTATTTATTTATTTTTTATTATTATTTTTTATTTTATTTTATTTATTTATTTTTTTTTTTTTTTTAGAGTTATGGATGAACAAACAAGCTTGGATGATGTGCAGGTAAAAGATGATCCATTTCTTTTTTATTTCTTTAAACAATTAAAAAAATGTTATCTTCCAATTAACAATTAAGTGTTTATTCTTGCCTTCCATACTTTTCAGGGTATTGTATGTCTACATCTTCATTTTGAATATTACATTTTTGAAAATGTCTTATCAATAAATAGAAAAGACATTGTCCATATTATTGTAAAATATTTTTGCTATTTCAGGTTTTTTATTCTTTTTTTTCTTCATTTTTTTTTTTTTCATTTTTGTTCTTGTTTTAATCAAATCTAAAATTACAAAACGTCTCTGCAAAATTGCCATAATTCCATACATTTAAAGATGGAGAGATGGCTTGTCTTTATTTTTTGTTTTTTATATGGAAATTGCTCCAGACAAGGTATGAAGCCACTTGATGTAAGGAACTAAAAAGAGAATACTACTTCAAGGTCAAAAACCAACCAATGATGAGTGTTATATGAATAGTCCGACCCAGAAAAAGGCAATTCTTCTCCCTTTGTCAGAAACCTCACTCACGGAATGCGAGGACTAAAGGACAAATCAAGTGAAGCAAGATTTACGAGATTGCTAAAAATAAATTCAAGATCAACCTTATACTCTGCTGTTTATATTTTTTATTCCAGTATTAATAGGAAGCACTATGACAGTTTGAACTTGTGCAAAAAAAAAAGTATACCCATTTCTTATTCCATCCTTTTTATGAAAATCGCTTCCAGACAAGGCATAAAGCCATTTAATTTAAGGTGTTAAAAGAAAAAGATTTAATTAAAAACTAGTCAACAATCAATATTAAAACGATGGATTCCAACCTGGAAAACAGCAATTCTTTCCTCTTTGTCAGAAATATCACTCATGGAATGTGAGGACTAAAGGACAAAATAAGGAAAGCAAGAGTTACGAGGCTGTTGAAAGTAAATCAAAAATCCAAAGATCCATTTTCTATTTTCAGTGTTTATATTCTTCAAAGTTGTATTCGCAATGAAATGATTGAATATTAATTCAAAGAATTATTAAGCACTAGCCTGGGTGCCCAGCGTTGCCCGGAGGTGTGTGCTGAGCAAAAAAAAAAAAAAAAAAAGTGGTAATAGGCAGGCAGGCTTGAACCTGTACAGGGAAGGAGAAAAAGGATGGGAAAAAAAAACTTGACGTCTTTGCTGCTGCGACCACCATCAAACCGGAAGTGACGTAGGCTAGACAATCTAAAAGAGGGAATAACTTTTAAAAATATCGGTGAAAAAAGCGACCCCTCCTTGTAGAAAAGAGTCCAGTTGAGGGTGAAGGAATTAATCTTTTTGGCCAATTTTTCGATATTTGTAGTCGAAAGTGTCGAGCTTTAAAATTATACTGATCTCGTGAAAATCTGTCGCCTCTGTTGAAAGTTTTAGGCACACATACATACAAACATACATACATACATACATTTAAACAGACAGGTGAGATTTATATTATAGATGTCGGGTTTTATGCAAAACCTGACAAAAAATCACTACAGTGAGAGAAAGGGGGAGCACGTGTTTCTTCTAAAATCCAATTCGTTCTTATTGACTCGCAAGCTCACCAAATTATTTTGATAGAATTTAGTACTTCAAGTTTAAAAACGATAAATGTTAAATGGATAGATTCTAACCTAGAAAACAGCAATTCTTTCCCCTTTGTCAGAACCGGTCCTGGATATGACCTTAAACTATATCCAATGGTGAGGCCCCCGTTTGCGGGCTTTGGGGAGTGTGGAGCCACCCTTTAATTGCCATTGCTCCCAGGTCCACTCTGACCCGGAGTGGTAGTACCTGTTAGGGTCCCAACTATGGCTTAAATAGAATCTGACCTAAAAAAAAAAAAAAATTTACTTCATTAAAAATCGTTCCTCAAAATAACTAGATTCGGCATTAAATAACCTAAAAAAAGGTTGATATGCCGTAAAACAAAAACAACCAACCAACCTTTGTCAGAACCATTATTAAAAATATCAATGTGCGTGGATTTTTTTAATATTGAAGAGTCGTCTCTCTTTAACCCTTATTTAGCAGTGATATAAGCAACTTAGTCTATAGCACGCATAAATGTCTACAGAGTGAGAAAATGAATACCATGAAAAGATTTTCTTTTTTGACACTATTATACGACTACAAAAGTCTCATTTCTCCCAATCAGTCCCTAAGTCCGTGGTTCTGGTCCTATGTTGTAAACATATGTCCAAGATTTTAGCTTTGAGTTGGTGCATCTAAATAAATCTTAGACAAGCATCTGTTAGCATTAATCATTGATTTTCTACCTTCTTTTTCTTTTTTTTTTCTTTTTTTTTTTTTGCCTTTATTGAAGTTTATTTCCGAAAATGTTAAACTAATGTTGTTGCTGATGATGATGAAATAACATTTTTGTTTTTCATGTTCTTTGGATTCAATGGATTACTGCTCACATCTTCACAATGTTTCGGTCGATGTAACTTCCACCATTCTTCAGGTGTATCTTGTGGAACTTGGTAATCTACACAGAATTTCGAATGGAACTCTTTATTCAATCCCCAGGAGTAGGATACTTTGTTTCTGCTAGCCATGACCAAGTAGAAGTCTTAAGTATTTCGTAATTTTATTTAGAATGTCAGCCGCACTGATAATTGAACTCCATAATAGTGTAACCTTACAACTGAATTTTACCACATACTTTATTCATTACGCCACAGAGGTTGCATCGACCAAAACATTGTGAAAATGACACTCAAGATGAGAACAGTAGCCCAAATAATCCAAATAATGTGAATAATCAATCCTCATCTCAAAAATTCAGGAACATGTTTGCTTTTGTTAATTAAAAATTGCAATTTTGTTCAATTCACTTGCTTAATCTCATTTGTATTCAAACTAAAAAAAAAAAAATTATAAAAAATAACTTTTGGGCTCAATTGTACCATAGCGATCGTTAAAATATTTATACTGTTTGGTTTTTGTCCACATTTTGTATAAAATTTCTGACATTTTTATCTTTTTCTCAAATCATAACATTAATTTAATGCTTTAATTTGCTGGTGACCATTTTGTTTATTATTGAAAAATGTTTTTATTTTTTAAAAACAAAAACAAACCGTTTGACCTAAAAATAAAAAAATATCATTATTGAATAATTTTTACACAAAAAACAACTTTTAATGTAACTGAAAAATTTTAAAGCAAAAAAAATTCTAGTCAATCATTTAATAATGTCAAATTATCAAAAAGAAGTGTTGTCACGATGGATAGAAATTTTGCGTGAAAGTTTCATTTTTATATATATTGAAAAGTATGTTAGAATTTTATTTCAAGACAAAAAGTATTATTTCACATGAAGTATTGATGTTTTCTAATATTAGCAGTGAAACCTGGTGTTGTCCAGGATTGAATGAAAAAGTCCCATGTCCTTCTTCTATATTAAAAAACAAAAAAAGCAATAAAGATCTAAAATCAAGAAAAGCAGTTTTCATTCGAAGTTCATGTCACTTTTTTTTATTCTTATATTGACAATTTATAAAGATCGCAATCATAGAAGAAAAAAAAATTGTTTAAGCAATAAAAATAGTTTTATGTTGTTTCCGTTAAATATTAATAAAACATGAATCGATCCATTAAAAATCCAGTTAGTATTATGTATCTAAAATTGAGAAAAGCACGCTTGAAAAGTGTCAACATCATGTGAATTAGCTGAAACAAAACAAAATTGTCACTGAATTTTACCTGATGTTGTGTTTATCTAATAGCAAAACTTGAGTGAAAACTGCTGTTCTTGATTTTATATTTTTATAGCTCTTTTTATTTTCTTTTTTTTTTAATGGGGGGAAATTCTGGACAAAAACCGATTTTTTTTTTTTTAATGATAAACAATATTATGAGAGGATTGATAATGATGGGTGGGATGGGACAGAACTTGATTACTCAATAGGATGACTTAACGGTTATTTGTCGATGTTAGACAATGACTGACAAGATTGGAAACGATGAGTAAAAGACAGGATTCGATTGCTTATGAGGACAATTTATGACAAGTATTTGTTGACATTGGATTCAAATATGATTGCATTGTGGTCAGCAGAGAAGTATTTCTGTGGTATCTTGTCCCACAGATGAAAAGTTCTAAGAAAGAAACTCTGTTCATGGAAGTTCTGTTTGTTTTCAAATAGACATAAGATGAAAGGAAAGTTCAGAGATTATAGTTATGTGCATTTGTTGCGGTGAAGACCATGAGTGGAAAAGATAAAATTTGATTACTTCAGAAGATAGTTTGAGAAGCAGTCCCTTGGCAACGTGTTCTGTGGACAGGAAGTTTTTGAAAAGACCCAAAGACCACTTAAGGATAAGTTAATGAAATCAGCAATTGTATTGATGAACAAGGCTATGAGAAGATTGGAAACGATGAATAAAAAAGGACAGGATTTGATTGCTTAAGAGGACAGTTTATGACAATTATTTGTTGACAATGAATTTAAACATTGTAGTCAGCAGGGAATTATTCCTGTGGTATTGTATTCCACAAATGGGAAGTTCTTGAAAAGAAAGTCTGATCATGGAAGTTCAGTTTGGTTTCAGTTGTGCAGAAGAATAAAATGAAAATTGTTTTTTTTTCGTTCTATTGCACGTGCTATGGTAGACCGTTTTTTCTATGTCAAAAATGGAGATAAACATGCGCGGATAAATCGGAATGTTGTAACTTTACGCAAGGTATTTTAGATCCTTATGCGAAGAAAAATAGCACAAATGATTTTTGCTTTCTTTGGAATTTTTATTGAATTTAATTTTTTATAAATTCCTCAAGATTTTCTCAGGGTCCTCCCCTCCCTCAACACTGAGTGAATTTTACTGGAAGATAAAAGAAATGATTTTGTATGATAATTTGGTGCGTTTTTCGTCTGGAAGCTATTACGACTGATCTGGTAGCTCCAGGAAACAAGAAAGGAAGAAAAGGAAGAAAAAAAAATGAAAGGAAGAAAAGGAATAAAAAAAAAAAAAGAAAGGAAATAAGAGAAAGAAAAAAAAAGAGTTTGGGAAAAGCAGAAGGAAAATAGAAAGAAACATTCTTCAACACTGGACAAATGTTTCTGCAAAAATGATTTTGTAATAGACAATTTCGCATCTGAAAAACTTCATATCCAAGTGAAATTACAAATTCAATAAAATACTTAAAAATGGATAATAGCTTATCTATCTGATCGGGTTCCTTGCACGGACCAATGTGACTCTCTCTCCAGATTTCGCTGTCTTACATCAACTGCCTCAGATTTTCAGGATCACAGTTGGCATCATGTGCAATTAACTGGATGTACGTGGATCTAGGTCATCCTATGCTCGTGTGCCGTGTCGTAAAGTCCACAGCAATACATTACTCACCAGCTCTTGCTTGCTTCTCTGGCAGTAACTGGTAAATCATAAATGTCACTCTCTGATGGTTGTAGATATGGCAGGTAGGTTGCCATAAAGGTGCTACTTTGTGGGATGATCTTGCCAAGATATATTTAACACTGTTCGTAGCATATGAGTGTACATGCCGTTTAGCTTTCTTTGCAATCTTTTAGTGATTGTCCCGTGTTCTAGCACTGTAAACAAGAACAGACTCCACCACTGCTCTGAGAAACTGCCTTTTTAGCTTGTCAGTTAACCTTGAGGTCCATACTGACCACAGCTTATCTAATGCAGCCCATGCTTTTGAGATGCAAATTTCAATATTTCTTTGCGTGAAATTTATGTTGCTGGCCAGGGATTCATAAACTCGGTGACTTCTTTCAGTGTTGTTCCATCTAGAACTCTGATCTCCCCCTTCACATTGAAAGTCATAAACTTTGTCTTATCCGCATTAACGTAAAGACCAATGTTATTTGCAGCTTAAAAGCTTAGGTTTTGACGTTGAGTTAGAACATTGGAGAATGGCTGATGAGCCTCTAATCAAGGTAATAAACCATCTTTGCTACAAACTGAATGCATTCCTCATAAGATTAAACAAGCAATAGACCATATCTAGAAATGATAATATTTTGAAGGTCTATGTGCATTCGGTTTTCATGTCTTGTAGGAATGGTGGAAGGGTGCAACAAAAGTAAACCACCAAAAATATGGCGGGATAACGTATGCATGGACTTCTAAATGAGTCGGTAGACCAAATAGTGAGAGAAGATCTTAAACATGTTTCAGACATGATAGATCATATTCTGTCATATTTAGAGAAAACGTTTGATGATGATGCAATTTTTTTTTATCAAACAAAACAAAAAAAAAAGTGGATTTTTTTTAATTTAATTTTTATAAATTCCTCAAGTTTTTTTATTTTTTTTTTTTTTTTTTTTAGGGGTTTTCTTTTTTTCTTCCTCCCAAACATATACATTTTTCAGCACTTCTACATTATATAAACAAAAAAAAAATATGGAATGTCAAGTAAAGCAAATGCTACTTATGTAATTGTCAGGTTTCAAATAGTAATATATCATAAAAAAATTACAAAAAACGATTAGGTAAAAAAAGTAATTATTAATGAAAAGAGAAATTTGTAAAATGAAGCAAAATCACTTACTAAAAAAAAAAAAAAAAGTTGAAAGGGGAGATAATTCAATTCTGTTGCTTATGTCATATGACGAACGTAATTCAAAATGTATTTTTTTATTAGAATCCTTTGAGATGATAAAGTTGTGTATTTATTTGTAGACTGTTATCCTCATCTCCATAGTTGTTTCACCACGTTTCGCGGTTAATCACTTGAAGAAGGCCAGAGGATGAGTTGGTCGGAACATGGTGAAACAGCAACTATAAAGATGAGGATAACAGTCCGCAAATAAATAAATAAATATGATTCAAAATGTCAGACAAAATTTATTCTCCATATAAACTTTATCAAAAACAGTTTTCATTTAATAATTATTTTTCTACCTTATCATTTTCCATAATTTTTGAATGTGTTACTATTTGCGACATGACAATTATGTAGGTAAGATTTGTATCCTTGAAATTCAATATTTCTTTTTCGTTTGTATAATATACAAGCACCCGTTTTTCTTTATGTATTTTACATCACATCATCCCATTTTTGTTATCTTTTTTTTCCACTTTTTCTCGTCTTATTACTGGAATTGTGTTGCTTGCATCACAAGTTACACGCAGTCAGTATATGTCGCCTGCAAGCTGAACCACCACGCCATACGAGGGAGCTGCATCCTTTTTCACAAACGTGTTCACCTGCCGCTGGTAAACTGGTTGAATGCAGTCAAAATATCAATTTCCAGAACATTGTACCGATTTATATCTCCCCTGCGGGTGTCAAGGTAGTTGAGTCGATTGGTATGACGTGCATGGAGTTGACATATACACAACGCTCTCCACATCCGACCTTTCAATCCTTCCGTTTCTTTGCATGATTGTTTTTTTTTGTTTTTTTTTTTATTATTATCCTCAAATTTTTTTTTTTTTTTTTTTTTTTTTAAGTAAAAATGTTTAAGTACAAAAACTAAATAAGGTAAATTTATTTTTGGTCCAGATTCAGAATCTGGCCCAAGGTTGTGTCAGCATCTTCCGGCAGTTTACAATAAGCTGCTGGGGTAAAAAAAAAAAAAAAAAAATACAGTGGTATTATCCCTGGTTGAAAGAGAAAGTTTTTGTTTTGTTTTTCTTATGGAAATTGCTCCAGACAAGGTATGAAGCTACTTGATGTAAAGAGCTAAAAAAAATATACTACTTCAAGGTCAAAAACTTGCTAACAATAAGTGTTAGATGCAAAAGATTCTGACCAAAAAAACAGCAATTCTTCCCTATTTGTCAGAAACATTGCTCATGGAATGTTAGGACTAAAGAACAAAATAATGGAAGTGAGCGTTACGCAATTGCTGAAAGTTTTCAGTGAATATTAAATTCGCACTTGTACATTTCTGCATTCATTAAAACTTAAAATATTACTTTTCGGCACAATAACAAGTTTGCATAACTTCAAATTAGCCAAATTATTCACTGTAGTTAAAACGGTAGCCGCTTATAAAGTTATTTCACAAAAATAAAATTACAACCTGAGAATCTTAAAAATGAAACTACTTTTCTTTTTGTTTTTCTTTTTTTCACTAAAGTTTAAAATATTACTTTTCGACATAATTATAAGTTTGCATACAAAATTAGAATCATATTTGCTGTAAGTACTGAGAATTGTTATTTCTAAATTAAAAAAAAAAAAACATTTTTCTTTTTCTTTTTTTTTTTTTTTTTTTTTTAACTAAAAATACCACCACAATTTAGTAACTGAAAAACCTTAAAAATTGATAAAAATCTGATAATTTAAAATTTATTTTGTTAAATGTTTGAGACCCCTTAGAATAATATGGTACTAAGTGACACTTTTATGTATGGTGCTTAGTCCGATATGATTCTGAGTGTCTCAATTAAATCTTAGAACTCTAGATATTTAAATTTTCTTTTTGTCACCTACATTTTTTTTCCTTTTGCCTTTGATTGTGTCTGTGTGAATTGTTTCAGCTTCTGCTTTGAAAAATAAAAATATTTTATTCTTTTTCATTAATTTATGTTTTACTTCTGTTTTAAAGACCCTGTCATCGAGAATAGATTTTTAAAAATATTCTAAGGATTACTTCCATTGACTGTAATTTGTGGAACTTAATTTACTTGCCTCCTCAACAAGTTAGACACAGGGTCGGTTTTAATATGTAAAAATCCAGCTCCTTATAAAGAGGCAGTTTGGATTGGAGCAAAAACTTAAGTTGCCTCAGTCGAGAATAATTTCTCCTTTTCACTGACTCAGGACAGAATAAAGTGCAACATCAGAATAGATACTACATTAGCTAAAAGGCCGTGAATCACTTAATTTTCTTTTATCAAATTTTAACATATTTTTTTTAGATAAGGAGTGATAATTTAGAGTATTCGGACTACTATTCTCATCTTTATTATTTTCACGTTTCCGCTGAGTTCCAAGCTTTTCAAAGTGCACCCTGTCGAGCTACGTAGAACTGAACCTTTTATTTACTCCATAAGGGTAGATAGTTCTTGTTCTCTCAGCCATGATTAGTAAAATTTTTATGTCAGTCTTAGCTAATATCACTGTAGATATTTTGATTGGAGAGTATATTGATTCACATACTGTTTTCTATGTATGCCCGTTGATTTGGCATTTATAAGCATTTCCTTCAGTTCTTGTGTTGTGGCCTAGAGGTAAGATGCTAGCCTACAAAGTCAAGAGTGACTTTGTGACTGGGTTTGAATTTCCTGACTGGCTTCGTCTCCATATCTGGTTTGACACTCAGCATTTGGAGCAAATGCAGAGGCTGGCGACCCGGTCGGTGCGAGGTTTTCATAACCTTTCTTACTAGACCCGTCTGCGGAAGCTGAGCTTTTTTTTTACTGAAGGGGGACCTAATTTTGGCCTATAACCTCCTTCATGGATATTATGGCCTCCCTCGGGATCTCCTCTTCACCTCAATACAACGTGAACTGAGGACATGACCTGAAACTGTTTCATCAGAAATTTCGGCTAAACCGACGAAAAGCTGCATTTTCCATCTGCATATCGGCTCCCTAGAATAGATCCAACCGTATTTCTGATCGTCTAAATTCGCAGCACCCCTCTCTTCGTCTTTGTTCGCTTCCCCTTTTTCCCCTTTCTCTATCTCTCTCTCTCTTCCCGCACCCTTCCTAAGTGATGAAACATGTAATGCTGAATAAATTGAATTCAGTTATTTCCTACACTGCTGATTGCATAAATATAAAATACTAGTGTCTGTAGGTGTAAAAATATTTACTTGAAAAATATTTTATATATATATATATATATATATAAGAGCAAGTAGTTAATAAAACATGTTAAAAAACACTTTGAAAAAAGTTAAAACATATTTAATTTTAAAGAGGAAACACTAAATGAGTGGATAGTCCTTAATCCGCGGAGTTTTGAAGAAATATTTTCCTTCTCATCAGAGGGTAGGATTTAGCAAAATGCGGGATCAGATTTTGCTTGCAAAAGTATTTAATGAAACTACAAGTAAGTCATAGATCTTACTTGATAACAAAAAGTGAAGCAGAGGGAATAGGGTGAAGAAAAAAGTTATTTCACGTGAATGCATAGTCTGGTGGAGGGTAAAGTATCCAATGACGGTAAAATCCAAAAATGCAGAATCCAAGAAAGTTAGTTAAATTTCCATTCGCACAAGTAAAATCCGAGGGAATCGTGTAATTGGAAGATGGTCCAAAATAATCCAAAAGGCAGAAATCCGTGGAATAATTCACAAATAGGTACAAGGAAAAGAGAACGAATTTCAATAATATTATTAAAAGATATATATATATATAATGAACATACCTAATATTAAAAATATTGTTGGGACGATTAATCAGGAATCGTAAAAATCGTAACATGTGTGTTTTTTCAAAAATCGGGGGGGGGGGATAACAATCTTATAGTTAAATATTTAGAGATTTATAAAGAATCGGAATCGGTAATTGTATCGGAATCTGAAAAATATTGGAATCGTCCCATCACTAATTAAAAATATTTAAATTTGATAATTGTAATTATTAAACTAAGTTTATAATATTCATGCATGTATGTTTGAATATATTGTATGTATGTGAATATAAGAATCAAGATGAGAACAGTAGTCCAAATAATACAAAAACTATCGGTCCATATCTCAAAAATTCTCATCTAATTTTGAATCCTTTTCATATTACAATTAATGAAAGGAATATATTAATTTGAAGCAGCTGAATGGTCTTGACTAGAGTATCCAAATAATAATCTCCTAAGTCACCTTACTGAACAAGCATTTGTGGTTGGAGCTGGTATAATCTTTAGTATTCCCAGACGGCTGTGCCAGTCAGTATTTATGGCCTAACCAGCCAATCATATTTTTGTAAGTAAAAATAACCCGGATGTATTCTTATCTTGCATCAAGAATAAAATTTATCAATAAACATTTGGTTTTATTTGATTATATTTGGTTATAATTCTAAATTAAATATGCTCTTTCATTTTAAAAAAAAAAAAACCTGTGTTGCATGATGGGATTTTATTTTCTGATGTTTTAATTGAAACCTCTGATCCGTTCCCAACATATGAAAATTATCTCTTTCTTCCCTCAACTTCATTTTATACGACATTTCACTTTTTTCCAGATTTATATATATTTTGTTGAATTTAATTTCAACATAAATTATTTTTACTTATTTCAGTAATAATTTGTTTAACAATCAATTATTATTAATAGTTTTATTAATTAATGGGGTTTTTATTTCAGCTCTGGCACATTTCCTTGAATTGCCTATGCAGCTACAAAACTGCAGTTTAGTAAAAAAAAAAAAAAAAAAAAAAATTTTAATGATGAGAAGCATTTAGTTTCGAAATGACATGGCTTAAAGAGCTTTCTTTTTTTTTTTTTTTTTCTTATTGTTCTAATGGTATAATAAAGTTATAACTTTTATTCCGCATCTTTCATTTAGTGTGTGTATGTGCATATATATATATATATATATATATATATATATATATATACATACACACACACACACACATATATACATATTTGAACATTAGCGAGAATCTTTCTAGAGTTCTTTCAACTATCATCTTATCTGGAGAAAAATTGATAGCAATGAAAATAATATTACTGGTGAATATAGAGAGAAATGGGAGATGTTTCTTATTTTATATATTTAAGGTGCCAAAAGACGATTAAAATAAGCTATTTAATACAATAAACGAGTATAAGACGATTAAAATGGCACTACAAGGGAGAAAAAAAAAAACAGAAGCAGAGGTGGTCAAAGTTCCCCAAAGAGATTTAACGTTTTTAACAATTCCTTCTGCCGGCATATACTTGTTTGTTTATTTTAATCGTCTTTTGACACTTTACATATATATATATATATATATATGATATCCCCATTGCTCTTTATTTTCGACATTTTCATTGCTATCGATTTTTCTCCTGATGAGATGATAGTTGAAAGAGCTCTAGAGAGATTTCTGCTAATTTTCAAATGTGCTTATAAATTTTGTACATCCAAACATTTATTTATATATATATATATATATATATATATATATAACAAATCTTTATTAAAAAAAAAACAGAATTGCGTAAAACACATATGCATAGCACTGCTTCAATAGAATTTCAAAGATGTACAAAGTGATAATTATAACGTAGAAAATGTCACAAAGGCTGAATTTGTCTTGGCATCTTTAAGCCAGACCCTTTTTTTTTTTTTTTTTTTTTTTTTTTTTTTATACAAAGGGATCGCCACTTATCAAGGCCCAGAAGCCACTCGAGGATAAGGGTTAAAGAATGTACAGTAGTCAATGGGACAGTATCGTAGTAATCGTTTTGTTTTTTTTTTATATGCCTCTATCGAAGATTGAACTTTGGTCTTCCTGTTCATTAGTGAACACTTTTAATCCTCACACCCGGTTCAAGTTATGAATGAGGATATCGCCATATAAAGCGATAAGTGTCTTGCAAAAGAATTATGTCCAAAGATGAATATGCGTGCGTGCGTGTGTAGCATGTGAATGACAAAAAGTAATGGAAGAAATGAGGATTATTCAGAGTTAACTTGGCGTAGACATTTTTTTTTTTACAAGGAGGCAATACATAGAATGATATAAATTACATTTGTCAGTCTTAATCCAATATTTGAGTTTGTCTGTCACAACTATTACTGATATTTCTCCATCTTCATTTACCTGGATTCAAAGTCATTTTTTTTTTTATTGGACCTGCCAGCGTCTGTCTTGTTCAATTCTCACGCTTCCATGCAAGAATTTCCATTACAAAGGTAATGGAGAATGGGGAAGGGTAACTGTTTTTTGTTTTTTTTTTAACATGGAAAAGGAGTTAGTTCCCCCCCCCCCTTTTTTTTAACATGGTAGTCACCACTTATCAAGGCCCGGAAGCCACTCAGGGATAAGGGTTATTGCATGTACAGTAATCAATGGAACAATATCATAGTAATCGTTAGTAATGGAGATCTGATAAAGTGTCTTACTTAAGGGGCGGTTTATCAGGAATTTGTTTATGTGGGACTTGAAGACATCCAAGTTGTAATCAGGTGAGAAACAGGCAAACAGAAGAGAGTTCAACAGGCGTGCACTTCTAAGAAAGAAGCTTTGTTCATGGAATCTACGTTTTGGCTTTGGCACAGATAAAGAGTGGGGAAAATTACTGACAGTGGTTTCAGCTAGACGGGTGTTTTTTGTGAAAGATTGGCGAGGGGAGACGAGGGATTGGAGTTCAGACGAGCACCTGCCATGGAAATAACGATAGATGTCAACGAATGATTTAAATGTGCTTTTGTGAGATCATTGATGTAGATCAGGAAGAGAGTTGGGCCCAGGATGGACCCTTGAGGAACTCCAGCATTAATACTGTGGGCTTCTGATTTTTGCCCATCAACCACTACTCTTAGGAGTCTATCAGAGAGAAATGATTTAATAATTGAGAAAACATTTCCAGTTATACCGTATCTGGAAATCTTGTGAAGTAGGCCCTTATGCCATACCTGATCGAAGGCCTTTGATATGTCAAGAGCAATTGCCCTAGAAAGAAAGCCTTTGTCAAGAGATTAACTAATCCTATGAGATATAACTGTTAGCACATGGAGTTCTATCATTCTAACATTTACCATTATATCAAATGGGCCAGAAGAGTTCAAAACACTAAATAATCTGTAAAAGTTTCTATAGTTTTTCACCACAAAATGTAGGACGGAACGAGTAACATTTTTTTTTTTTTTTTTTGTTGAAAAATGGCCACCATTTTTACATTTAAGAAAAAAAAATTTCAAAATGAGTTATAGAATTAATCCTTTGGGTAATGTATAGACAGAGCTGCCAAGAAAAAAAAAATGGACACAGCATTCTTAGAATGCATCCAACAAGTCTTGTAACTGATGTTTATGACAATGATTTTATGCGAATTGGAGAAATAACAATGTTTTTACTTGTTATAAAGCTGGCTGACAATTTCAAAATTTAATGGATTTAAGTGTTATCGGTGAACAACCAATTCTTCAAGGTATGAAATCTGTAATTTATTATGACCATTGATCCATTATTCACAGTCAATTGATGGTTGGAGATGGAAATGTTTAAAAGATGGATTTCGTCATTTAATACAAAAAAAAAATTTTTTCTTTTAAGCAAAGCAAACTTTTCTTATAAACAATTATCTTTGTAATTTATATTTGGAGTAAGGATTTCTTTCAGTTTTTACATAAAACTCAAACTCGCCGGCCATTTTCTTTCTAGGTCGCTGTGTCTATGCACTACCAACTTTAGTTAAAATTTCATCACTTTGTACATCGGTCTGTCAGAAATAAATTCTTGCTCTTCCGTGCTTTTTATCTTTAGATGAACTTAGATTGAAGCTTTCATGTAGATGACTATAACTTGACAATATTGCATAAATTCTCATAGTCACTTGCTACATGATTAGATCAAGCTGTGAATTCTCTGCTACAAAACAAATTGATGTTGAATGAATGGTTGCAGATAATTATCAAATTCATTTCATAAAGGCAAATATGTGTGAGTTTTCTCCAAATCCTGTGTGATACTTTTTTTTTTCTTTGTTTTCGCTTCTACCGCCCCTGCCGGTCCCCCCCCCACACACACACACACACTTCCAACGATTTTCTTCTGTTTTTGTTTTTTTTTTTTTACCCACAATTTTCTCCCAATGTTTTGATTTTTTTTTTTTTTCACTTAAAAACAAAATAACTTTTCTTTGTCTTTTTTTTTCTTTTTCAACTTTATTTTGTAAAATAAAAGATTTTCTGCATTTGAAAAATCTTGCATAAGAAATAAATTCTAAAAAAAAGAGGCATTTTAAAATATTTAAGTAATTTTTAACTTTAAGTGAATATTCAGTTAAAACTGATCCCTCCCCTTAATTTTTTTTTTTATTATCTTTGTTTTCGCTTCTACCGCCCCGCCCTCGCCCTCGCCCACTCCCAACCGATTTTCTTTGTTTTTATTTGCCCACAATTTAAAATTTCACAATTTTCTCCTTCCAATGTTTGGATCTTTTTCATTAAAACACAAAATAACTTTTTTTGTTTTTAATTTTATCTTGTAAAATGAAAGATCTTTTATAGAAAAAAAAAAAAAAAGTTTCTAAATTCTTTAAAAAAATCTGTTTTAAAATATTTGAAGGATTCTTAACTTTGTTTAAGTGAATATTCAATTAAATCTGCCCCAATAAATGGTGAGTCAAAAATAGCCAAGTTGTCAAAAAAAGCTCTTTTTGTTCAAATGAAATGTTTAAATATTAATAAATTTTATCTGAGCTAAAAATGATTTGCTCACCATGTATTTATAAAAACCAAAAGGTATAAAAAAGAAAAAATTGTGTCCTGTTTTGATTAACACTTACACACATATATTAGGAAATATAATTCCGCTTATATATATATATATATATATATATATATATATATATAATAAACATACACTAAAAATCAGTAAATAGTATTTTTAAAATGTTAACAAAAAAAAATAAATGAATAAACATGGGCAGATAACTCCTCTCCTTCAGTGTCGGCCATCTTGTTTTATACTAAGATATATGATAGTTCTCTTCTGATGATCAGACAAAACTGCAGTAAAGTATTAAAGCTAATTGCATTTTATTACACGTTATGGATTCTTGTGATATATATTCACGCACACATTTGATTAAACAACAATGACAGCTGTCTGTTTCTTTTCTGATCCATCCTTTCATGTTCACGCGTCAATTATCTTATGTTTTGCTCAAGTATGAGAACAGGAACTCACCATATCTGCAGTTTTCAATTCTCATGAGTCTTCGTCAGGCATGTGAAGAATTAGAAAATTAAACATTTGAGCAAATAAACTCACCAAGCTCAATACGACTGAAGAGAGCATACTAAAATGCTTTTGAAACTGTTTTAATCAACGTTCTCAATGAATTCATCAATTTTAATTTTGTGACTCTTCACATGCCTAACGGAGACTCATGAGAGTCGAAAACTGCAGATACAGTGAGTTCCCATTTGCAGTTGAGCAAAAAATGAAATCATTGCCGCGCTAACACAAAAGGATGGATCAGAAAAGAAACAAAGTTGTCACTCTTGTTTAATCAAATATGCATAAAAAATGCTGCCCAAATATATATATATATATATATATATATATATATATGTATAGTTCCTTTTTTATATTAAAATTTCATTCAGAAAAATATAATTTTTTAAAACAAAATTTATTATTGGAACAAAGAATACAATTCTAAGTAATTTCCTTAGCGCATGGATTTTCGATGTATGCCCTTCTCCCCAGAGGAAAAGTCATTAGCAAAATCATTCCATTTTATTCAAGGATTACAATTCCATTTGGATACCAAAATCTCATATCCTTTCTTTGTTTCAACCCTTATTTTCTTTCTCTATGTCCTTTAAAAAGATTTAATCTTTAATATATTTTCTATATATGTGCTGAATAGCAAAATTATTTCAAACCAGATTTAATATTTTTGTAATGGCTTTTCCTCCAAGGAGATGAGCCTAGATCGAAAATCCATGAGTTATGGAAATTACTTAGAATTGTATTCTTTGTTCAATAATTTTGTTTGTTTGTTTTTTTTATTATATTTTTCTGAATGAAATTTAAATATAAAAAGACTATAAATTTTATTTTGCTCTATCTAGTATAGTGAGCT
Source organism: Euprymna scolopes (assembly GCF_053919585.1). Classification (NCBI taxonomy): domain Eukaryota; kingdom Metazoa; phylum Mollusca; class Cephalopoda; order Sepiida; family Sepiolidae; genus Euprymna; species Euprymna scolopes. Next base: position 48,250,662 of record NC_136513.1, read on the forward strand.
ATTCCTTTTTTGACTGGGATTGTCTTATATAAAAATATTACCTCCTAAAAATATTTTTTAAGACTTGATACCACAGGATTCAATAATCTGTGATCCTATTCACTCCAGTATTCTGAGATATATATATATTTATAATTTGTATATTTTATATACAAAGTGAGTGAAAATCTCGAGCCATTGATCAGGCAGCTATTTGTACTCTTCCTTGACCAGATTTGTTGAAAAAAAAATTTCAACTGCCCAGTTATTTATGACTGTCTATATACTACAAACACCTCCTATATTTATATATATTTGTATATTTTATTTTGTTATCCATATATATATATTTATACATATATTTTATTTTGTTTTGGGAATTTGTTTTTATTTGTAGCACGTTGGTGGTCAACCTGCTGAAGTCGGTCCTGGAGTAAGTTAGGGGGTGACATGAGTGTCTTTTGATTTCTGTGTGTGTGTGTTTTTAAGATTCATTTATTTATGGGGAAAATGTTCTGTTCCCCTTTTCTTTTTTATTCGGAATGCTAAAAACCAACAAATCTTAACCTCATTTCTCTTTGGTGTTCGGCATGTTTTATCAAATTATAGTTGTCGTTATTTCTCCGTTTCAGTCGTGTGTCCTGTTATTACCAAACCAGTTTCCTTCACTTTTGAATAACAAACTTAATTTGCTCAATCAGAATTGAATGCTAGAACTGGCGACGAAAAGTCTGTAGAATTGTAAAGTTTGAGATAAAATGTACATCAGTCTATATAAAAAGTTATGGAGTTTGTCTGCACGTATGTAAATAGAAACATCTGATTGGTTGGCAAAAAAGGAATTAGCAGAATACTCATTTCTAAGACAGTAGTTTTTTTTTTAATGTGTGTGTGCGTTTTTTTTTTGTTTTTTTTTTTTTTGACAGTGTCAATAAACAAGTTCAAATCTCATGCAAGTCTATACAGCATAACTACGTTGACACACTGGTTCTCATTAGATCATGAAGTTAAGCATAATTGAGCCTGATCCATACAAAAATGAGTGATTATTTGGGAATACCAAGCGCTGTATGTACTCCCTGCTTATCTCAGCATTGTTTCCAATCATTCCGGAGTTGTCCTTGCCACTGAAATCAAGCAGTACCAACCCAGAAGAAGAAAGAGTGGTTAAGGATTGCACAAGCCTTGCTTCACAGATCTGCATGTGTCATCCATCATCCCTCCAAGGTGATCAGATGGTCCTCGCCATTTCAATGAATGGATGTCTAAGTTTAGAGGATTTTTTAAAACTGGATAGATGTTTTATAATTTTAAAGAAATTAATATAATATAATAACAGTAAAAATCAGAATATTAAAAAAAGAGTCTTTTATTTTTTTAACTAATCTTTTTCTGTATCAGGTTAATTGAATTTTAAAGCAAATTATTTTTGCTTAAAAAACATAAAAAAAACATAACTTTTGTAAATACAGTCATTTTCTTATTGAAATATTAGGCAGCCTATTCTTTTCCACAAATTATAAAACGGTAAAAACTAAAAGATGGAAATTGATATACCCAGGTACTGTACCAAAAACTTCTCAAAGAACCGGTATGCATTTAAACATAAAATAAAAAAAAAATTTAAAAAAAACAATGCAAATCAAATTCTGAAAATATACTTGACTAAAATTATCTCCCTTAAAACTTAATGTATTCAGCTGCTACCAGGGCAATTTAGGCTGTTATATTAGTGACTAGCCTGGGTGCCCAGCGTTGCCCTTGTGTTTCAAGGTGGGTGTTGAGCAAAAAAAAAAAAAAAAAAAAAAAAAAAAAAAAAAAGTGGTAGTAGGAAGGCTGGAACCTATACAGCGAAGGAGGAAAAGAACATGAAAAAAAAATGTGACGTCTTTGCTGTTGCGTCCATCACCAAAGCGGAAGTCACGAATGTTTAAATTAAGGCTAGTCAATTGAAAGGAGGGGATGACTGTCAAAAATATCAGCAAAAAATGTGACGCCCCTCCTTGTAGAAAAGTGCCCAGTTGAGGGTGAAGGAATTAATGTTTTTAGCCAATTTTTCGATATTTGTCGTCCAAAGGGTCGAGCTTCAAAACAATACTGATCTCATGAAAATCTGTCACCTCTGTAAAAAGTTTTTTGCAAGACATATAAACTTACATACATACATACATTTAAACAGACAGGTGAGATTTATATTAGTGATTAACTATACGTATGGTACACAACTCCTATTATATATCAAATTCAAGTGACTTATTCCCCTTTACTGATTTTTCATTTTTAGTTAATCATTTAAAAATGTTTCATATTTGCAGCCGTCTGGGCCAAACTAAGTAATTTTAGAAACAAATTATAACTTGTATAAATAAATTGTAACTAAGTATAATATTGTCAATAATATGGTACAACAATAACAAATGAAAATTGGCTCATCGAAAGTAAAGTTTTATTTGTCAGCATAAATTGTACCTTTTTGCTCCTCTTTCTGGTGACGGCTCTGACTTTGGCTGTTCCTGGGTTCTAGGTGCTCACTTGGTACCTGCTCACAAAAAAGTTGCCGCTCCGATGAAGACCGCAGATGTCTAAGGGTTCCATTCTGTCAGATTACTACTCGTCCCACGTTATTAAGATCATGAGAGCAATCGTTCGTGTTGGTCATCAGGGTTGTACCACTGGGGAGCAGAGATTATCTTTAAGCGAGAAAAATAAATAACAATTCAACATTTTTTTTGTTTTTTTTTTAAATAATTATTCAGAGTAAATGTTTATTAACATATTAGCAGTCGTCTGGGCCAGACTAAGTAATTTTAGAAATAAATTATAACTAAGTCTGCTACATTGTTAAATAACATGATACACCAATACCAAAGGAAGATTGGCTAGTCAAATCAAATTCTACATTTGTCAGCTTAAATGCTATTTGGGCCTGACTTTGAAATTTCGTCGAGATAACTTTACACAGGCCTTACATTATTTAAGTTTTAAGAATTAATCAATTTTTAAAACCTAAAGTTAATTTTTAATTTCTGCATTTGAACTAAAGTCAAATACATATCTAACGAAGGGAAATTTTCCTGAAATATTACACAACACAGAAATTCCACCCATATGCTGATGCAAGTAAGAACACAATACAATGTTATAAAATACAAAAACATTAATAAAAGATGAATCTACATAGCGCATTCCACCATCATGTCAGTTTGTGTCGATTCGTTACACATCCACATTGTGTTGCCTTCTATAAATTATCTTTTATGTACACACTCTACAATGTTTCAAGCAAACTATATTAATCTCTCATAACTTTACATATTCTATTATACTGTTATGTAATTTTGATCGCTTCATTCTAGATTTCTGATTGAGCACAACTATTTTGACTAACTCTCGGGTTTTTATAGGCAGTTCAAGTTGCAAACTAACCTTCGACTAATACACTGATTTACTGCCATCTCATTACATCATTTTCTTTTCTTCCATTTTCCAAATTATATTACAATTGGTTCTTGGAGGGACGGGATGGCTTAATTGTAACGAATGCAGATAATAAAATAGAAAAGCCAAACTTAAAGTTCTGTTACAATTCACTTATACTCCAATACATTGCGTACAATAAATATTATAGTTTGTCATTTAAAAAAAACAAAAAAAAAACCCTCTTAAAAGGGTTGACATGTCATAAATCGGACAAACCAAACCATTTTTTTTTTTTTTTCATACTTCATTTTAAAGTAATTTACTAGTCTACAGGCGTCGGTTATTTGCATTAAATTAAAGCTTGTAGCATTTTTTCAAACAAATTATTTTTACTTAGGAACTCTTGTAATGCATGAGGCAATCAAAGTATATTTTCAATTTCGTTTTCAATCTGAAGCCAGGTCCACAACGTCCCTCCAGTTTTGTTTCCATTGCATTCGAATCTCTCTCACTTGTCTGCTTCCAGTTCATTTTTGATCTTTCTCTTCCTTCTTTTGCCATCCAAGGTCCATTGGAGCACTTGGTTGGCAGTTCCCTCTGGGGTCAATTTTTAGGTACATCTGAGCCAACCTAGACGTCGTTTGCAGATTATTGATGATAATACTTGTTGGTTAATGTGATCTCTGACTTCTTGGTTGGTAATTCAATCGCTCCATTTAAGCCCTAGAATCTCCCTAAGGCATTTGAAATCAAACACATTTAATATTTTCTCTTGGCTGATTTTGAGATGCCAAGTTTCACTTCCATATAGAAGTGTGGGCAAGCTGTTATTAAATCTTAATTTAGATCTTAAAATTACAGTTTAGTAAAAATGTATATTTATTGCATTCTAAACATTTGCCAAATGTATATTTATTGCATTTTAAACATTTGCCAAATGGACATCTATTGTATTCGTAACATTTGCCAAGTGTACATCTATTGTATTCGTAACATTTGCCAAATGTACATCTATTGCATTCGTAACATTTGCCAAATGTACATCTATTGCATTCGTAACATTTGCCAAGTGTACATCTATTGCATTCGTAACATTTGCCAAATGTACATCTATTGCATTCGTAACATTTGCCAAATGTACATCTATTGCATTCGTAACATTTGCCAAATGTACATCTATTGCATTCGTAACATTTGCCAAATGTACATCTATTGCATTCGTAACATTTGCCAAGTGTACATCTATTGCATTCGTAACATTTGCCAAATGTACATCTATTGCATTCGTAACATTTGCCAAATGTACATCTATTGCATTCATAACATTTGCCAAATGGACATCTATTGCATTCGTAACATTTGCCAAGTGTACATCTATTGCATTCATAACATTTGCCAAATGTACATCTATTGCATTCGTAACATTTGCCAAATGGACATCTATTGCATTCGTAACATTTGCCAAATGTACATCTATTGCATTCGTAACATTTGCCAAATGTATATTTATTGCATTTTAAACATTTGCCAAATGGACATCTATTGTATTCGTAACATTTGCCAAGTGTACATCTATTGTATTCGTAACATTTGCCAAATGTACATCTATTGCATTCGTAACATTTGCCAAATGTACATCTATTGCATTCGTAACATTTGCCAAGTGTACATCTATTGCATTCGTAACATTTGCCAAATGTACATCTATTGCATTCGTAACATTTGCCAAATGTACATCTATTGCATTCGTAACATTTGCCAAATGTACATCTATTGCATTCGTAACATTTGCCAAATGTACATCTATTGCATTCGTAACATTTGCCAAATGTACATCTATTGCATTCGTAACATTTGCCAAATGTACATCTATTGCATTCGTAACATTTGCCAAATGTACATCTATTGCATTCGTAACATTTTCCAAATGTACATCTATTGCATTCGTAACATTTGCCAAATGTACATCTATTGCATTTTGTAGTGTCTGTTTAGACCTCTTTTTGTTGCAGGAGTGAATAATAAGTCCATAAGTCCTGAAGTATATCATAATTTGCTGGGATGCAGTGGTGGCGTCGTCTACATTTAAGGCAATTTTTCTTTTCTTTTTTTTTTTATCCAAATTCCTAATAATTCATCAGCAATTTTTTCCAGAGAAAATGAAGGGAGGAGGAGGGGGCAGATGAGAGCAAAGTTTAAAAAGAAAGACTTTTAATTTTTCTGTTTTGTTGTCCATGCTCCCCCAGGCAACACTGGATAATCATGCCAGTTACATAAAAAAAACAGCAATAAATTAAATATTTTTGAAATCAAGCAAACACTTATAAGTTTGATTCAGTAGGTTTTAATTATTGCTTCAGAATTGTTCTTATTTGGTTTGGTTCAAAATGGCTATGAAGTTGTGTTTTGATTGGGATTGGTGTTGTTTTTATTTATTTATTTTCATTCATGCACTGTCTGTATGTGTAACATCAACTGCTTTTAAATTTGACTGAAGTTTTTTCTATTGTAAACTAGCTTTGTGTTTCTGCTTTTAGTAACTCCTGTTTGTGTTTTATAATTTTTTATCTTTTCATTTTTTAAATTGTTTTATCCCTTTATTTTTTTTTAATAATAGTTTTACCCATTCATTTTTTTTTCAATAATAGTTTCGTATCTTCGTTTTTTTTTTATTATATATAATTATTTCATATCATCGTTTTTATAATTGTTTTATCTCTTAAATGAAAAAAATTCTCTCCTCGTTCAAATAGGGAGATGTTTTTTTTTTCCTGTCTTTTCACATTTTGGCTAAGTCTTTTTTTTTTTTTTTTTTCAATAATAGTTTCGTATCTTCGGTTTTTTTTTTTTTTTGGTTTTTTTATTTATTATATATAATTATTTCATATGGTTTTTTATAATTGTTTTATCTCTTAAATGAAAAGATGTCTCTCCTCATAGGAATTGGGAGATGTTTTTTTTCCTCTCTTTTCACATTTTGGCTAAGTCTTTTCTTTTTTTTTTTTTTTTTTTTTTTAATGGAAATTGCTCTAGATAAAGCATAAAACTACTTGATGTAAGGTGCTAACAAAAAATACCACTTCACAGTAAAAAAAAAAATTACACAGCATTTTAGATAGGATTCTGGGCCAGAAAACGTTTTTTTATTATATACAATTATTTCATATCATCGTTTTTTATAATTGTTTTATCTCTTAAATGAAAAAATTTCTCTCCTCATTGAAATAGGGAGATTTTTTTTTTTTTCCTCTCTTTTCACATTTTGGCCAAGTCTTCTTTTTTTTCTTTTTCTTTTTTTTCAATAATAGTTTTGTATCTTCGTTTTTTTTTTTGTTTTTGTTTTTTTATTTATTATATATAATTATTTCATATCGTTTTTTATAATTGTTTTATCTCTTAAATGAAAAGATGTCTCTCCTCATTGGAATTGGGAGATGTTTTTTTTCCTCTCATTTTGGCTAAGTCTTTTTTTTTTTTTTTTTTTAATGGAAATTGCTCTAGATAAAGCATAAAACTACTTGATGTAAGGTGCTAACAAAAAATACCACTTCACAGTAAAAACAAATTACACAGCATTTTAGATAGAAGGATTCTGAGCCAGAAAACAATTCTTTCCCCCTTTGTCAGAAACCTCACTGATCGAATGTGAGGACTAACGGACAAAATCATTGAAGCGAGCTATGAGGCTGGTGAAAGTAAATCCAAGATCCACTTTCTACTCACCTCAAATTATGGCTTGAAGTAAAGGATTAAATTGCACTGGGTGCAGAAGTAGATTAGTGAAGGGGAGTATTTTCGGTAAAATTTTACCTCCCTCATGCTGTCAACAGATGATCTATTTTTTCATTAAATTTAACATTAAACGAGTGAAATACCTGGATTTTTTTTAATTAATAAGAAAATTTAAACTTTAAAATGGAGGTTCACTTTATTATGTGCCCTTCATCAAAAAAATATATAGTTACAATGATAAAAATATATTCTGGTAGTTCTAAAAAAAATAATTTAAATATGTGTCAGAAAGTAGGTGATCATATAATCACCTAATAATGTAGAGTAATTAGCAAGGAGTCCATCAAGTACTATTTTCTTTTTTTTTTAGTATGACTCTACTGGAAATTGAACCTCAGTTCCCTTGTTCATTTTCAAAAATTTAAGCCGCTGTCTTAAATAAGCCAATTTTAGCAAAAAACAAAAACAGTAAATAAATAAAATAATTTAAGAAAAATACCAAAACAAATTTCAGTGTAAATAATTAACAATGATACACTAGAAAATCATATGCTTGGATATTTATGAATCTCATATAGAATTCACGTGTTAGCCCCAGTAAAAACTACTTGATTTCTTAGAATTTACTGAAGAAGCAAAATGAAAAAAAAAAAAAAAAAAATGTCTAATAAAATACTAAAAAATGAAGGTTTAACTCTGCATGTTCAAAATTATCTCCCTTTTGTGCTTTCATTTTTCTCCTTATTTTTCCCCCCAAAAATGTCACATTTTGTATCCTAATAAATTGGTTATAAATATTTTTAGACTAGCCATATAATGCCTAGCATTGTCCAGCATGCAGTAAAGTCATTTTAATTTTTATCTGTTTGCACATTTTTAAACTTAAGGTAGACTACTTCTGTTATATTCTGCAATTTAAAATCAGTTATTCCACTTTACTGATATTTTGTAACATTACCCACACATTTTATCCTCAGTTGCAAAGAAGACAAAGAATAAGAAAGTCGCCCTCCCCCCCGTGTTGTAACAGCAACAAAATGTATTTCCTCATTCTCCCTCCACGTGTCACTTCTCATTACAGCTGTGACATCTTTCTTCTCAAATGTCATCCATGTCTCTAACGTGTTTATCTCCTTTCACATGATCGTCTTCTCGAACATACTCTTGAACGTCATCCACGTTACTAACGTGATTATATTCTCGAACATGCTCTCTCCTTTTTATAGTCTTCTTTTTCCTGACTATGATGTCTGCTTGGTATTTGCGTATAGCCGTCTGCGCTATATAACAATTGTTTTTTTTTTTTATGTGATTATTTAAAGCTAAGTGGACAACTATGGTCGAGGGAGATCCAAAGGTTCCCCTTCATTAGCTGCTACACAGATCTAGGGAAGTACGCCACTCCATTCACAGAATTACTCCACTTGTTTTTGCTCCTCTACATGTAATGCTGAATGTTTAGCAAAGAGGCATCAAGTACAACTTAAGTTTTTAGTGTGACTCAACTTAGGATTGAACTTTAGTTTCTCGGCTCATTAGCAAGCATTCTTAACATTGTGCTGAATTATTTAAAAATGTATCATATTAGCAATCGTCTGAACCAGACAAAGTAATTTTTTTAAATAAATTGTAGGAAAGTACATTATTATATTGCTAATAACACATTGCAACAATAACAAATGTAAATTGGCTAATCAGAATCAAAATTTGATTCATCAGCTTAAATGCTATTTGGGTCCAACTTTGAAAATACAATACAATTTTATATGATTGATTTATGCAAAATAATTGCATTTGTCTATAGCCAATTAAAAAGGGGACAAAATATGACATTTGAACAATTTTTTTTCTTTTTTATAAAAAATAAAAATTGTAATTTTTTTTTTTTTTTGTCATGATGAATAAAATTCAGCCATCTATCGATAAAACATTTTTTTTTTTTATCTTGTCAAGACTCGGCTTTCTTTTTTTAATCATAAAAAAAAATACAGAAATAGTTTGAATAAGAAAAACTAATTTTTTTTCCCACTTGTCCACCATCATTTCCCATTCTGATACTGATGTTGAACATTTTTTTGAATGACTGCACATGATAGTCAGTCTCTAAGACAGACTAATTACGACCAAAAAATTGAAGACCTACTTCATGGCACCAATGAGGAAAGATGTTCTCTCTCCTGCCTCCGTCACTGAGCAAAGCTATTTTCACCTGAAGGTATACTGCTCCAAGAAGACATTCGACTTTTTACTTCATTTTTACTTTCTTCACTGCAAGACTGTCTTTGGCAACCTACCCCCAACAGTATCGATCATTTAAATAAATACAAATCATTGTTTATAAAAGGGTTTTGTTTTCCTTTCATTTGTTATAAAATATTATAGGAGTTGGTCTTACAGTCCCTGCAAAAATTGACTTCTATGTAACAACCTTGTAAATCTTTGATCAAGAAGTAAATTGAAATGAATCATTATAGTGCAGCTTTTTTGATTGGTTCAATTCTTTCTAGAATCGGGTACTCGCAGGATGTACCATATGAAGGTTGCTAACATCCATAATGAAAGTGGTGGTGTGGAAAGACAGAATTTGAACTTGGCATACTCGGGTCATCAATTGACATCGATATTTGCTTCACCACAGATGATCAATTCGGGTGGATGTATTGGTTTTGTTTACTTTTTCTTAAAAAAAAATGGTGACCTAGCATTCTTTGAGTTTTCTTCAGATTTCTGTTTCAGAATATTTTGATCGATTTCTCACTTTTCACATTCTTTGAGAATTACAATTTTTCTTCAAAAATGTTAATAAAGTTCATATTCTCTGAAATGTTTATTTTTTGTTTTTTGTTTTTTTTTTAACATTTAAAAAAAAAAATTTTATATCCATTTTCTAATGCAAACAATTTCTTCAACTAAAATTTCAGGATGTCCCTGGTCCGACTGATGAAGAACGTGAACAAGGAGATCGTTTGCGAAATAGTTTCAAAGATATTGCCGGAGATGATATGGAAATTGACGCTTTTGAACTGAGAAACATCCTTAATACAGTATTCACAAAAGGTTTGTAATAATTTTTTCTTTTTTTTTTTTTCTCACTAAATTGCGTTGTGAAACTTAAAACATTTTTTTAATCTGGTTTATGGTTTTAAATTGTTTCAAGATTTTGCATTCATACAAAAAAAAAGTTTTATATTTGTCACATTTCATAACCGTTGTTATCAGGTTAATAACAAACCAAAAATTATCAAATGACAAAGTATAACTTTATTTAACAACTTACAGATTAACCCTACCAGACCTGAGCTACTGAACCGAATCTGCCCCTGTGCCTGGCCTCCTGGGCAAAATTGTGAAATTCAGATATGGAGCTACAAAATTGTGACTCCGTCCCTTATTAACCATACCAGAATCTCTCCTATCACCTGGTTGAGTGATATGCCCCCTACTTTGAACACTTGGTTTTGATCTAGGCCCATTTGCATCATCAAAATTATCATCACTTTCTCTTTCGATATATTCATCATCACTGGCATTCCTTGATTCAGAAATATACTCCTGAACGAATTCACCTTCGTCTGAATCAGAATTTGTCACTTTATTCAATAGTCGTTGCATCATGAAACTCCTTCGTCTCGCTCTTTTACCTGTCAAAGTGCTTGGTTCGTCACTAGCTCGCTTCATGGCTACTTTAGTCTACAAAACAACTCACAACTCTGCCAAAACAAAGGAGAATGTTAAGCTTGCACTAAATCATGGTTAAGCAGCAATTGAGTAGCTATTTTTAACTCCCTGACAACAAAAATATGTGGGCGGAAAAATACTGGTTTATTGATAACTCTGTATATTGCATTTTCAGAAATTTCCGATATATCGGTAACTCTGTCTGGTAGGGCTAAATAATAATGTAGGAACTGCTGGATGCATTATGGTTAAGGTCTGTTATTGCAAGGGGCTTTTTGTTTATCTCTCAAACAATAATGACCACCGTTTCTAAGAGCAAATGACTCTCCCTTCTTTGATGTAAGGGAAATAAGTTTGTCTTTTAGATACTATTTTATTATTTTTATTTTAGGCTGAGCCCTTATCAATATTCCTGTTATAATAAACTAAAAAATACCTGTCTCAAGACAGGTAAAATTAATCCCTGAAAAGTACAGTTTTACACCACTTTTATGTGGCCTTACAAAGATTAAAATCAATATATATTAAATTTTATCTCTAGAATTCTTAATCCAATTTTGTATCGACATCCATTACATGAATTTTGATTCTAGGAAATTTCTTCAATTTAAAGTTTAAGCTTAAGGGATCTTAAGAAGAAATTGTCAACTGAAATTCATATAGGGTCCTATTACAATCCGTAAATGCTACCACCACCATTATTATTATTATTTGTACTTACTCACTTGGAGTTCTCACACAGGCCATTGTCAGAGATTACTCACTGACAACAAATTGTGGTATTCCCTGGAGTCTGGGTGACAACACGTCTCCCCAGATTTCCAGTATTCTCCACCTCTTTCAAATGACTTTGCGTTATCACAATAGCCGTTTACCATTGATTTCTCACTTGCAGCAGCCATTGATCTTCACTGGAATTTAGGTGGCAACTAGCCAAGGTTCCAGTTCTTTTTGCACTCATCCATTGGAGGTCTGGTTAGTGCTTTCTATCTTCTGGGTTTCCATCCTTCGTGACGCTTTATGACTATTTGTTGTAGTACAAGTCGTTGTCTATTATTATTATTATCATTATTATTATTATTATCATTATTAAGATGTTTAACAATATTTTAAATAAAATAAAATTTTTATCTTTTTTAATTTTTTGTTTGTTTAATTTTTTGTTTTTTTTATACTTTTACCTTTTTAAATCTTTTTTATTTTAGGATTTAAAAAAAAAAATTTTGTTTTTTATATCTGCTTATACAGATTTTAATATACTCATTGTGATTGCTATTTTCATAATGTTTCAGCTGATGTGACTTCTGACATTAAAGTTTGAACTTGGGGGAAAATAGGTTACCAAGTTCTGCATAAAGATTCCAAAATTCAAAAAATGCGCTCAAAGAACGTTTGTGGTTCTATCTGCTGAAACGTCATGATAATAATGATCAGGATGAGAAAAGAAATTGTTAGTATCCAACAATTATTTAAAAAAAAAAATATTATTTTAAATTTATTCTTTAAAAAAAAAAACATTAAAAGACATTTAAATTCAAAATATTTTTTTCTCTAAATTAGTACGAAGAGCATTCCAAAAGTAATGCCTTCTATTTTTTGTTCCACCCAAATGGATCAGAATGGATTGCAAATTACATTGTTATGTTGATTGAACTTATGCATTCATGACCTGAAAGTTTCATCTCTCTGCTGCAGATATTGATGGTTTGAGACTTTAAGAAAGTCATAGACATGCGTTAAAAACAAAAATGCGTAGCAAAATTGCATCGAGAATGGTGATGATTATGCAAAAAAATAAATTCTAGAGAACAAAAGGTTGCTCGTTTTAATGATACCACTCCGGTTTTTGTAATTCTTCAACTTTTTGAGTTTAAACAAAAATAGGAGGCTTTAGTTTAGGAATGATTCTTGTAATATTTTTGATGCTTGTACAGAATAATGGGTTTTCAAATAAATGCTTTTTAGGTATAAAAAAAAACAAAAAAAACTAGTGTGTACTTACCTGTCATGTCAAAATAAGTAAAAATTCCAAAACTTAAGAAAAATGATAGATCTGCTAGAACTAGTTTTTATAAAATATATATTTTCACATAGGAGTCATCAAGGCCAAGAGGCCACTTGAGGATAATGGTTAATGAGTGTACAGTAGTCAATGGGACAATATTGTAGTAATCGTTAGTAGTGGAAATTTAAAATTAGATTACTTAAGGGTCGGCTCATCAAAAACTTGTTTACCTTAGACTTGAAGACAACCATATTGTAAAAGCAGGCAAACAGAAGAAAGTTCCAACATATGTGCAGTTCTTAAAAAGAAGTTTTCTTCATGGAATCTACATTTAGGTTTAGGCACAGATAAAGAGTGGGGGAAATTATTGATAGTGGTTTCAGCTAGATGAGTGTTTTTTTGTGAAAGTTTGGCAAGGGGAGATCGTAGATTGGAGCTCAGATGAGCACTTGCCACATATGTATATTAGCGGTCCACCATTTTCTATTTTTAAATGATGGTTGTCAAGCATTATAATTATTTTGTCAGAATCCTAGACTCCCCTGGAACTCTTAGATGATAGCAAATACAATAAATCTCTATAATTCAATAACTTTTATTGGATCGAGACAAGAATAAAGACCCCAATCGACCGAGAAAAACAAAAGAACAGATTTCAAGTGACACCAGTTTTACCTTGACCTTGACCTTCACACACACACTGCATTTGTAAACAAATATAAAATAGCAGATGTGTTTGCATTTATTTTTTACTAGCCTGGATGCCCGGCATTGCCCGGGTATTTGGATGTGTATGTTGAGCAAAAAAAAAAAAAAAAAAAAAAAAAAAAAAAAAAAAGTGGTGGTAGGCCGGCAGGTTCAAACCCATACTGCGAAGGAGGAAATGAATGTGAAAAAAAAAAAATGTGACATCTTTGCTGTTGCGCCCATCGGCAAACTTCTTTCCTTCAATAATTACAAGAAACCTTCTCTACCACCAATAGCAATGGCTAAAGATTCATTAACTGAAAGTACTTCTTTTAAACTCCTCGGCCTAATGTTCACAGGAAACATGAGTTGGAACAATTACATTTAGAGCATTGCCAGGACCACTGCGAAGAAGGTAGACTCTCTCTACCGTGCTAGAAAGCTACTAATGCCCGAAAGTATCCTGTAAATCTATAAGGCCACCATTCGCCCATGAATGGAGTATTGCTGTCATATTTGAGCTGGTGCATCTGCTACTAGTCTCTCGCCTCTTGACAATGTCCAAAAGAGAGTCTCCAACCTGATAGGTCCTGAACTGTCATCTAAGCTTCTGCCTTTGTCCCATCGACGAAATGTTGCATCCCTCTACCTGTTCTACAAGTATTTTAATGGTGAATGCTCTAACGAACTGCAAGCACTTGTGCCCCCACGACGTAAATACCCCCGACAAACCTGACAAGCAGCTAAATCCCACCCCTACACAGTGGAGATCCTTAGATGTAGGAGAGCTTTCTACTCCAGTAGTTTCTTCCCCAGAACTGCTAGACTTTGGAATTCCATTCCGGCTCCCTGCTTTCCCAACTTTACTGACATGCAGAAGTTCAAGTGTAATGTGAACTGACATCTTGCTGCCCAACTCCCTACATAGTACACAGTAGATTATGCCCCCTACACCAAAGTGGCAATGTGCCTTGTTTGGTGTGAAAATGTAATTTAAAAAAAAAAAAACTGGAAGTGACAGAGGTTTAAATTAAGGCTAGACAATCGAAAAGAGGTGATGAATTTCGAAAATATTGGCGAAAAAAGCGACCCTTCCCTATAAAAGTGCCAAGTTGAGGGTGAAGGAATTAGTGTTTTTGGCCAATTTTTCAATATTTGTCGTCCGAAGGGTCGAGCTTCAAAATGATCGTGAAAATCCATCGCCTCTGTCTAAAGTTTTAGGCAGACATGCAAACATACATACATTTAAACAGACAGGTGAGATTCATATTATAGAAGATGTACTGCGTTTTTGAGGGCTTTTTTTTATATTTACAAAACTTTGTTTTTTATATACATTTACAACTTTTTAATAAAACTATTTAGACCAAATACAAAGTAACTTTTTAATGTTAGGAACAAAACATATTTAAATAAAATACATTTAATAAAATGGATGTTTTTAATAAAAAAAATATCAATTCAGAGTGCCTCACTTTGGGGAGCTTGTTCCTCCCAAAATGGGAAACCGTGGACTAGAATAGCATGTTTTTTCCTTATTTAAAAAATAAAATGCCAGCCTTTAAAAAGTTTTGTTTAAATGGTTTTATTAAAAAGTTTCAGGTTGGAGAGCTGTATAGTGTCAACTAAAGACTTACCTTTTTAAAAAGTTGATTTTTAAAGGTATTCTGGCATGTTTTGAATGAATATCTCTACTATTATATAAAAGGAACTTTAGGGGTTTGTTCCCTATGCATTCCAAAATGGCTGGGTGTAATTTTGGAAATTTTCCACAAGTGTACCTTATATGTCTGGGAGTGTTCTTAGATAAGTTTTGTACCGGAATGCCTCAGATAATTACTTAATTATCATGCCAAAAATAGTAATATATCCAAAAATTGCGAAAATTTATTAAGTAGAAAGTTATAGTTAAAAGTAATTTTTATGGAAAATTTGGATAAATTGCATTTTTCTTAGACGTTGTAAAGTAGACAATAAAAGTCTACACACAGGGGACATAACTCTGAACGAATATTTTAGATTATTTATTCATGACTGCAATATTTGTTATCTATAGCGGTAGATTTTTTTATTATTATTATTAAAAATACAATACCAGTTGTTCTACTCGATGGATTTTCGTAATTTTTGGATATATT
The DNA here is from genome assembly GCF_053919585.1 of Euprymna scolopes. Lineage (NCBI taxonomy): Eukaryota > Metazoa > Mollusca > Cephalopoda > Sepiida > Sepiolidae > Euprymna > Euprymna scolopes. The sequence continues at coordinate 48,266,301 of NC_136513.1, forward strand.
ACGATTTTCGACATGACAATTACGTACGTGATATTGTTTATGCTTAAAACGATATATTTAATAAAATGGATTCGTCAACTCTACCTTAACAAGTGCAAATGTGTTCATTTGAAATCTAATTATACTGTACAGGCACAATATTTTTTCTTAGGCTTATAAAGTAATTTTCTTTTTACTGAATTAGATTGTTTGAATTTAACTGTTGCAAATAATTTTATTTTCCTTTTTAATAAAAAACGAACTGCATACTCTCTCTCAGAGCTCCATCATATGATTGAGAACAGAACTTCCATTCAGAGATCGGTTTTCCCATTGTGTGATCACATATATAGTTTTGCAGATTATATTCTCATCCATTTTCTTAATGTGGCCATACCACCAAAGTCTACTGTTCTGCACGCGTCTTATATGAATATGCGTCCAGAACGACCTGATCAGCTAAATAGTTTTTGAGTTATTGACGCTTCTCTGACATAACTTTGGGAATTTTTTGTACAATATGAAGAAGTAAAGCCCAAATAAGACTTGGCTTATCCTGATGTTGCCAGGAGGATATATGTAGTTTCACCACGGAGTTATGAATGACTATCGTTTTAAAAAATGTAAACTTAGTACTGCCTAGGCAACTAGTAATACAAAAAGCATTATTCCACCATCTTAATTTGTTTTGGTTTGTGTCGATCCCTTACACTTTTGTATTATATTGCCTTTTCTATAAACTTAAATTCCCTTTATATAAAAAAATATTTTTCAATAACTGAAAGTGAAAAATCCGCAAAGGGGAATAACTCATATTTTTTATCATGAATTGTCTCCCCTAACAATTAAAATTTGATGGTATGGCAATATTGCAAGAAGAGAATTCTTGGGTTAGTAGATGTAGATATTTATTGGGTGGGTTTCTACCACCATTTTGTTTTATTCCTTATTTTGAAGTGAATATAAAGTCTTCAAAGACATCGTAGCCATCTTTTTTTGTTCGCCGGCAGTCTTCAACATTACTCGTTTTTCAACCAAATAAACATTTTACATTAAATAAAAACACTAAAAACATATCCAGTTAGGTAGAAAAGTAACTTATTTTGCCTTTGGTAACATTTATTTGTTATATATTTGTTTTTTGTTTTTGTTTTTTTTTGGGGGGGGGTGGGGGGTGCAACTTTTTCGAATCTCTGTGTGTAGTAAAAAAAACCCAAGTGCATGTTCAATTCACAACGAAAAGGCCGGAGGAAAAAATGAGGACTTGATAAAAATAGATTTGAGAGAAAGAGGTATAAATGAAACCTAGATAACTTTTTGAAATTGTCCAACACATGTCAGCTTAAACACGATGATGATATTGGAGTACTTTCTAAAGGTATCTTCATTTTCAACAGAAGGAAAAGCCTATTGGGCATGTGTATGCAATTTGATGTAGGAAATTAAAAGCTGGCCAGTGAAGGTTGAGGACATGTGTTGCATGGAGAAAAAATGACGGAAGAATCATACAATGAATGTATAAGATGAAAGCACAAAATTATTTCTGATGACCTCGAAGGAAGATTAAATCTAAAAAGTCTGGAGAGATGCATGCAGAACAGAAGACTCTGCTGGTTTGGGCACATTGGAAGAATGGGGGATAGTTCTAGGATTAGTAAATGTAAAACAGTTGAGGTAGCAGTCACTTGGTAGGAAACGACCAAAGATGGAAATGATAAATATAGGCCTGAGGGATAAATAAAAAAAATAAAAAAAACCTGGGTAGAGATAGATTAGTTTGGAAGTCATTTTTTTAAAGCTGTCTGATACGTGTCAGATGATGACGATGACAATGATTTCTGTTCACTCAAAACTTTGGAATATCAAGTGGCGTTAATTTTTTGGTTTTAATTTTCAGAATTTTTTATATCCTTATTTTTATCGATTTTTAAATCGAATCGATTAAAATAAAAATATTTGAATGTTAGTTTGATTTAAATTTTTTGTTGCTTAACCAAATTCTTTTTTTTTTTCTCCAAATTTCAGTCTTGAAGGATTCATCCTTAGAAATTCTACACTATAATATATTTTTTAAAAAATGTTAACATTTCTTTTTTTTATGTGAGCATTTTTTTTTTTTTTTATTAATTTTGAAATAATTTTGTTTTGACAAGTTTTTAACTGTTTTTTGTTTCATCAATTTTTATAAAAGTTTAAATGAATGTTTTAATTGCGATCGTATTATGATGAGTAAAATGTCATGTCCAAAGAAGCAAAATGATGTCATTGGATGCTAAAAGCAGAACTGATGCTTGTGTAGATTAATCTTTTAAACTGACGCAGTTCAGGTGAAAACATTATGTACTTACATGCTATGTTAAAATTTGTATGAATTCCAAAATCTACGAAAAATGGTCCAGTAGAAAAATAATTGCAAGTAAAAATAAAAAATATCAAGTTTATTTATTTTTTTATATACATAGGAGTCACCACTTATTAAGGTCCAGAGGCCAGTCGAGGATAAGGGTTAATGAGTGTACAGTAGTCAATGGGACAATATCGTAATGATCATTAGTAGTGGAAATTTGGTCAATTGGATTACTTAAGGGGATGGCTTATCAAGAATTTGTTTACATTGGACTTGAAGACGACCATATTGTAGTCAGCTGGAAAGCAGGCAAACGTAAGAGTTCCACGGATGTTTAGTGATTTGAGTTTTAACATAGGTTTTAATGGTGGAGAGTTTTCAAAATCCAAAGGTAGTTAACTGCAATTAATAATTTTGACTGGATAAATACATACTGCCATTTTTAAACAAGATCTCGGGATGTGGCTGATTTTTTTTTTTTTTTTTTTTTTTAATTTAAAATACATCTACCACGTATCTACTGGATCATTTTTCATAATTTTTGGAATTTATACTTATTTCGACATGGCACTAAGTATGCAATAATGTGCCTTGATTTAAAAGATTTCTAATCTACACAAGTACTACAGATTTAAGGACTGGGATCTAGAGGTTTGTCCAAAAAGTAAATCAATTTTCTATACATGATTTTTTTTTTTTTTTTCATTTATTTTGTAATTTCATAATCCATGTTCAGCCGAGAAATCTTGGATCAGTTAAATGGATTATGGAATTAGTCTCCTTTAATATTCATGTTCATGTTCAGCTGAGTCCTTGTTCACAAAAATGAATACCAAAATTTCATAGTTGCCATTCATGAATTATTGAGAACATCTCAAACTGGTCAGTGAGTCGATGAAAACTTCCAACACTGTTTCAAGGAGTGGAAAAATTCAGAATTTTTGGTTCTTGTCAGAATTTCCCCTATAAAGAAAAATCTGCATGATTTACATTTCTGTGATGAAATGAAAATATCATACTCCAAAAATTACGTAGTAGTTTTATTTTTAAATGAGATAATCACATTTTATGAGTATCTGAGGAGTGACTGTTTCATTAGCCATTTTGGAAACAATCTCAGGAAACAAAGAGAAATAACTAAGAAATAGTTCATACTTATTAGAGTTCTGTTGTAATGCCTACAATTTCCCATTAATTGCTTAAAAATGATTTTCTTTTTTTTTTTTTTTTAATACGGGGAATTCTGGACAAGAACTGAATTTTCAATATTTTTATTTTTATCCATTTTATTTTTAAAAAAATAAATAAATCGATTAAAATATTTTTGCTTAATTTACCATTTGCTTAGTAAACCAATTTTTCAATTGATTAATAATTTGACAGAATCAAATTTAAATTAAAAAAATGTAAATATATTAATTTGTAGTTTGAGATTTTGAATTGTTTGTTGCAACTGTTTGTATAAATCCGATCTGAATTCCGTTTCCTTTTTGTTAATGCACAGGCGCCGCAGTTGGTAAGCAATTGTTTTGTCAATTTTGATTCAGTAATTCCGCCTTGTTTTATGGCTCGTCTTGCTGAATCAGGGCTTAGACTAGAATGTTCTAATCTAGTGCGATAATTATTCTTTATTTATTGCTGCCTTGTCACACTGCATGTACATCCGTCGGCTTAGCCTAAACTATTTCAGCCACCCTTTTTTTTTCGTGGATATTTCACAGGCAATTTTTTTTTTTTCATGGATATTTCACAGGCAATTTTTTTTTTTCTTCTACGATGATTATTTTTTTTAATTTTTTTTTTTTTAGCAAATTTGTAAACATGTTTGCACTAAATCTAAAAAAAAATGAAATATTTAAAAAAAAAAAAAAAAAAAAAAACAAAGATTGTATTGTGATTAATTTGAACTCAGCTTAAATGATTTCATTAACACTTTACAAACAATTGCTTTTTTTTTGCTTTTTTTTTATTTAAAAAAATTTTTTTTGTAGCAAATGTACAATCATTTTTTCCACTTGATGTTAAAATAAAGAAAAAAATAAAACATTAGAAAAGTACTTTGGTTAGGGTTAGTGGTTCTCAACGTTTTTACTAATGTTGGGACAATTGGAACCGGAAAAATGAAAGCACTATCTGTATCGGAATTTGAATTGGAAAAATTTCTGCCTAATGTCTGATGCCAAAAACGATTCTTTTATATGTCTTGTTTTTAAAACTTAGTTTTCCGTAACTGTGTGCTAATGATAAAATCCTGACTGTTTATTGATTTTAAACTACCAGTAGAACTAAAATCTATATATTCCAGCATAAATGTTTTTTTTTTTTTTATGTTTGCGAAAACATATCCACGTATATGTTACTTAGGATTTTTTTTTTTTTTTTTTTTTTTTTGTAATCCGGAAGAATAAAACTTTATAGCTAAATGTTTAGACATTTTAACAGAATTGGAATCTGAGATTTAGAACAGAATCTGTAATTGTATTGGAATCGGAGGGAAAAATATTGGAATCGTCCCATCACTACTTTTGATATGGCGGCACATTGAGTTAAATTTTTGCAGAAAACATATCCCAAAAACTAATTATCTCAATAAATATTTAAATGAATATTTAATGATGCTTGCCAATGTTTATTATTATCGAAAATTCATAATATCTAACAATTAAAAAAAAAAAAAAAAGATTTATTATAAATTTTATTACTACGCTTTTTGATATTAAAGCATCAATATTAAAATATACGGCATAATCACGTTGACACACCAGTTCCCGTCAGATCACTGAAGTGTGCAATTGTGTTGTTAATCTTAATATTAATTAAAGTGATGTAATAAAAAAAGGATAAATTATCAAAAGTTTTTTTAAATATTATGTTCATTAGTTTTCAAGATTTAAATGAAAACTGTTTTTAAAATTATATTAGATTTATATGAAAGATTTATAAGTTGAGATAGATTAAATGTCACCTGAGAAGATTGCTATAATTGAATTTTTTCTAGGGAATCATTTAACGTGATAAAAATAAGAACAAAATCTTTTGATAAAAGGATTGATAATTTGTATTATTCGGACTACTCTTGGATGTTATTTTCACGGCGTTTGCACTTGAATAATGTTGGCGGTTACATCGGCTGAAACATTGTGAGAATAATATCCAAAATAACATAGTTGTCTGAATAATCCAAGTAGAAATCTTTATTTGTTGCACAAAAAACCCATTTCAAATTGTGTGCATTTTTTTTTTTTTTTTTTTTCGTCCATGGAATTTTAAAAAATTTTGATGCAACTTCACTATAATAGTGAAATTCGAAATTTTTAATATTGAATTTCAAGGCAAATCAATGGTCTCTACTTAATTGTCATGTTACTGTAACGAATATATCCAAAAATTAAGGAATATGAGAAGGTAGGAAAAGAAAATTAAAGAAAATATTTTTTGATGAAAATTAACGAAAATAAAATGTTTGGCTAAAAATACACCAAAGATCTCCAAAGGGAGGTAAAATGTGTAACTATTGCCATTAAAAAAAAAAAATGGTGCATTTTGCCTTGTTTTTAGCATAACTGAGTTATTTACTTTGTTATTTTATCACGTATTCCCAAAGGAATACGGCGCTGGCTTTTTATGATGAAGATCGAAAACTTGTGTTTTTCTTTAAATAATGCTGTAATATTTAAATACTTCTGACATGCCAATTAAGTAGATAATATTGTTTTTAATTGAAATTGACACAAGATACCATTTTTTTTAAATCGATTTTTTTCTGTTTTCCGAATTCTGTTAGTATAGTAGCACTAAAATTTTTATTAATTTACTTTTTTTTTTTTTTTTAGTGACCCAATATATTTATGGTATAGTCTTAGAAATATTCAAACCATCAATTCTAAATAATAATGATGATGATGAATTCATTGTTTAGGTGCACTGCACAACTGTTTAAAAACGCATGTAATTCCCTTTTTTTTTTTTTTTTTTTTTTTTTTTCCCCCTCCTCCATTTTTTTTAATTAATTTTTCATTTTGTTCTAGCTGGAGATGAAAGCATCCTACTAGATGCTAAACATTCACCCGCTATCTAATATTCCAACCGAGACATCTTAAGATTCTAATCGTCCCTTTAAGTGCAATTGTTTATATCTCCCTTCCACTTGGTTCACTGGGTATATTTGCCGGGTAGTTTTTTCTTTTAATTTTTCATGAATCCAGTTTCTATTATAATTACTGGAATGACGTCATACACAAGACCTTGGTATTACACTATCTTTCCCCCTATCGGCTCTGTTCCACCCAGCATCATTGAGGACACTAACTTGTACTAAAGAACCTAAAGATTACCCAAAAGATATATATGATATATATATATCATATATATATAGATATATATATATATATCTTCTCTTGGCTCTACTTCGCAAATGAAGATTCTATGAAGGTGGTTGTCCATGTCAACTGCAAGCACGCTTGTAGTTGACGAGCCCGATGCGTAACAAGCAAGTTTGGTCACAGCAGCTGCAGTCAAGTCGCGTCAGGTGTGGCTGCTGAGGCTTCCCAAATCTTCCTCCTGCAGCGCTTCTCCCGTAGATTCTCTGTGCGGGAGATCTCAAAGGAGGCGACAGGTAGCACGGTCAGCAGTGAGAGCAGACTACTGGAGGTGGTCAATGTGGCAGTCACAGAGGGACTTCTCCAGAGAGTCTTTATATCTTTTCTTCAGTGTCCCTCTGTCACAACGGCCAGTATATATATATATATATATATATATATATATATATTTCTTATACTAAAGCTAACCAAATCAATGTTCGTTTCCTAAAGACTTGTCCTAATTGTCATAATTTTCAGGTAATTCTTCAAGTGACCAATCTCATATTAAGCTTCTGTCTATTGCTCTCAGCTTCCCCCACCATATCTTGTTTCCTCTCCCCCCCCAGCTCTTCTTTTATACACTGTCTATTACTCGCACTTCTGTCATTCTCTAGTTCTCTGTTTATCATCAAACTTTAGATTGACGTTACCTGCTACCTCATACATTCAAACTAAGATCTTTTTAAGATTCTAACTGTCCCTTTAAGTGCAATTGTTTGAATCTCTCTTGCACTTGGTTCACCGGGTATATTTGCGAGGTGTTTTTTAAATTCTCTTTTATGAATCCAGTTGCTCCTATAATTACTGCAATTATGGGAATCTTCCTAAGATTCCAGTTTCTTTTCATGTCGTACATAAGACCTTGGTATTTCGTTATCTTTTCCCCTGCAGCTCTGTTTAACTCAACACCATTGGGGGACACTGACTTCTACTAAGGTTGCTTCTTTCTCCTTCTTGTCCCATATCACTATGTCAGGTTTTATGGTTCCGTTTTCTAGTTAGATAGTTGTAGGGATTGCATAGTCATAGTGGACGGTGTATAACTTATTCCCAACTGTTCTTTCCGGTATATAAGCTCCATTTATATTGAACATTTTACAGATCATCAAATCGAGATATTTGCACACTTCATTGGGTTGCATTGTACATGGAAAAGAAAATTAACAAATAGTTACTTAACATAGTTAAATATATATACATGTGCCCTCGCCAAAATTTATACTAGTTAGCATAATCGCTACTTACTGGTGTATAACAAAATTTCAATTCTAACATATATTTTTAACATAGGAATATATTGTCTATAACGAGTATTGAACCTTGGACTTCTGTTTTTCAACGTGTCAGAATTATTGCAATATTTGACTTGTTTCTTGAATAATTTCCGCAAATCTCCTCTGCACGATCCCCAAATCACCTGGCTTTTTGATTTCCAATTGATCTTTCTGACCTCTGGGATTTTTTTGGTGCTTAATTAAAATTACACTTATTAAAAAGACAAAAGAATATATAGAAAATTCTTTGATATAAGTACTCGTCATGGAACAAAAATGTCATATTCCAAAAATCGTGCAATTTGATTTAGTAGATTTTTTTAACTAAGAAAATTAAATTTTATGACTAAGTAAGACATAGTGATTTTTGGTCAGCCATGTTTTTGATCCAGTATAATTTGTATTTTAACTAAAATTAAAAATGTACGACTTTTTAACGATTTCAATATGTAATCATTATAAGGCTGAATTTTATCTCGATACTTTGAATTAAGTTATCTTTCTCTTATTTATATAAGGCCGACTAAAAATCACTCTACATTTTAATTGAGTTTTCTCTTCCTTTATTTAGGAGACATGACTCAATTTGAAGCGTTAAGATCAAATTCTGCCTTATAATGATTACATTCAGCATTAAAATTGTAAAAATCGTACATTATTATTATTTATATTATTAATAATTTTTATTTACTGATGTTTTATTTATTAATATTTTTTAATTATATTAATAAACATTCCTTTTCTCTTCTGTTTTTTTTTTTTTACGATATCAAGTAAACATGCATTCATTGTCTGCTTCATTTATTTTATTAAAATAAAAACACCCCATGAATTCATGATTTTTCTAATATGAAATCTTTGTTCCGTGCTGAGCACGTACATCATAAAGTTTTTTTCTATATATATTTTTTTTTTAAATAAGCATAATTCTAAATAAGCACTAAATTTTTTTTATTTTTTCACCGAATTTGTAAATGCATGAACACTTTCTGTTTTCATTTCATGATCGAGCTCTACAGAAAAGAAAATGTGTATTTTTCACTTTGATACAAACTCTTCTAGTTTTCTATATATAAAAAATGTCCGACCATCTTAAACGTTTATTGATCCTTATCATTTCTTCTTTAGCATATAGTACAAATTTTTTTTTTTTTTTTTTTTTTTTTTTACAATACATATAGACAGTTTGATTTTTCGTGTTTTAAATTCTGAAATAATTCTTGTTAAATCATCATATCATATGAATCCGAAGATTCTATTGTTGGCATTGGTTTCTACGATATTTTTCCAGTCAGAATTCTTTCTAGAAAGATGTCAGGTGCTTAAGAGAGGGATCACGTGAAAGTTGCCAACATCGTAAATAGAACAAACCGTATTCAAACTTGAGACCCCCAGATTGCCAGTCCGTGTTGTTAACCACTTGACTACCTTCATCACCCTCCTGTTGAATGATAACCTGTCATACTTGTCCTTTCTATTACATCAGAAAAATAATTGCCCAACTACGAAAATTAGTTTGTTTTTTTTTTTTTTATGAACATGAAATTTGGTATGATTAATCACCAATGTATTGACCATATTATTGAATGATGATAAAGCAAAGACTGTAGAACATTCACGGATGAAACTTGATGGACAAGTCAGGCATAAACTGTATTTTATTTGTACAAAATATTGTTGGATGACAAAAAAGGAGTATGAATTTTATTTACGTGGGTGGCATTCCTAATATTCAGTAGATCTTAATTTCTTTTCTTTTCATTGTTTTAATTCTATCAAATAATTATCCAATTTATGCATTCTTTTCTGAAAATGGAAAAATTAATAATTATTTGATGGAAATTCTTTGGTTTTTTGGGGGGTTTAGTAAACTTATGTTCCAAAAACAAAATTCTCGTTTTAAATGAAACGTAAATTTAGTTTTGTCTTCACAAAAATGTATAACCACGTCTTTTTCTGATCGTTTTTATTTTTTATTTGTTGTGTTCTCAATATGCATGAATATTATTGACAAACATTACAACGAAAATTCCAAGCATTCTTCGAACAGATTCCATAATGTCTAATTTACTTAAATTTCATTTCCATTTTTGTAATAATATCATCAATAAAATGAAAAAATAATTTTGTCTAAAAAAAAAATTTTGTTTAATGTTTTTATTTAAAAAAATTCTTCAATAAGTTTTTTCATTTTTAGTAAAAAATCGTTTTAATTAAAATTTTATTAAAATTTCAAAAATATTTTTAACAAAAAATGTTTATTCAAAAACTTTTAATAAAATTATTTTTAACTTAAATAAAATTGTTAAATTTCTTTAAAAATGTAAATTAAATTTTAAAAGTAATTAAAAAAAGATTGATAAAAAGATTTTCTATTATCAGATAGAAATTTTTTTAAATTAAAGAGATCTTAAGTCTTGATAACGACAATTTCTTGGAATGTTGTCAATATTAAATATGGAATATTGAAAAGTCGTCTGTTTCTTTCCCGCTGCTATTGGCAGATTAAATGTTTGCCATTCAGCAAATCCTGTAATTCCCAAAATGCTTTTCCCTTAACAAAGTATAATCATCTTGGCTTTTAAGTTTTAATTATTTTCAAATCCAATTTTTATAAAATTTGTTTGTTTGTTCATAAAAAGGCATGCAAACAACCTTCTTGTTTTCAAAGTGTTAATAAACTTATTCTATGAATTTGATCTATTTCTCCTTTTTAAATCTATTGTGAATTGTTACTAACAGTTTTTGCACTTTATTATAAGTTAGCTAATTATTATTATAAACTAGCTAATTATTATTATAAACTAGCTCATTATTATTATTATTATTATTATTATTATTATTATTATTATTATTATTATTGTAAATTACCTAAATTGGCTTATCATAAGTTAACTAATTAAAAAGACATTGTTTTTTGAATGTTTGATTCATATCTTTCAACATTTTCTATAAATATTCAAGATGTAAAATTATATATATAATTTTTTTTTTAATAATGCAAAATCATACTTCTGTTCTGATATTTTATTTTCAATGACAACAAATTCTATACCAGTTTCATAACTGAATGAAATATTGAATTATCTGCAACATTATTTTTTTCTTTTTAATTTAGTTCATCTTTTAACTTCTTCCTTTCTATACCAACATCAGACACGCATATGTATCCACAAACATTTCTTGAAAGTTCCTATCATTGCTTGAAACATTATTTTTCTATCCAGCAACGAATGTAATTTTTAATTTTTATAAATTTATATTTAATTCATTTTTAGTTTTTATTTAACTGGTACACTTATTTGATTCTCTTATTAGATTCATTTTTTTTTTTTTTACTTTTTTTAATATATTTTTTCTCTAAAATAAATCCTTTAAAGTTTTAAATCGTTTTTTTTGTTTTTTTTTTAATTTTGTATCTTGATAATGTCAAAAATTTATTAACTAATAAATGTTTTAAACTTTCAGCTCTTTTTTGTTTGTTTTCACAATTTATTTTTTATTCATCTGTGGGTAAAACTGAAGGATATTTAATGTGGATTATTGGTTGCCATTTTTTAATTGAATTTTCCAAATTATAAATGGAAATATAAAATAGTTTTTACTTTAACTGCAATTCAACATTCACCATTAAATTGGCAACTTTTATAGATTTTCAGGTATGCTGAAAACGAATATTACATTTTAATTTGGGTCAGATAAGTAATTTTCTGGATATTAAGACAGTTATTATCTAATGCAATTATGTTTTCACTGGTGGCCATGTTTTTCCTCAACTGAACAAGTACTAATGTGTATGTATGTTACAAAGCACCATCCTCCCCGGGTTAAGATTGGCGAACGCCATTGACATAAGGAATAAATTGGGGAAAAAAATGTCTTAATATCCAAAATAAAGTATGCGTCTGCTCCAAACTTGAATGTGATATTCGTTTTCAGCATACCGGAAAACCTATAAAATTTGTCAATTTAAAGGTAGTTATTGAGCTGCAGTTAAAGTAAAAATTTGCCATATAAAAACTTTTGGAAACAAATTTTCATTTAATTTTTTTTTATGAAATAAAAAGTATTATTTATGCCTGGGTTTTTTTTAAAACTTGACGACTGCCAGGATTGGGCTCAATACCTTAAATTTGTTTTTTTTCCGCCGATATACTTATCAAATTAAATTTTTAAAACGAAGTTGGAAAATTATATTAAAAAATTACAACGGATAACTGCAAGTGCTAGAACTTACACACTTATGTAAGTTTCTTCTTTTTTTTTTTTTTTTTTTACTAAGGAGTCGCTTCTTATCAAGGCCCGGAAGCAACTCGAGGATAAGGGTTAATGAGTGTACGATATGCAATGGGACAATATCGTAGTAATCATTAATAGTGTAAATTTTGGTAAATTGGATTACTTAAGGGAAAGGCTCATCAAGAACTTGTTTACGTTGGACTTGAAGATGACCATATTGTAGTCAGCTGGAAAGCAGGAAAACAGAAGTGAGTTCCACAGGTGTGCAGTTCTAAGAAAGAAACTTTGTTCATGGAATACATGTTTAGGTTTAGGTGCAGATAAAGAGTGGGAGGAAATTGCTGATAGTGGTTTCAGACAGACGAGTGCTTTTAGTGAAAGTTTAACAAGGGGGGAGCGCCATAGATTGGAGCTATATATATATATATATATATATATATATATATATATATATATATATATATATATATATGTAATAAAACGGCATGCTCACATTACCATAGCAGGTCGTGTTAGGTCACCAAAGTTAAGCAACATTGAACCTGGTCAGTACTAAAATGGGTAACCATTTGGAAATACCAGGTGCTGTATGCACTCTTTGTATATCTCGGCATTGTTTTCAATCGTCCTTTACTTCTCCTTGTCATTAGAATCCAGCAGTGTCGATTCAAGAGAGGTGTGGATGGTGATTGCGCAACTTTTGCTTCACAATTACGCATGCAGCTAATCTTACAGAGGGTATACATTGTCTTTCAAGACTTAACGAAAGCGATTTGTATATAATCATGTAGCAATTAAATCCAACAGAATGTAGGTATAAAAAAAAAAAGAACTAAATGGAAGAAAAATAGACAAGCGGAAAATAGAAGACAAAATCAAAATTAAAACTTTGATAATATTTCATTCAGTTTATTCACAGAAATTTTTCAAAGAAACAAGAACAGTATTTTTTATATCTTTCATATGAGAGATAGCATTTTGGGTTGAATTATGAATAAGCTTGGTGTAACCGCATATTTATTGATTCAAGTGACTTCTTATTTTGAAAAGTCATAGGTCAACATAGAAGAATATCTGAAAATTGATTAGTTTAATGAAAATGTCTATTTACAGAAAAGTTTGTTTTATTTGATAAATATATTTTAAAATAAAATATATTTGCAGAAATAATTAATACTGAAAGTAATTTTTTTAAATAAATGGAGCAGACAATGCATGTTTACTTGATATAGTTAAAAAATATTAATAAAAATAAATGGAAGAGAACATGAATGTTTATTAACATAGTTAAAAAAAAATGTTAATATTAATTAATAAATAAATTGTTAATGAATAATATAAATAATAAAAAAGGTTAATAATAAAAAGTTGGTCATAAATCATAAAAAATTAATAATTTTAAAAATTAATAATAAATAAAAATATTAACAAATAATAAATCAATGAATAATAAAAAATATTAATAATAAATATCAACAAATGATAATAAAAAATATCAACAAATGACAGTAAATAATATTAATAAATGATAATAAAAATATTAAATAATAAAGAATATTAAATAATAAAAAATATTAACAAATGATAATAAAAAATATTAATAAATGATAGTAAAATATTAAATAATAAAAAGTATTAAGTAATAAAAATATTAAATAATAAAAAATATTAACAAATGATAGTAAAAAATATTAAATAATAAAAAATATTAAATAATAAAGAATATTAACAAATGATAGTAAAAATATTAAATAATAAAAATATTAAAAAATGATAATAAAAATATTAAAAATTGTTAACAAATGATAGTAAAAATATTAAATAATAAAAAATATTAATAAATGATAAAAAATAAATTAAAATAAATGGAACGTAATATAGCTGGGTTTTCAGATTAAGTTACAGTTTACTTTGAACAACGTTCAAAACAGACAGTTGCTTAGATCGGTAAATATGCGATATTCTTGTATCATATTTTTCTCCATATGTACTTTCTGTATACTTGCATCTTGTTTTGAGCCCAATTATGAATAAGCTTCTAATAAACTAGAAACGAAATATAGATTCTTTCCATATGTTTGGTCTGATGTCTTATATTTGGTTTTTGTTTATCCTTTGTTCCGTTTTATTTTTCTTGTATATTTTCTTACACTGTATATGACACACATGCAGATTTTCTGTACGCACAGCATCTACACTAACGTCACTTTATAAAAGCACTTCCAGTCCAACTAATTCCACCTCACTTAAATAATTTTAGTTTCTAAAAAAAATTTAATCAACAATGGTGATGGTAATACTCTTTTGTTAATCTCCTTTTTTCCACAGGATTTTTTATGAAGTTTTTGTTATCTTTACAATTGAAGTTTTCACTTCACTTCCGGTTGACCCCACCCCATATTAAGAATGATTTTTTTTTATTTTATTTATTTATTTTATTTTTTTTAATAAATTATAACGTTATTAGTTAGTAAAGCCCTTAACATGGGGAGGAAGGGAGCTTTTTTTTACCTATTCTGTAATTTCATCTAACAACTTAATAAACAAAAGATACTGTAAATATATATATATATATATATATATATATATATATCAATTAAAAACAAAGCAACAGGAAGTGAAGTGGAAACAGTAATCATAAAGATAACCAGTTTTTCAAAACAATTCTTTTCATTCCCCTTTCTATAAAATGCAACAATTAAAGAAAGTGACAGAATAAATTTTACAAACATCTTAGAAATTCTTAATGCAATAAAAATAAAAATGGTCGTCGTTGTAAAATGTTTATTTAAAAATCGTTAAATTCAATTAATTTGAATCATCATTTCAAATATGATCACATCAAGTAATGAAAATTAACGTTGATGACTTTTGCAGTTTTTCATTTTGAATAATGGGTAAAATGGAAGCTAATTTACGTACTGACATTTTTTTTTCTGTTTTTTTGTTTTTTAAATTCAGCAGCAAATGTAAATTTAAAAAAAAAAAATGGTTAACTTTATTTGCCAAATTGTTTTATTTTTTTTAACTTAATTTTTTAATTACACAGCTTCCTGTAATCTTCAATTCCAGAATTTAAAGTTGAAAATAGTTTTATATATATATATATATATATATATATGTATATGTATCAAATTTTCTCATTTATTTTCTCTTTTGACCTGCAGAATTCGACTTTGAAGGATTTGGCATCGAGCCGTGCCGCAGTATGGTTGCCTTACACGACGTATCCTTTCATAAAGATTTTTTTTTTTTTTTTTTTTTTTTTCAAACCTTTTTTACTTCATTTTTTTGTGCGTAAGTATTTTTTCCATTTTCAATATTGGTTCTGCATTAGAAACTCTTGAAAATCTTTCCCAAACCATTGCAACTATACTCGGTTATCATACGTATGATGCAAAACCTGGTGATCAGGCCTTAACTTTAGTAGTGTAGAGTTGGCATAAATTTGTTTGAAGCAGCATGGTACCACATTTTGACAGATTGTTGCATTTGGTTACTGTTATGAACTGGTAATGGTTAAGAAGAGAGAACTTGATATTTAATTGAAACAAATATATTGAACAGAAAAGCAAATACAACAAATGAAGAGTGGTTATATGTTGGTCCAACTACGAAATGTGTATAACTTGTATACCACCCAGAGAGGTATATTCCCCCTGTCTTTGGGTAGGTCATATATGTCGCATGCCTGATTCAAGGCTATCTAAACCTCTCCTTTATGGTGAACTGTCGAAAGGAAAAAGACCCGCAGGAGGACAGCGGAAACTGTTCAATGACAATCTCATGTATTTTCAAATAAGTTTTTGTTATAATACCTTTAATTATTTATCTTTTTAAAGGTTTTTTTTTTTTTTGCTTTATCTAATCATTTAAATTACAACTGGTTTAAACAATTACGTCTTCTTTTGAGAGCGTTGACTACAAGATGAAAAAAAAAAGCAAATTTGCACAATTTTCTTATTTCAATTCAAGCTAGGCTGAAAAACTGCTGAAACAGATCATGATATCAACAAAGCATTTGGCCCAGGAACCATTACTGAACACAGTACAATGCTGGTTTAAAAAATTTCGTGGCAACGGTGAGTCTTGAAGATGCTGAGCGTAATGGGCGACCATCGGATGTTGACAATGATCAATTAAGAATCTTAGTCGAAGCCAATTGACTCACAACTGTCCGAGAAATTGCTTCTGAATTAGACATAATGTATACAACGATTCCCAACCAGTTGAGAGAGATTGGAGAGACAAAAAACTTGATAAATGGGTGCCTCAGAAGTTGAATGACCACTAAAAGAAACACTGTTATGAAGTATCATCTTCCATTTTTTTACAAAACAAGAACTACCCATTTCTCAACCAGATTGTTACTTTCAATATAAAGTGGGTTCTTTATGATAACCAGTGATGCTCAGCTTGGTGGTTAGATGCCAACGAAGCTCTACAACACTTCCTGAAGCCAGAGTTGAGCTAAAAGAAGGTCATGCCGACTGTTTGGTCATCTGGAATTGGTCTCATGCATTAGTTTTTTTTGAATGCAGGTGTAACTATTACACCGGAAAATTACTGTCAACAAATGGATTAAATGTATCAGAAACTTCAACAACAAAAATAGAAAAGGCTCAATTCTCCTCCATGACAATGCTGAACCGCACATTGCTAAAACAAACGAATTGGGCTAAGAAACTTTGTCTCATCCACCATACTCTCCAGACATATCACCTATTGACTACCACTTTTTCAAGCATCTCAGCAACTTTCTGCATGAGAAATGCTAAAAAAAACCTAAGCGATATCAAAAATGCCTTCAGCGACTTCATCGCCACCAGAACGCAGGATTCTACGTTACTGGCATATATACACTTGTTTTGCGTTGGCAAAAGTGTTGATTCTGATGATGCTTATTTCGATCAATAATTTTTTGTTTGAGCCAAAATGTGTTCATCTGAATTTAAAAGTTAAAAACCGGAAGAACTTTCTTGTCAACCTGATCAAAACTAAAATGACGACTTCACTTGTATCCTAGGTACAACAAGTTTTTCGAAAAATTAAATCCACTTTTCCTTAACCGAATTCCTCAGGGTGACATGTCTGGTAAATTGGGATTTGAAGAATTCAAAAGTTTGTGGAGGGATCTTCGTATCTGGAAAGTAAGTATTCGTTTCTTGAACTTGAAATTGAACATTCCATGTGTTAGAAGATATAAAACAATGGTTCCCAAATTTTTTTCACGCTATTAAGTTTTGAAATTTTTCATGGCACACCTATCACCAATAATGAACATTCTCTACTCATGAAGCCTTTTTGCAATAAAATAATAAAAAGCAAAGAATAAAAATTCTCCTCATATAATCACATAAATCAACGTATCCTGTATTCAATATCTGGTATAGAATAATAATGGTGAATGTCAGTGGGATAGTTGTGCCTGGTGTTTTTTAACTACTGCAGCAATATGTGGGCAAATGTGAGAGAAACACTCTTAACTCTTTTTCGATATTTTAAAAATCTTTCACGTTTTTAAAAATATTGTTTAGGTAAGACATTCCCAATTCACATAAGCATGAAGTTGAGAATTGCAGATTTTGATGGCTTTTTTACTTAGAATTGGAATTGAGTGGTGTTATCATGATCAAGAAATGAAATGTTTTTATGAAACAAAGTGAAATGAAATGGTTTTATTAAACAAAAGAAATTAAATGGTTTCTAGCTATTATCTCTTTGCGGCACACCAGTAATCATTCCGCAACACACTATTGTGCCATTGTTAAGATGGCCTTTTCCCTGGTTGCTGAGGTATGGCTTTGATCCTGTGCAGTTCAAGGAGATAAGAAAAATACAAGAGAAATTTTTATTCACATAAATCAACATATCCTGTATTCAATATCTGGTATAAAAAAAATAATCGTAAATGTCAGTCAGACAGTTATGCCTGGTGTTTTTTTAACTACTGCAGCAATATGTAGATGAATATAGTATATCTTCCTTGCGGTCTCTTAGTCTTACCAGATTAAAGGACAAGAATCCATTTAGTTTCGTGGATTATCCAGTTTCGATTTGTTACTTCAGGTAACGTCACTTGGAGAAGGTGCACTATCCTTCATAAAAGCCAGTGTGAATTAGCCATACAACAGAAATCTGGGTTGCGAATGCTGTGTGATTTTGAATTTTAATTTGAAGAGGTTACTTGTTGGAAAAGGCATCCTTCTGCCAGCTTGTTCTAACAAGACCCTGTACAAAGAGACCTTAGGCAGTCAAAGATAGTGCCTATTAAGCATTAAAGTTCTCTCCAGTAGGCAAGGGCAATAACTCTGTTCAAAATCTATTTGCAGTAACAGAGAGATATAAACAATAGTATATTTTGGGTTTTAAAAATCTGAGGTTTTATTCTGTTATTCAGAGATGTAAAGAAAATTGTAATGAGTGCAAATGTTATTTTGTCTCCAAAACGCCCACGTGTTTGCATGTCATGTAAGGTTCAACTGTTGAATGATAGGGAAAAAAATGGCGACATTCAGGTGATTTTGTCTTCAATGGTCACGTGAACTAACACCAAAATCCTGCCACTCATATGCAGATTAGACAGTCTTGCAGTGTATATAAGAAAGCCATATGAAGAATAGATATATGTCTGCTACGTTGAATCATGATCAGTTGTTAAAATCTGAGACAACAGAATTAAGAGGTTAAGAGGTAATGCAAATTACATCCAACTCCAGAAAAGAGGGTGCTGTCAATTTCTATGATTTTCAAGAGTATACATGTACTCCTCACCTCCTCCTCTTTGTGGCGGGGGGAGTAGCTATCCAAAAGCCGAAATGGTGATTAACATGAAAGAGATTGATCGTCTCTGTTCATTTGTGACATCCACTTCTCAAATTTCTATTTTTCAAACAAAAATTTATTATATAATAATTTTTTTTTCTTTTCTTTTCTTTTTTTTTTTCCAGGCAAATTTCAAGACTTTCGACACAGACAGCAGTGGCTCCCTGAATTCTTATGAATTGCGTACAGCTCTTCGAAGTGCGGGTGAGTGTAAAATGTTTTAAAAATCCTCATCAAATTTTGAACCTGTGCTTTTGATCACGTCACTTTAAGGATTAGGTTGCATAAAACCAGAAATGAATCAGATCTTTTGATCCAAAGGAATAATCATTTTGATTCTTCAGCCTACTGGTGTTGTGGATAAAGTACTTTGTGAAATTCAGTTGTAAAGTTGCACTCTTCTGGGGGTTGAAGGTTCAATTTGCAGTGCAGGTTGCACTCAAAATATAATTGCAAATTCCTTAGGACGTCTACCCAGTCATGGCGGATGGAACAAGAGCATAAATAATATTCTGTGGATTAAATAAAGGTTTTCCATTCAAAATTCTATGCAGATTCCGGAGTTTAACGGAAAGATTACCAAGTTTAACATGATACACGTGAAGATACTGAAACACTGAAAATAACATTCAAGATGAGAACAGTAGTCTGAAGAATCCAAATAATATTAATAATGAATCTGCATCTCAAAAAATGTGGAAATGTAAAGGAATAATAGCAATAAACTAAAATAATGGGATCACTGGAAGTATGAACAGGAAGTCACAAAAAGTGGCTAGTATGTTAACAGGACATATTTGGAACAAAATGCAGAACAACTTTTTTTTTTCATTTAATTTTTTTCTTCCTTTTCTTTTCATTTTTTCTTTATTTTTTTCTCCTTTTTAACTTTTTCATTTTTCCTTTTTTCCTTTTCATTTTTTTCCTTTTCATTTTTTTCCTTTTCATTTTTTTCCTTTTCATTTTTTTCCTTTTCATTTTTTTTCCTTTTCATTTTTTTTTCCCTTTTATTTTTTTCCCTTTTATTTTTTTCCCTTTTATTTTTTATCCTTTTTTTCCTTATTTTCTTTTACTTTTGTTTTTCCTTTTATTTCCTTTTTTTTTTCTCCTTTTTTTCTTTTCCTTTTTCTTCATTTTTTTTCCTCACTGTACAATTTTGTTTTACATAAAGTTGCCATATTTTTATTGGTGGAAAATTTGGTGGTTTTGTAAATGGGATTTTCTTTTAAAATATCTAACAAGGTCCATTTTCATCACTTTTCATTTTTTCCTTGCCCTTCACTTATAGCTTGGATCTGCTACCTCAATTATTCTAAATCTACTATCGAGTTCAGCATAAAGATTCCCAAATTCAAAAAAATGAAGGTTGGTGGTTATATCTACTGAAAAGTTAATATAAAATCAAGATGAGAAAAGAAATCAGATTAATCAAAAAATTATTTTTTTAAATCTAATTTATTTTACAGGGGTTTTT
The DNA here is from genome assembly GCF_053919585.1 of Euprymna scolopes. NCBI lineage: Eukaryota > Metazoa > Mollusca > Cephalopoda > Sepiida > Sepiolidae > Euprymna > Euprymna scolopes. The sequence goes on from NC_136513.1 coordinate 48,286,800, forward strand.
TTTTTTTTACTTTAAAAAAAACAAAATCATTAAAAACACTTAGAGAAATTCAAATTTAAAATATTTTCCACCCTTATCAGAATAATTCAAATATAAAAATTGTAAATTTATTTTAGATTTTTTTTCTTTAAAAGAAAAATCATTTTACAGCCTCAAGTTCAAAATATTTTCTAATCCGAATTAAAAGTATTTTCTTGTACTGAATTACGAGATTATTGGAATGTAACTTAAAAATAATTTTAATTTCCTTTTCTGTAAATGAACAGCATATTTTCTGAGGAGAGCTTCATAACAGGATTGACAACAGAACTTCCACTCAAAGCATCGGTTGTTCTGTGTAACTACACACTGCCACACTCAACAACAAATGCTGACCCCAATGCTGTTTCCATAGTCTTGTTCGCCTTTGTCTTCTCTTTTATCTTCTCTTCTGGCTGTGTTGACATCTCTCACATTGGCAGCTGATGAGGGGTGCGTTGTGGTTCACAAGGATAAAAAAAATAAAACAATTCAAAACACAAACTTGAAAAACAACATAGTCTAACTAATATATACAGAATATGTATGCGTGTGTGACACTATCGTGGGAAACAACTCTCTACAAGACTTGAAAAGTCCTTGAATTTTTAATTTTGTCTAGAAAAGGCCTTATTTTTATTATTACCTTGACAAAATCCTTGAAAATATCGTGAAAATTTCTTGAAAAGGCCTTGAAAATTGTATTTATGCCCAGTAAAAATTTGTTGAAATATTAAAAATAAAAATAAATACTATTAAATTATTTTTTAAATATAAAAAAATGCCATTAAAATATTTTAATATTAAAACTAAAATCAAAATAAATACTATTAAATTATTTTTTTAAATATTAATAAAAAATGCCATTAAAAAATTTGTTGAAATATTAAAAATAAAATCAAAATAAATACTATTAAATTATTTTTTTAAGTATTAATAAAAAATGCCATTAAAAATTTGTTGAAATATTAAAAATAAAATCAAAATATATTGTTCTGAAATTGCTTATTATTGTGGATGAAATAGTTACGTCCCTTTATCATAAAACTACCTCGGGTAGTTTTATGATAAAGATTTAAATCTCTGTCTATTTTTGTTATCATTTATAATTTAATTTTTGGGGGAGGTGGGGGAACAAAGAGGGAGGAGTAGTGGTGGCCACCATGAATAAAATTACCCCCCTCTCTAAACAAGAATACTTACTTTGTGTGGCCGGGACTCTCCAATGGCGAATCCCCACCCACCCCCCAAAAAAATGAAATTGTGATAATTTAAAATTAGGCCAGCCAGGCCAAAAAATAAATGGACAAAACAGTAGCCATCTTGGTTGGCAATTAAAAGCTGTAAAGAGAGTTAATATTTGAGATGAAATAAAAAGCATTTAAAACTACTTAAAAACATCAAAAAAATGATGCAAGTAGATTTTTTTTTTTTACATAAGCATAACCACTTGTCAAGGCCCAGAGACCACTCGAGGATAAGGGTTAAGAGTGTACAGTAGTCAGTTGGACAATATAGTAATCGTTAGTAATGGAAATTTGGTAAATTTGTTAACTTAAGTGGAACGGCTCATCAAGAACTTGTTTACGTTGGACTTGAAGATTGCAAAGTAACTGTTATTGGTCATGGTAACATTTATTTGTTGTATATTTGATTTTTTTTTTACCACTTTTGCTGTGGATTGTAAAACAAACCCCAAATTTTGAAAATGAATATTGAAAATCTGTACAAACCCTGCTCTAAGTGCTAAGAGCCACATCTACATTTTCTGTTGAGGCTCATTGCGATATGCTCAAAGCCACAACCTGCTTTCTATTGTCCCAAACTAAAAACTGTTTGCAAACTGTCACAAAACTCATTTGCCATTCCTAAAACTAATTCTAAATATATTAACTTCTATTGTCCTGTCCTTTGGTCCAATCACTGCCACATCTTGATTAACAATCCTATTTCAGATGCCTTTTGTGTGCCTTGGTGAACAACTTCCTCTTCATTGTCTTTCTACTAACCTCACTAGCTATCATTCCTTTGTTTTATTGATCAGTTTATTTCCTCTTTTCTTTCTTTCTTTTTTTTTTTTTTTAATTCTTAACACTTGGGGGGGGGGACGTTGATAGTATAACAGTTCTATTGTGTCATCACATGTATAGTTTCGCAAGCTATATTCTCATCCATTTTCTCAACGTGGCCAAACCAACAGTCTCCTGTTCTCCACACATCTGCATATTCTGTCCAATTTTAATCTTTCTCTGAGGTCATTAGATCTAAGGCTAAAAATGGAAAGATCTAATTTTAATGACTTATCTTGAATCTTTTCCCATATCATTTGTTCCCCAGGTTTCAAGCTGAGCAACAGTTCCCTTCATGCTCTCGTCGCACGTTACCGAAACAAAGAAGGACAGATTTCTTTTGCAGATTTTATCATGTGTGCTATTCGATTGAAATCCATCTTAGGTAAGACAATGAATTTTTTTTCAAAATTCTGTACTTGAACAGGACATGAACCATGTTAATATCAGCTTATTCCAGGTAGGTTACATAAAATCACGTAAGGTTTTGAAATGCTTAGCCAATGAAATCTCAGTAGATAATTGACAAACTATACCTTTTGGTTTAATAAATTAGGATCGATTAGGTTTCAAGGACTCTAGAAAAATAAACCTCTCCCTATATCCAAAATCAACCTTGTGATGAAAAACCAAACAACTTGGTTTTATTTTGTTTGTTTAGATTCTACGTGCGTCAAAAGTCAACCAGTTTCGACCCAAAGTTGTCTTTTATTTTGCTTATTTTCTGGGGTCCTTGAAATCTAATTGATCCTTAAATTGTTAGGTGAATGTACAGATAGTTAAAAAGCCGCCCTCATGTTAAGAATAGCTTTCTAAATAAGGCTACTATTTCATAATGGTCTGTAGACTGCATAAGTACCTTTTTTTTTTTCTTTTTTTTTTTTCATTGAAATTACTATAGATTTTTAAATATTGGCCATCATTTTCAGTAAAGGAAAAAAAGTTTTCGTTTGGCACCTTAAAAATTGGTCAGCATTTTTTTGCAAACAAAAAAGGTTATGTTCGGCACCAATCACGCAGTTTATGTAACCTGTCCGGGATATGTTGACAATGATGCAGTCTGTATTTTGAATAAATATGTTAAATTCTAACATTTTAATGCTTTTACATATTGGAATATCAAATTAAAAAAAATATATTTTTTTTGCAAAATAACCTTTTATCAGTTTTTAATTCTGATAAACTATGTATAATCTAATATATAAAGTAAAGTTGGTCGTTTTTATAATTTCTGCCTACAAAATCAATATGTGATTCTAATTCGTCAATTTTTTGTTTTGTTTGTGAATTGTTAAAGTATGCTGTTAAGAACAATAAATGTAATTCAAAACCTTCCAGAAAATACTTTAACCGAGTCAGAATTATTTTTATATTTTTTTTTTGTTTTGTTTCAGCTTCATTCAGGAATTCAGATCCTGAAAAAACTGGAGTTGCTGCCTTCCACTTGGAAGATGTAAGTTATTTACGGATGTTAATTGGCTTCTTTTTTTTTTTTTAATTTGAATGAATTTAATGAAAAATGTTTATTTGCTGAATGTTTAGCAGTGTTAACTTTAACTTTTTTCAAATTAGTTTCATCCATGTTTTATTTATGATGAATAATATTTTCAAATTTTAAAACGTTATCCTTTAGTGTGTGGTGTGGCTATCATTCAACCTAAGTAGTGTTGTAGAGTTATCTTTGAAATATGTTTCTTTTATCCTCCCATCTGACTGGCCATCTTTCTTTTACTCCCATCTTCTGTGTGGCAAGCCAACTTTTTTTTTTGCTCTATCTAGCTGACTGACTTTCTTTTACCCCGCTCCCATCTTCTGTGTGGCAGGTCAACTTTTTTTTTTTTTTTGCTCTATCTAGTTGGCCAGCTTTCTTTTACCTGCCCCCATCTTCTGTGTGGCAGGCCAGCTTTCTTTTACCCGCCCTCATCTTCTGTGTGACAGGCCAACCTTTTTTATTTTTGCTCTATCTAGCTGGCCAGCTTTCTTTTACCCTGCTTCCATCTTCTGTGTGGCAGGCCAACTTTTTTTTTGCTCTATCTAGCTGACAGACTTTCTTTTACCCCGCTCCCATCTTCTGTGTGGCAGGTCAACTTTTTTTTTTTTTTTGCTCTATCTAGCTGGCCAGCTTTCTTTTACCTGCCCCCATCTTCTGTGTGGCAGGTCAGCTTTCTTTTACCCCTGTCTTCTGTGTGGCAAGTCAGCTTTCTTTTACCCCTGTCTTCTGTGTGGCAGGTCAGCTTTCTTTTACCCCTGTCTTCTGTGTGGCAGGTCAGCTTTCTTTTACCCCTGTCTTCTGTGTGGCAAGTCAGCTTTCTTTTACCCCTGTCTTCTGTGTGGCAGGTCAGCTTTCTTTTACCCCTGTCTTCTGTGTGGCAGGTCAGCTTTCTTTTACCCCTGTCTTCTGTGTGGCAGGTCAGCTTTCTTTTACCCCTGTCTTCTGTGTGGCAGGTCAGCTTTCTTTTACCCCTGTCTTCTGTGTGGCAAGTCAGCTTTCTTTTACCCCTGTCTTCTGTGTGGCAGGTCAGCTTTCTTTTACCCCTGTCTTCTGTGTGGCAAGTCAGCTTTCTTTTACCCCTGTCTTCTGTGTGGCAGGTCAGCTTTCTTTTACCCCTGTCTTCTGTGTGGCAAGTCATCTTTCTTTTACCCCTGTCTTCTGTGTGGCAGGTCAGCTTTCTTTTACCCCTGTCTTCTGTGTGGCAAGTCAGCTTTCTTTTACCCCTGTCTTCTGTGTGGCAGGTCAGCTTTCTTTTACCCCTGTCTTCTGTGTGGCAGGTCAGCTTTCTTTTACCCCTGTCTTCTGTGTGGCAGGTCAGCTTTCTTTTACCCCAGTCTTCTGTGTGGCAGGTCAGCTTTCTTTTACCCCTGTCTTCTGTGTGGCAAGTCAGCTTTCTTTTACCCCTGTCTTCTGTGTGGCAGGTCAGCTTTCTTTTACCCCTGTCTTCTGTGTGGCAAGTCAGCTTTCTTTTACCCCTGTCTTCTGTGTGGCAGGTCAGCTTTCTTTTACCCCTGTCTTCTGTGTGGCAGGTCAGCTTTCTTTTACCCCTGTCTTCTGTGTGGCAGGTCAGCTTTCTTTTACCCCTGTCTTCTGTGTGGCAGGTCAGCTTTCTTTTACCCCTGTCTTCTGTGTGGCAGGTCAGCTTTCTTTTGCTCTCCTATCTGGCTGGCTATCCTTCTTTTACCCCCCAGTTTTTTTTGCTTTTGCTCTCACGCAAGTACTTTGACCATTAAATTGTTAGAAACATTGTGAAAATTACACTTAAAATGAGAACAGGAGTACGAATAATCCACCTTTTTGTTTGTTTTAATAAAATTTTGCCAGTCAAGTTTTGAATTCAATTTTCTGGCATGCACTCAAAATTCTTTGATTATTTTTGTAAATATTATTTTGTGCATATTCAGAGTTGCGCTTATTTAGAAAAACAAAAATAGACAAAGGCCTTTATGGTGTACCTACTTGTCACGGCATGAAGATGTTGTATTCCAAAAATCACGAACATTGATTATATTTCTTTTTATTTAACAAAATCAAATTTTGCATTTTTTACCATGGCTATTTTTAATTAAAAAAATAAACCAAAGAGCCGAATTGAGTTGTCTCCCCTTGTGAAATGTCTATGAAGTGAAACAAAGATCGTAGATGATTTCTCTATTATCGCACATGTAATAAAATTTGATTTTCTTAAATAAAATATGACTACTTTATTAAATTATATGATTTTTGGAATATGCCCTGTCTGTTCTGTGACTGGTACGTACACCATAAAAATATTCTATATTAGAACTTTCTGTGCAACTGCACAATAACAGAATTCGGAAAGTGAAAAAAAATCAATTTAAAAAAAACAAGGGTATCTACGGCACCATGCTCTATAACAGGCACGAGGGGAAAAACAAATGAACACATATCCAAGACAATGGCAGAAACCCTAAAGGAAGAACTCCAATCTGTAGTGGAATGGCGTCAACAATGGATGGTAATGTTCAATGCTGCCAAGACTAAGCTCGTTTCCTTCAATAATTACAAGAAACCTTCTCAACCACCAATAGCAATGGCTAAAGATACATTACTTGAAAGTAATTTGTTCAAACTCCTCGGCTTAACGTTCGCAGGGAACATGAGTTGGAACAGATACATCGAGAACATTGCCAAGACTCTTGCAAAGAAGGTGGGCTCTCTCTACCATGCTAGAAACTTAAGTCTGAAAGTATCCTGTATCTCTACAAGGTCACCATTCGCCCATGTATAGAGTATTGTTGTCACATTTGGGCTGGTGTATCTGCTACTAGTCTCTCACTCCTGGACAGGGTTCAAAAGAGTCGCCAACCTGATAGGTCCTGAACTGTCATCTAGGCTTCAACCTCTGTCATATTGACAAAATGTTGCATCCCCTCTGCCTTTTTACAAGTATTTTAATGGTGGATGCTTTGACAAACTACAAGCCCTTGTACTCCCTCGACGTAAATTCCCCTGACAAACCCGACAAGCACCAGAATCCCACCCCTACACAGTCGAGATCCCTAGATGTAAGAAAGCCTTTTACTCTAATAGTTTCTTCCCCAGAACTGCTAAACTTTGGAATTCCCTTCCTGGTTCCTGCTTCCCCAATTGTACTGACATGCAGAAGTTCAAGTGTAAGGTGAGCAGACATCTTGCTGCTTAACTCCCTACATAGTATCCCTGCAACTTGTGTCTCTGATAGTAACCTCTCCACATCAAAGTGGCACTGTGCCTTGTTTGGGGTGAAAATGTAATAAAATAAAAAAAATAAAAATGTGGAATCTGTAGTATTACATGGCTGATCTCACAAGTTTTAATTATCATGGACTTATCTGCCCTTGTTTTTCAATATGGCAATGCGAGACGGACCTTTTTTGTTTACTCATAAAATTTGATTTTCTTAGTTTAAAAAAGAACTACTTTATCAATTTACCTGATTTTTGAAATATGTGACATTTTGAAATATGTATCATTATGTGACAGGTATGTATGTCATAAGGATTTTACTGTATTATTTTTTTTTTTTAATTAGGTTGAATTCTAAATAAGAAACTTTTGCTTACTCTTTTTAAAAAGAAAAATAAATAAGATTATTTGCTATCAAGAAAATGAAGCTTAATTGCACCTTTTCTGTTACTCATTGAAGTTCTTGATTTGTAAATATTTTCTCATATAGACATTTAGATTAGCATGCTTCATACACTTTTTTGTTGGCTATCGAAAGTGGTATCAGAATCGGAAAAATGTATATCTATTTCCAATGCCAAAACCGATTCTTTTTATTACTTTTAATTTTGTTTAAAATTCAAGTTTCCATGCCTCACATTAAGGATGAAACGATAAATATTTATTGCTTTTAAACTATTAGTAAAACTAAAAAAAATATATAGATCACCCCCCGTCCCAACAAGTGTATTTTATACGTTTGCAAAAAACATTTATGTATATATTACATAGGTTTTGCAGTAATCCAAGCACCCCCCCCCCCCGAAAAAAACAGCTCTATATTTAGAAATTTAAAAAGAATTAGAATCGGTGATTTTATTGGAATCAGAAAAAAATCTTGGAATCGTCCCATGACTATGTAACAGTGTGGACACTCATGACTGCAGCAGCAGTAGCAGCCAATGAATGCAAATACTGAGCCGTGTGTGAGGTGACTCCACGGCAAAGAAGGAAAGAAAAATATTACAAAACAATAAAAACGTGGACCCTTGAGGTTAGAAGAGAAAACAAATAGATGAGTTACACAAGTGGCCCGAGAGTGACAGAAAGAGACTCGTGCTAAACATGACCAGACAGGGACGTAGTATCATGTGTTCGACACAGCAGAGTTCTGTTAAGCACATTGGAGTATGAGAAGAGATACTTGTACAGTTTTATCAAGACATTAAAAAAATTAAAGTATCGTAAAATATGTTGTATTGTACGTATCCGTTATGGAATGAAGTTCTCTGAAAAAACTTTTTACTGAATTTCATCAAGTTTTTTCTTTTTCTTTTTTTTTTTTTTTTCTTTTTCTTTTTTTTTTTTTTTTCTTTTTCTTTTTTTTTTTTTTTTAGCCAAAAAAACAATTTATGATACCGAGCAAAAGGTTCAATTTTTAGGAAGAAAAGCTAGTATTAAAGATGGGGAGCGAGCGTTGGGGCTTTAAATTGAGTTATCTCCCCATGGTGTGTTCAAAAAATTCCAAGATGGCTACCTTCAACGTGCTATCATAAAAACGTGTTTTTCTGCTGTAAAAAAAAAAAAACTACTCAATCAAATTAAGTGAATTTTTTTTTTTTTTTTTCGGAGACCTTCAGTCCAAAACGGATACGTAATATAACCTTTTTTTTTTTTTTTCGATGTTTTCATTTTTTTAATGATCTGATTAAACTGTACAAGTGCCTGAGAAGACTTTTGAACAATAGACAAGGCATTATTCTGGAAAGTACCTGTAAATAAATGTCTTGTTATTTCACTGAAAAAAGAGCAAGTGATATTTTTTTCTTGTTTTTGTTACCTTGTGATGAACTCTAGATGTTAGCACGTATGAAATATATTACAACTAATAGAAATGTTTCTTTATAGATATTTTTTCTATAAATTCTTTTCTCTTTTTTTTCTTTTTCAGTTCATCCAGATATCTATGTACTCATAAACACGTGATGGGAGAAAAAGAAAAAGACACACGAGAACTGCAATTTTCAGACAATATTTTTTTCTCATCAGATTTTTTTTTTTTTTTTTTTTTTGTAGTTAACATTTTTTAAGCATTTTATCATTGGATTTTGCTCAAGTTTTTGTCAATTCTGAGAAAAAAAACTTATTTTTACATTTTTGTCTAGACTTTCTTTAAATTATGAATCAAAATTTTTTTCTTGCAGATATTTTTAACTGGACTAATATGGCTTCCCCCTCATTTTTTTTCTTTTTTTTTTGCATTATTCCCAAGTTACAGCTTCAAAATATATCAATACTAATTTATAATAATGTTAAAATAAATTCCCACTTGAATCAAAACAATTTCTATTTTTAAACACTTTGAAGGAATTACAAGTTTACTTAAATAATTTCTTCATTTTTCTCTATTTAATAATCTATAAACATTTTTAAATAAATTTTAAAAAAATTAGCTTTCAAATGAAATTTCATGCGTATAAATTATAAATTAATATTTCAACAAAAAATTTTTACCCCTTACAAGATCACTTTAATGACTATGCAACTTGTTGGATATTTATTGGTCCAGCAATCAAAAAGACACCAGCATTGGAATTAACCGAGTTACTTCAACCAATAATTTTTTTCTTTAAACTTTTTCCAAAAATTCCATCCACATTTTTTTTTGTTTAATATAAAACTTTGATTAAATCAATCAGTAAAGTTTTAATATTTATATTTTCATCAGTTCTGTGTCTTTTTTGTTAAAAAAAAATAAAATAAATAAAATAAAACAAAATTGTTTTTGACTATTTAAAATTGCATGGATAATTTTTTTTTTTTCTAAAATAATTTATTTTACTTGTCTGAAACACATTTAGCAACAATAACACAATGTAGCCGCCATTTTTACTACAAAAGATATTCCCAATTTTTAAACGTTAACTATTCCCCCTTTACTGCAGCCCAAACACTGCCCTTCAAAAAATACTGCTGCTCTTATTCTATAAAAAAAAACTTCAATAAACATATATATATTAAATTTTTTTTAAAAATTGGTGTGTGTACAGTATAATTCAATTTCAAAAATTACATTTTAGATAAAAAAAACTGTCATGTTAAAATTAGTAAAATTCCAAAAATTATGAAAAATAGAGTAGAAGATCTATTAGAACCATCATTTTTACAAAAAAAAAAAAAAAAAAAAAAAAAAAAGATATGTATTAGAGATCTGTCATTTTCTATTTTAAAATGGCAGATTTTCCAGCATTAAAATTAGTTTGTCAAAATCATAGACTGCATTTACCTTCCCTGAATTTTAAAAACTTTTCAAATACAGTAAAACTGTATAATTCAAAAAATTTTATTTTTACTTGTAATTATTTTTCTACTCCATTATTTTTCATAATTTTTTTAAATTTTTACTAATGTTGACATGATACACAAGTACGTCATAGTGTCTTTATCTGAAATGCATTTATTTGAAATGTAATTATGCAGCACAAGTACCATCTTTATGCCAATTTTATTGATTCTGTTCAATTCATTGTTCCCTGTTTTTTTTGGGGGGGGGGTTGTTTTGTTTTGTCCATTTGTATTTAGTTTTGTTAATTGTAGTTTTTGGGGTTTTTTTTCATAATTCGATCTGAAGTGAAGAATTTTTTGAGTATAAATTATGTTTAATTCTATTACAGTGTTGTGAATTCGATAATTAAAATAAATGATCTACCGTCTCTTGTTGAGACAACCGTCCTCATCTAGTGAAATTGAAACAACCAACCCATGAATAATTGGAGGCAAATACACGATCAAGAAATCATTTTTATCATTTGACAATATCTAAATCGATGATCATGTGGTGTCCACAACTAGAATGAGGTAAATTCTCATCAACTGTGGATTAGCTTGAGCAACGACCTGAAATGACTACATTTCCTGGCCTTCAGGTTGGGATCAGTAGTACCTTTCCTTAGTTGGAGATGGCAGAATCTTTCTTGATTTTTTTTTTTTTTTTTTTTTTTTTTTTCTAATTTAAAACATCCCCATGTAAAAAAAAAAAAACTGTATCACTTTGCCATCATGGGGGAGAGGAGAAAGGGGAGCCAAGTAAAAAGTAATTACAGAGTGCCACACATGTATTTGGCTTGCCGATATGGAATGAGCATGAAACCTCGAAATGAGGAATGAAAATTCCTAGTATGCTATATGTTCCCACCTGCTATATATTTTTTTTTCACTGTGCAGAACGCTGTTAGAGCATTTCCCAGTAGGAAGATGGCTTAGAATGGTGGTAGCAATTGCAAACGGTTAGGATAACTGTTGTGGTGTGTCCACCCTACGGTTAATAATTAAATCTTCTGCCTACTATAAAAAGCTAAAAACCTGGGAGAACTTGGCGTTAACACATGAGTCGTACATACTTGGCAGTCGGACTGATGTATAACCACTTCTCTTTATTTGTTGTCTTTGCTTTTTTGTTTCATATATTTTATTTCCACTAAATACGGAGTTGTCTTTCCTTCAGACCCTTATCTGACCACAATACTCGCGACGAGGATAGGATAGCATTGTTGTCCCATAAGGGTATACAAGAAAGACACAACTCAATAATTTTTAATTGAATTTAGACATTACAGAAAAATGTGTGCTGATCAGGAAACTTTGTTGGTATCGCCACGTTGTTAAGCAGAATCAATGAAAGAGTATTTTACAAGAGATGCGAACACGACCATACATTCTAGGCACCATTCTGAACAGGCTACATTTAGCCTATTATATTATGTTCACAATATTTATGCTTGGTTATATGGAAAAAATATATTTGCATATGTGGTGGCAAGAATTTTTCGATTGTGTGCTTACATCCAAGCATTCCTGGGTTCATATCAACTTCACATAATAATGACAGCTATCATCAAAATAAAAATGATAATGGAGTTGATTTTTTAAAAATATTTCAGTTAGACTGAAAGTTATTTGTATTTCGTTAATGTTGTTTGACCAAAATTCAACACTACTCCACAAAATTATGATTGCATTTTTTACCTTTTTTTTGGGGGGGGGGGGATATTCAACTAGTTAAATTAACTTTTTGATGGTTAGCATGAATAGTTTTTTTTTTTTTTTTTTTTTTTCTGAAATCCAAAAATTTGCTTCTGATCATAAAAACAAGATTATTGCTGCCAAAGTGTAAAAAAAATTTATTATACATCTAAGAAGTTTGGGCAGGGAGCACAAATACTATGACAATAATCTTCTTTTGTGAATATTTACTTTTGCAAATCTATTTTCAATGAAAAAGTTTGGTTATGATTTTCCTTATCCATAACGTTGGTTCTAAGGGAATAAAAATGTTAAAATTTTAAAATAAAAATATTTTTTAAATAAATAATTACTATTTCGCTTACAAAATAGATAATTCTTTTTTAAAATTCTAAAGTCCAATTTTTTGTCTAATTAACTTTTTCCTTTTTTTTTTTTTTGTGAATTGTTTGTAATCATCAACGTATTAGATTTCTTTTTCTTTTAAAAATCTGCCCATTTTTGCAAAATTATTGAGTCTGCGGATTTTCTTTGAAAGATATTAAAACTATAATTCTATCTTACTTGTTCCTTCCATATTTTTGTTCATTTTTTAGGGTGTTGCCCAGAATCCAATCTAATTGGAAAAAAAGAAAAATGCGGAAAAATCTTTATGGTATATGTGTCCATCACAGAACGAAAATATTCCAAAAATCTTAAAAATTGATCAAGTAGTTTTTTATATATATAAAAATCTTTTTGTTTTCTTTTTTTTCTTTTTTTTTTTTTAGTTTCTACAGATTAATTGTAGCCATTACAAGGCTAATTTTGATCTCTATTTCTAGAGAAGTTATTAGGTGAGGTAATTCTTTATTAAAGATGATAAAAAAAAAAGACACCTCATTCTCGCTTCCTCATAAAATTTGATTTTCTTAGTAAAAAAAAAAAAAAAAAAAAGCAACTATGTGATTTGGAATATATTTTCATTCCATAATGGATACATGCATCATAAAGATATTTCTGTATTTTTCTTTTTAAACTAGGTTTAATTAGGTTTTAATTAGGTAGGTTCTGGACAAGACCCTCACCACCCTCACTTTTTTTTTTTTTTTTTTTTTTAATAAAATTTATTTTAAATTGACTATTTTGGTCATCTGAAAGTACTGTCCCTACTACAGTGCCTTATCCCAAGATTCCGTGGCCACTGGAAAAATTGTTTTATAGAAATACATAAAAAAAAAAACAAAAAAAAACGGAATTTAAATTTTAACAATTAATGTTGCTTTATAGATTTCGATTAGAGCCAAAGTTTAAGTTAGCAATCAATGTTCTGGCTTTATTTCCTTATCTTTGCCTTTTCTTTCTCTATATGTGAACCATGAACCCTAAACACGGCATAAACTACAGACAAGCTAATGACATGATAAATAGGAAAAAAAATTGTAGAATGAAGAGAAAGGCATAATTCAAAGTCACACATACCAACTTTTTTAGCTGTCTTTTGCTCAGTATTGAAGAAGTTACATGTGGTCAAGCGCTAGCAGTGGGTTTGAAATTCTGCCACAACGGAACAGAACAGATTGCTTTTATATCAGGAGCAACCGATCCAAGGGAGACAACTACTTACAAAATTATATCCATCTTATCAAGATGGTTTGAAAAAATATCTTGCTGGTGATGTTTTTAAAGAATCTCAAAAGTAGTTTTAATCCTCTTTATGGATTTGTATCGCATCTGAAAGAAAAATTTCGAGTGAAACTTATCGATTATTGTTGTGATTAAAGATTGGCACCTAAACTGACGGTTAACATCGTCAAGACATAGATTAATCCGTATTGGGTTCTTTTGATATTTATATAATTTCACTTATAATAAGCGCTGCATGTGTATTGAGCACTTTTTGAAAAAATATTTGTTTTTAGTACAATACATTCGAACTTATTTAATTAAAATGTGTGTATATATATATATATATATATATATATATATATATATATTCAGAGGAGGGATGTAGTATAGGAGTCGATTATTAGCAATCTTATTGGTCTTTGCGCACAAAATAAAATTGATATCTACCGTTTCTATCACCAAATGATTTAGTAAAGCACATGTATGGGTTGAATGGATAAAATGATGACCACGAATGACATAGAAAATTTATAATATTAATTGAATAATTCAAGAAATCATCATCGTTGGTTGTTACATTATAATCGTTTTTTAAATGGTCAGCGATAAGAGCATCTGTCAACTGCCGACTTTGAGTTTCTCGTTGTTTGGCTTAATTTAACTGCTATTCTGAACAAATAAATTTATTTCCACGATTTTTTGCATTTATTACAATGTTTCTAAATTTTTTTTTTTTCTCTCTCTCTCTCTCTCTCTCTCTCTCTCTCTCTCTCTCTCTCTCCATACCCCAACTACTATTATTACCACTAATAATAATTTTTCAGTTTTGGGTTACAGTAATTTCTTTCCATTTTTATCCAACTTATAACGTATCATTTTTAATGACTGCTAAATAACATTTTTATTGCTCTTGTATTATATTATTATTATTATACACGGACACATACATTTTGTATCTTAACATTTAAATCTAATAAAATGTTTATGCACAACTTTTTGTTGTATTTGTTTTTATTTGGTCTCCATTTTTCATTCTGATGTATTAGAGCAAATTAACAGAAGTTAATCTATTCATGGCACAATTCAATTCATTCAAGTGGTGTCCTGCCTAACATAGTTATTGATGGCTATGGCTCTTCATCGCTTTCTTCCTCGAAACATTCATGAATTCGTTATTGCTCATCGTTTTTGATGTTGTCTAATTGTTCAGAACCCTATTCATGCTGTTTCTCGAATAAAGAGTTTGATGCATTGCCATAGATTTCTTTGCAGTTATACAGACAGTAGTTTGCAGTTTCTTTCTGTCCGAGCAGTGCCCACACTGGACGATTTTCCTGACCATTGTACCCAAAGGTATCTTCTGCTCAGCACAATCAAATACGAAACTATGGACAGAATTATTTCTGTTTGTCTTTGTAATCCATCAGTCACCTGCTTTCCATGACCTCACGGTACTCTGATCGGGGGGTGCTAAATTGGGTTCTCGACCATTCTCAAGTGTCTCCAACAGACAAGTTGAGGGAAGGATGTGCATTACTTCTCCTTTGACAATAGTGCTGTCTTGCTACCCATCATGGCACAATAAAAGCCTTCTACTTCATGAGGGAAGAAAGAGCGCCAAAAAATATAATATTTATATCACAAGTGACGGCACGATCCCAAACAGATTCATCCAAGTAATCCCGAACAATACAGCCGAATCAGCATGCCTCACCACCAAACACACCCGTTTCCAACCAACACTGTCGACCGACACAACACACCACTGAACAATATCGCTGCATCAACTCACCATCAAACAATATCATTGAATTGACACACGTTCCTGAGCAACACTGTCGACACGACACGTCATCGAACAATATCATTAAATCGATACGCCACGTTCTCAAGCAACCCTGAACGATCTCATCGAATCAACACACCACCGAATAATATTGTTGAATCGATACGCCACGTTCTCAAGCAACATTGAACAATCTCATCGAATCAACACACCACCGAATAATATTGTTGAATCGATACACCACGTTCCCGAGCAACACCGAACAAATGCAGTAACACATTATCAGAGCAATATTTTTTAACCGGCCCCGAATGACTTATTGGCTTGTTTTTATAGCCATTGGGCGAAACTAAATCGTCGCTTTTGTGTAAGATGGCTGTAACTCATTAGTAGACTTGATTTGCAAAAGATCCCGGGTTCTTTTCCCTGCAGGTAGGCCCGACTCATACGCTTATGCGCTTCCACGCATGCTCGCCACAGTCATCTCGAAACGTCAGCATACATCAGTAGACCAGGTTCTTAATTTAATTTAATTGAAGTTGACAGGTGAAAAGGTCAGATCAATGTGGCTGACATCAGAACAATCTGTTGAAATTTAATTATTTGGATAATTTGGATGACTGTTGTCACCTTGAATGTTAGTCTCACACAATGTTTCAGTCGACATAACCTCCAACTTCAAGTTGATTTCTGAAATTTATACCCAAGACGAGATACATCTAAAGAAGGTTGAAAGTTATATCACTGAAATACACAAGGTATCTTCAATAAGTTACCAGATTTTTTGTACAGGCATTTAAATTGTCATTGACTCTTGAAAATTCAGTATGTTATTGCTATACATCTTATGAGACGACTGACCAATTTTTTATAATTTCAGGTTCAAATGAACAACTACAGCAGGAATTGGAATACACCCTACTAAAGCCTGATTGTCACAGCTAGTGAATTTCAAAAATGCAATCTGGATGTGAGGACACTATAGAAGAACGATATGCAATAAAAATGTTTTAAATTTGGAAAAAATGCCACAGAAATGTATGGAATCCTTCAGACTATTTTTGGATGGACATCAAGACAGTTCCTGAAAAAATATAGACAAAATTTAAAAAAAAAAACAAAGATTGCAATTTTGCCTCAAGAGTTGAGGATCACTTTTCTATATAAATTTAACATAAAATGATCACTCAGTTCCTGACCAACAAGCTTTAATAGTTTAGTTTTCACTTAGTAAGGCATGTATAGTTTTGTACGTGTTGTTGTCAAAAAGGAGAGTAGAAAGTGACCTTTGGGTTTTAACTCTCACTTTGTTTATTTTTGTCTTTTAATCCTCACATTCCATGATTGATGTTTCTGACAAAGGGGAAGAATTGTTGGTTTCTGAGTCAGAATTTATCCATCTAACACTTATTGCTAATTAGTTTTTGATCTTGAAGTAATATTCTTTTTTTTTTTTTTTTTAAGGAGATATCCTTACATTAAGTGGCTTTATACCTTGTCTAAAACAATTTCAATCCCTCATCCTCCAAAAAAAAAACAGATTCTTTGTTTCTAGATCATCTTTAGATAAAATACTCAAAGATGATTAATGTAAATAACTTTGGTTATTCATAAACCCAGAGTTAGAGAGATAGAAAGATTTTAACATGTGAACTACCATGTCAGAGATCAGTGACAGATAGATAGACAGTTTGTGCTATCTTTGTACATCTCCCTCCATTGTTGCAAGGAAGCGAAAGATTTCTCTATTTCTAGAATTCAGTTTCTCCAACTTCTCTTAACTAAAGGTCAAATTCTAACCTCCCATCCATCAATCACTCATTAATTCAACTAATGGTTTTCATTATGTAACACAATGATCACCCATCTTTGAACCATACAGTGTTGGAAAGAACATGCAACCAATTTTTTTTTTTTTTTTTTTTTTTTTAACATGTTTTGTGATTTTTCTGACCATTGCATGAAGGAAAATGATAGAAATATTCTATGAATGTGTAATGAGTTTAAAAGATAGGCTTAGATCTGATGACCTCAGAGGAAGATTAAATCTGAACATTACAGAGAGATGTGTGCAGATCAGGAAACTTTGTTGGTATGGCCACGTTGAAAGAATAGATGGGAGTTATTATGTTAGATGTTAAGGTAGCAGAGGAAGATTAAAGAAAACATAGGAGGTAATGTTGTGTAGCAGTGTGTGTGTGTGTGTATATATATATATATATATATATATATATATATATACATACACATACACAGGGTGCCCCCCCAAAAAACGGGCCCCAGCTCTAATTAGGCCCCGTTTCTTAGTATTTTGTTTGAATGAAATGAAACTTTGGTCATAACTAGTTTATTGTATACAAAACATCACATCAAAACACTAGGGTCTTTGGTCTTTTTTTTTCTCCGTTGACTGTAAAATGCTCAGAAAAACAATTGAATGTCCTCTGTTTTTTTTGTTTTTTTTTGGGGGGGGGGGGTCACCCTATATATATATATATATATACACTAGCAAAAGTACCCGTCGTTGACTGGGTTCAAAAACAGCGTACAGAAAATGGACTCTGATTTATGAAAGTATGATAGGTTATGAAAAGGAAGGGTTGTAATGAGATAGCTTCGAATTTGGGGGTATCAAAACCAAAGCAAAATATGATGAAAGCAAAAATAAAATAGATAAACTTCATAATTTATTATACCATACCTATTCACACTGAAACACTTATCACAATATTCTGTGGATCTATATTAAAAAACCTTGTTACACATTGTGAAATATTTCCATTCTATGGAGGTCAGGCACGAACGAACACCCCATAAATTTTATTATACCATATTTCTTCAAACTGAAACATAATTATCAAAGTGTACTTACGCAGATAGATATGAAAAGTCTTTATTAAAGTTTGTGCCTATTTCCATTCTATGGAGGCCAGGCGCGAATGCAGACCCCACAATTTTATTATACCATCTCTATTTAAGTTAAAACATACTTATCAAAGTATTCTTATGTACATCTATATCAAAAACACTTGTAAAGTTTTTTTTTTAATTTTTTATTTCCATACTTTGTGGACCAGGCGCGAACGCAGACCCCACAATTTTAATGAACCAACATTTTGCCAGATCAAACATACCCATTCCTATGTCTCGATACACCTTCTATCATTATATGTAATCAGTTTTTTAAAATAGTCAACCATATAGGAGCCTATTCGTGACCAGATACACACACAGGCATTCAGCTTTATATATATATATATATATACATATAACTACTTCATTTACTCACATAAATTTAATATACGAAAGTATAGATTTATGCATAAACTTTAAGTATTTACTTCAAAAGTGCTCAATACGTAGGTAGAGCTAGTTAGTAATTTATAAAATATATATGGCGATTAAGCTACACTGAATATTCTGCGTTTCATCCACTATAGGATTCTTCAGGCTTATGAGCGAATTTTGTGGTTGCTTCTTGTTTTTATATATGTTGAGGATTTCTAGTTAGCCAATCAGCTTTCTAGTATCCACCGCGCCCCCTCCTATCAGCCAATGGGCATGCATTTTATCAAACAAAGGATCTGTTTTAGAACTAGGTTAGTGGTTTAAGGTAGATCTTTTCCTTCCTTCCTTCCTTCCTTTTTTTTTTTTATATATAAATATACCTATGTGCACACACATACATGCACATATATATATATATATATATATATATATATATATACACATATATGTGTGATCGTTTATGTATATTCATGTTTATTTAATTTATTTATTTGTTTGTTTTCTATTGTTATTGTTAGTTTTAAAGCTATTTTGTATCTCTATCCTAGAGTAAGTTGTTTGCTATTTCTCGTCTACAGTTTAATAGATTTTGAGGTTCTTTAAAGTACAGGATAGCAAATTTTTCATGGAGGCATAATTTACATAAGTCGTCTAAATGTCTGCACGTGGTAGCTTGTCTCATTATTTTCCATTCGACTACCGGCGAATGTCCGCTTTCTTTGAGTTCCCAGTATTTATTCGCTAGTGTTGTTTTTATACAGTGTTTTTTATTTTCTTCTGCATTAATGTTTTTTATTTTTATTTTTATTTTTTTTTAATGCATATGTACTTTTTTTTTTTTTCGATACCCTGTCTACTTCGTTAAAATTATATGATACACTGATTTATCAAGGATCTGTATTTATATTTTGTTCCTTGATTATTATATTTCCTATAATAGGGGCTAAATTATAGAAATTATATAGAAATACTAGCACCATCATGCAAAGAAAAGGTTTCTATAATTTAGCCCCTATTATTGGAAATATAATCACGCAAAGAAAAGGTTTGCACAATGGTGCCACACACACAACCAGAGTACAATCTGTGTTTTCTTTTGTTTCTTTTGTATATTTTTATAATTGTGAACCAGTGCTTGCCCTCGACAGTCACCAGTGTGAGAAACTATGAAACAGAAGAAGAATGGAGTTTGTGTTTCCTCTTGTTTTACATTCACCAGAAGCAGTCAGCTGGGAGAGGCTGATTGAATTAGGATGGAAGTAGTCAATGTCTGTTAATAAAGTGTAATATTATTACTTTTAAATGTCGTATTTAAAGGAAATGTTCACTGAGTTTTCTTCAATGTTTTATGTGGAGTAATTTATGCAGGAGAGAGAGATATTGTGTTGTATCCAAAGCTGGGGAATCGGGACTCTGAACATTCAACTCCAACTCCTACAATTTTTTAGAACTAATTCCAACTCGGGCTCCTATTTTAAAAAAAAATAAGAATTAAATATTTTTTATATCATTTTCTTATTTTATGTCACAGTATAAAAGTAGCATAAATTTGGATTGATCCTTCATTTGCTTATTCTTGATATGGCATTATTTTCAAGGGATCACCTTTAGTTACTTCACACACATTTGAAAAATAATCTGCTCTGTACTTAACACATTAGAAAAATGTAATTTCCTCAAAAATAACGTCACAATTGCCTGAGTTAGAATTGAGGGATTGATCCATATAGCCGCTACTTTTATGCTGTTTCAGAATACTTTTTGCATACTCATGAAATGTTTCAAAGATATAGAAATTTCTTAGACACTATAATAAAAATGCATTTTTAGATCCATAGGGATTTGACTCTATCCTTAAATTAGACTTGTGCAAGGAGAAAACAGCTGATCACATGTATAATGTCATTGTTTTGGTTTGGTTTACAGACGAGGGATGACAGGAGCTATGTGTTATTATTTTGGTTTTGGTACCTACCTTGAAAAAATGTGACTTAGGATATTAAGATACAATAGGAGAATATTTCCCTAATTTTCTCCACCACAAAAAATACTATTTATGAGGAGTTGGAGTCGGGCAAATTTTACCAACTCAGACTCCTCTGATCCATAAATTGGCCTCGGCTCCAACTCCTTGACTCTGACTCCCCAGCCCTGGTTGTATCTTAGTAAATGAAACTTGGTGAGGACATTGTTTTCACCCTGACTTCAATGGAATGACAAACAGGACCCACAAAAAAAAAAAAAAAAAGCAATTTTTCTTTGTTAAAGTTTTGTTGAAATACTGAGAGGAAATATTGACAGATGAAAGAAAATTATATTTTAAACTTATGTGCAACTGATATTGTAGAATTTTTATTACTTTTAAAATGTAACGTTATTACATTGTATTTAGAAATTCGCAAAGAAATTAAAACTTTGACAGAAACATTTTAGATGAAAAAAAAGTTATATATTTCATTCCGTTTCACATGTAAGTCATCAGCACGTATCTACAACATGACACAACATGTCCTCTTTTTCTTGCTCTTTTCTATCAGATAGTAATAGTAGCAGCATCAGTGTTTAGTTTTTACCATCGTTACTGACTGGGAGTAGCAGTTAACTTCCTTTCTGGCTTGTCCAGAGGCCAGCTCTCAAGCCAGTTGACCACAATTCCTTCTATTTCTTCCCGGATCTTAGACTGACAAAAACTCCACATGGCATGGACTAATCCTCAACTACTCTCTTGGGACATTAAACAGCCCACTGGGGCCTATTTGTTGGAATTATCAATGTGATATAGATTTTAATTGCGATCATGTTACAATACTGTGAAATTTGCAGTTGTCGTCGCCTTTTTGACGGCTCCAGATCTCTGCTTATTTTTCAGTGATGTAAGGGTTTAAGTAACTTACATTCCCTTTATCTGTATATAAAGATTGTGTCACATGTTAATTAATTTCTCTTTTTGTCAATGTCGATATGACTTCCAGCATGAGTCATATTTAAAACAAACAAGGTATGTTTTTATTTGATTTCTAATTTAATAATTAACTAATTATTAACCAACACTATTGGTCCGAGGAGTTGACTCAGATGGAGAGACAATGAATCTAACATGGCTACCGCTAGTTCTGGACTTTCTTACATAAATGTTACACAAATGCACTCTTTTCTCATTGTTATGAAGTACGTAGCTAAGGTTTCAACTAACTACGAAATTGTATGCATGAAACGTTGACATCTTTCGGTGAATAAAGCTTCTCGCGCTTTTTGTTCTCTCTTTATATTTCACCTTACTACATGATGTCAGGAGTCTTATTACACTCATCCTACAGGACTGTCTCTAAATTTTTGTCTACACATAAACTCCTTCCAATACTAACTCCCTTTTCTCTACACTAACTGACAAAGATAGTCAATAAACTTATTAAATATTTGAATGGACTTTGTCTTTCCTATTTTACAAGTCTTTGTTTTATCTACAATCAACTGTATGGTAGTGTCATCCAGTGGCGGGCAATGCTGGTCACCAGCGGTCAAGACAGTGATTGGCAGTAAATTTCAGGTGATTGGGTAGTGGCGGTCAGTGGTTGACAGTAGCTTGGAGTGGTGGATAATGGCAGGTAATAGCGTACAGTGGCAAGTATTGCTGTTTCAAAAGATAAGCAAGCTCACTTTTGAAGGAGTAGGAGGAGGAGACTTGCTTGTCAAGCGTACCTTCCAAATTGCCATGCTTTTTCCTTTTTCTTTTCTTTTCATATGTATGTGTTCCACTCCGTAACGTCATGCTCATACTACGCCTTCAAATGCAGACGCAACATTAATTCAGCTGTATGTGTCCTGGCTTGGTCATTTATACAAGGACGAAATTCCAGGAAGTAGAATAGATACTTTGCTGAAAGTGAACGAATAAGACTAAAATGGATATGGAAAGAAGGATTCTTACAGATAAGACCTTGGTTACCGAGAAAAAAAAAACTGTGATTCTTATCTATTATATTAATAATCAATGTATATATATATATATATATATATATATATATATATATATATATATATATATATATATATGCATATATTATTTTCATTTTTTTTTTTTTTTTTTTTTTTTTTTGCTATTCTTGGAGATGAGGTTTCACATTTTGTGTATCTATTTTTTGCAGTCTGTTATCCCCATCTTCATAGTTGTTGTTGTTGTTTTACCATGTTTCGGCCAACTCATCTTCTGGCCTTCTTCAGGTTAATTGCGACAGGATAGGAATGCTGAGTTTTGCAACTGTATCCTTCATAATTACTGTCTTCCATAGTTGTTGTCTCACTATCTTTTGCCAGGTAGGATTGAATACATATATACACCTTCCCATATGCACACATATGTTTGTCCTTCCCGACATGGGTAGGATTCAAAAACTGTCCTCCTTTTCGTACGATCTATGACTTTTTCTTTTCTTACATTTTTACTTCAATTATCCTGAAGATGTCCTCTGAAATAAGGACGAAACATTGATTATTTTAATAATTTTATTCGGTTTTTCTATTTTTCTTAAAACATAACGTCAACCACCGCTGGTATTTTTACATTCCTTATACATATATATATATATATAAGAGAAAGAAAATTAAAACTGTAAGTTGAACTTCACAATCAAAATTTATTGTTCGATTGAATACTCCTAAAAACAATCTACAAAGCCCTTATTCCGCAGAGTTTCAAAGAATCCTATTCTTGTTATTCTTCTCATAAAAGGACATAAAGAAATCAGCAAATTATATTTGTAGAAATGCTAGAATTTGCTAGTTAAGACAGTAAGTGAAACCGCAATTTATTGTAGTTATAAAGTGAAAAAATGTTGGATATGTAAAAAATAATATATATAAAGACAAACCGCGCATAATATTTCAGCTTACATGAAAATCCTCTCGAGTTGATTCGAAATGCAAAATAGTTCTTTAGAGAGAATGTATTCCAAAATAAATATATATATATATATATATATATATATATATATATATTTCTGTGGAAATATGATTTTTTCCAATTATATTTCACTTTTTTATATACTAATCCTTAATTTATGAAGCTCAATGTAATTACAGAGCATATAACAAGCAAATGGCAAAAGTCTATATTCCAAATTTCATGTTGTTGACCATCTTACCATTTATTCCTTTAATTACGTTGACATTTGCGCTACAAGACAGTTACTGTTAAGAATTGTTAATGTTAATGTAATTAAAGAAATAAATTGTAAGATGGTCAAGATCATGAAATTTGGAATATAAATGTTGTCATTTGTTTGTCATATATATATATATATATATATATATATATATAAATGCATACATAAAATTTTTAATGCTATCTTCACAATTGAAATAAATAAATTGCAAATTATGGCCAATTGATTTTCCTAAGAACTAAGGAATATTTTAGTCTGTATTTTTAAAAACATTTTCATTACAAACAAGGCATATTGCCACTTGGATGTAAAAGTTACTATTTGGGGCCATGTTTAGGGGAAAGGGGTTAGATGTCATTGTCATTAAAACTTCTACATGTCAGAGAAGCAGGTAACAGTGAGGGAAGAAGCTATTAGAATACAAGGCTTTTTGGAATCTAAGGACCTCAACAGTGAAGTGGTGGAATTTTGCTGCTAAACAAGTATGTACGTTGAGGAATACAAGTACAATTAGTAGTGATGGAGCAATTCTGATATTTCTCCAAATTCCGTACTAAATTCACAATTCCGATACAATTACTGATTCTGATTCTTTATAAATCTCTAAATATAAACTTGTTCTTTTATGTCAAATGTGCAGATATTTTCTCAAACGTAAAAATGCACTTGTGGGGATGATCAGTAGATTTTCGTTTTCCTAGTAGTTTAAAATCCATGAATATTTATTATTTTATTGTTACTACGAGCAGTGGAAGATTTCGCTTTAAAACAAAATCAATTAAAAATGGACAATTAAAAGAATCGTTTTTGGTATCAATATAGCCACAAATTTTTCCGATTCCAATACCGATTCCGATGCACCAAAAGTTCCAATTTTTCCAATTCACAATTAATTGTTCCAACATTAACAATTAGTTCATCAGAGCATGTTCCATTAAAATACTTGTAATACAGGCACCGGGGTGCAACATTGTGACGATGGGACAGGGGTTGGAGCTTAGTTGACACAAAGTCACAAAGACTACTTGAGACTATGGTAAATGAGGTTGTCAGGATTATGATCTGACACGGATTATTCACAAACCTACTCGCGTACCCGATAGTTGTATTTAATGTTATTAAAATGAAACGGCTTTCCTGTAACAATGATAAAAACTTCGCCAACTATTGATTGCCATGACCTATAGCACCATTTCCGAGAGGCAAACATTAAAACTTCTTGACCTAACATTCACCAGCAACATGAATCGGAATAAATACATAGAAGATACTGACAAGTCTGCTGCAAAGATGGGCTCCTTCTTACAGGCTAGAAAATTTCTCACATCTACCAGTATCCTGTTTATCTAAAAGGTCACCATTCGCCCGTGTATAGAGTATTGTTGCCACATCTGGGGTGGTACACCAATCACTAACCTCTTACTCTTGGGGTCTCTAATTTAATAGATTCTACACCGTCTACAAAGTCCCAGTCCCTGTCCCATCATCACAATGCAGCATCCCCTTGCTTGTTTTACAAATACTTGTTGCATTTGTACCCCTCCATTTACATGCTCCTTACCAATCAGACACGGAGCAAAATCAAACCCCTTCACTATAAAACTCTTCATACGCCAGAAGACCTCCTACTTTAATGATTTCTTTCCTTGAACTCTTTGCCTTTAGAAACTTGATTATATCCTGTCTATTTGTCGTGCTTTCATATTTGTGGTGACTTCCATGTTCACAATATTGAATGGCTAATTCATTCAAACAAGACTGATGATGAAGTTTTTGTTAGATTATAATCAAAGGAGAAATTATAACTCAGATTGCTGACAAACCTATCCATGGACCCAATGCTGACAGACATTTTGCAAATCTTTTTGACATTTCCTGCCAATTTTTATTGTAAAGTGCTCATCCACTGTTCTGTCTCTGTTCAGATCTTTCGATCAGTCAATTGTCTCAAGATTTTAAAAAGTGCAACAAAGCTCCTGATATCCTTCTTCATCGCAGGGTGAATTGATAGTCAATCATTGACTGGGACAGTCTCAGATCTTTTGTCACATTACATCAATGTTCCCATTTACAATTGGGAGGGGTATAAAAACAAAAACAAACATACCTTTTATATTCTGCTCTCGTGCCTCTTGGCTATGTTCCTGAGTGGTTTGTGTCTGCCATTCATTGCATCTGGAACAAAAACTCTCTCAGTGCATAGCAACAGATGCAAGTCTCATTTCTTTCTGGACTAATGGGTTTTATTCAGCCACCATGGTTTTCCACAATTGAATTTGCATCATCGTTTCTCATCCTTAGAAGGAATGTGGAGGTTTCTATTTTGCTATAGTTATAGCCACTATTTATTTCTATCTCATTACCTCCACAAGATGTTTTTCGATCCATTCTCTCATAGAATCAAAGACAGACTTTTTCTGATTTGCTCTCTGTGACTCCCTGAAATAGACTCCCAAAGTCGTGTTCCACAGATCGTTGTGACGTAGCGATCCACATCACGCCATGTCAACGACTTCTCTGCCTGTTCGATCCGTCTCTTTAATTTTATTATGACATTTTTTATAGACAAACAACCTTCCTGCACCACTAACTTCTAATCTAAAATCAATGAGCTCCAATTTCTAATTCTATATATTGCACTGGCCACAACTGCTAGTCCGTCTATGGTCAACCTATCATACAACACTTTCTTTGCATTCTATTCATAATTTTTGGATATATTACTATTTTCGAGATAACAATTAAGTAAGTACTGTTGTTTTTACTTAAAACAACATGTTAAAAAAAAATCGACCTGTCAACTCTATCTTAACAAGTACCTTTTTAATTCTTAAAAAATTAATTAAAAAATAATTAATCAAAAAAAGGTTTCCAAAAACATGATTTTTTTAAAAAAACAAATGATATATTGTTTGTCTTAATTTTTTTTAAATTATATAATCTTTATAAAATGTGACTGGCATAGTTGACACTGAATTATCCCTCTGCGGAATCGGCAAAGCCAAAACGTCCCATTCCCTATGATTATATATATATATATATATATATATATTCTTCAGAATAGTTTTTATTTAACAATCAGTTGTTATGGAAACGTGAGATTGTAAGGTTTACAAAATATTACTGGCAGTAATATTCTATAAGTTATCCCATCTAAACAATAATTGCTCGATATGCAAGATAGAGCAAATAAATTAAATTGTAATTCAATGAATTTCAAAAAACTCTCATTGAAATGAATTTCATATCAAAGAATTTTTATTATTCTAAGCAAGACAAAGAATGCTTTAAAAAGTTAATCTCCTTGACCTATAGGGTTTCGATGTCTACCATCTCATCAGAGGAGAGAAAATATTAGCAAATATTTATAAGGTATGCACCCTATTTGCTAAAGTCAGTGAGACATGGAAAGTCAAAGTCAAAATAATAAATTTTCCATACTTTCCATGTCTCACTGGCTTTAGCAAATAGGGTGCATACCTTATAAATATTTGCTAATATTTTCTCTCCTCTGATGAGATGGTAGACATTGAAACCCTATAGGTTAAGGAGATTAACTTTCTAAAGCATTCTTTGTTTTGCTTAGAATAATAAAAATTCTTTGATATGAAATTCATTTCAATGAGAGTTTTTTGAAATTCATTGAATTACAATTTAACATATATATATATATATATATATATATATATATAACTGATCCATATTCTAAATTCTAAAGTAATTTTTGTCGTTATCTTTCCGACAAATTTTCCGATGTTCACATTTAATTAACAGTCATCTCATTTGGAGGGTTGATAGCTAGAAGTCTTAGTTTACAATAATGCTAAAAATGCCTGTATTTGGCATAACGGAAGAATAGGCAACTCTAAATCTGGCCATACTAGTGTTTAATGAAAATCTCAAGTGGAAGAGATAATAGTCCAGTTACCAAACCAGACTTCCGTTTTTAATGTAAAACAAATAAACAAGTTGACATGAAAGAAAATTTAAAACTTTTGTAAACAATTTAAAAAAATTTTTACGTACATTTTACAAAAAAAAAAAGTAATATTTGATCAAATTTTGCATAAAATAATAAAATGCTTTTTATGTTTGTTTGTTTTTTAATAGAATACGTTTTTTTCTAATGGTTTGCATGTGTTTCAGTATTATCAAAATATATTACTTTATTAAATATTTATTTATTTTTTGATTTCTTTATAGTTTAGAACAAATACAATACAATGGTTTTTTTTGGTTTTTTTTATACTTTGCTGTATTATTAAAATACTGGCAGTTTACCCGGCGTTCCTCGGGCTCTATGTACTGTTCATAACTTTATGTGCATATAAACGTAGATTCCATGAACAAAGCTTCTTTCTCAGAACTGCACGCATATGAAATTGTCTTCTGTTTTCCTGCTTTCCAGCTGACTACAATATGGTTGTCTTCAAGTCTAACATAAACAAGTTTTTGATGAGCCGTTCCATATAAGTTAACAAATTTACCGAATTTCCATTACTAACGATTACTTTATTGTCCAATTTCTACTGTACACTCTTTAGCCCTTATCCTCGAGTGGCCTCTTGGCCTTGATAAGTGGTGATGCCTATGCAAAAAAAAAAAATGTATGTATGTATATATATATATATTAAAAAGTTTGACTCATCTACATCTAAAATTTCAAGTGTTTAGACCCAAAATTGGCAGAAAAGTTTGGTAGAGTCTGCAAAAGTCAAATCTTTCAACCTCGACCTCTTGGCGGCCAACTTTTGCCCAAAAACTGATTAAAAAGCTTAATGCATGTCTGAATGCCCTTAAAATAGATAAAATAAAATTTAAAATCTAAAGTTAGCTGAATAGTTTGCTAGAGACCGCAAAGGTCAAATTTTCAACCAAAAACCGATTAAAAAGCTTGCCTTATGTCTGAATACACTTTATGTAAAATTTCAAATGCTTAGACCAAAAATTGGCTGAGTAATTTGGTAGAGACCGCAAAGATTAAATTGTCTTTAACTTTTACCCCAATTTAAACCTCTTTGCATTTAATATTTAAATCGTTGGACTTTGACCCCTTGACAGCCAAATTTCTGGCCGAAAACCGATTAAAAAGATTTTCCCAAATCTCAATACTCCTTATGTCAAATCTAGAGTCCGTAGACCGAAAATTGACAGAGTAGTTTGGTAGGGAAATGTACACACATACAATTTCACTTATATATATCGATAGATTTCTTTATAGTTTAGAACAAATACAATACAATGTGTTTTGTTGTTGTTGTTGTTGTTGTTGTTGTTATTGTTGTTTTTATTTTACTTTGCTGTATTATTAAAATATTTTTGAAAGAAAACACAAACTTTAACAAATATAATACACGCGTATATTTTGTAAAATATTGTCGAAGTAATTTTTTTTTTTTAAACTGCAACGTAAAAGAACTCCTGCAAAACTATTTTGAATGCCTCCCCAGGGTCGTTTTTTAGGAACAAAAATTTAAATTGTCTCAGTGGTGAAGGATTTCTTCTCCACTGAGAGAGAACAAGAAATTGAAGTGTAGCATCTGAACAGATACTACACTCTGATACTACACTTAGTTTGAACTTCAAACTTTGAAGGATGTTTTTTGAGAATTTATTTATTGTGTGTGTGTGTGTGTGTGTGTGTGTGTGTGTGTGTGTGTGTGTGTGTGTGTGTGTGTGTGTGAACATTTTTTTACTTATTGAAATATTTTTTAAACAATAATAAATAAATAACTCTCAAAAATGGCTGCTAGCAAAATGAAACTTAAAACAGGAAGTTCAGTCTGGTAAACGGAACCATTTTATATCAGTAAGCGATTTTCAACTGACACCGGTTATGGTCACCCATTCTTCCGTTATGCCAAATATTTTTTCCTGATTTATTTATTTATTTATTTATTTATTTGTTTAAGGGACGGAAGTTGAATTTTGTGTGATTGTCTTTCGGCAGTTATCGTAACACGCTACCGGGTTTTACCGAGTCATGAGAAGCCGTGAGAGCTGATCTATATAAGCACCAAAATACTATTTAAAAAAAAAAAAATGAGTTTAAATAAATACAAAAATAAAATAATCGACTAGTTTTGTCAACGAACACTTTTTTTTTTAGATTATATTGATAAGTTATATTGATAATTTTATGTTTTTAACTCTTTCAAGTGAAAAAAAAAAAAACACGAAGAAAAAAAATAAGAGAAAAAAAGATTGCGACACCATTTATGAAACTACGGAAGCACATAAGCGAAAAATATTCCTTCACCTTTTCTTTTCAGTTTTCACTAAACATATTACAATAAAAATATTAATAATGAAAGAATATATTAACACGTTTTTGAAGTAAAATTATTTACTTGTAAATAAAAAAAAAACAGAATTGAAATTATTTTAGCGAAATTTTAAAAAAAAAAAAGGAATATATAAAATAATTATTAACTAAGAAACTTCTTAAATACAAAAGAAAATGGTTTCCGAATGATGCTCAGAAATATTAGCAGAGGTTTCATTAAAAAAAAAAAAAAATTGAAAAATCAACAAACAAAACAAAAAAATATTGACCCGCCATTTATACGTGCTACGGAAGCACATAAGCGAAATATGTTTCTTCTTTCGGTTTCTTTTGCTAAACGCTAACAATAAGTAATCTTAGCGATAAAAGAAATATATAACATGCATTTTAAATAAAGTTATTTATTAGTGACCAGAATGGAAAGATATTATCGAAATAGTTTTAGAAAATTAATGTAAATATAAAATAATTAACAAAAAAAAAATCGTAGAAAGAAAAAACATATTTATTCAGATTTTAATTTTAACATAAACCTTAAGATTAACATTTTTTTATGTTAATTAAATAGTGATTGGCTAAAAAAAAATACAAAAATAAAATAAAATCATTTACATAAAGAAACAATTTGAATCAGCATGTACGGAAACCCATACGTGCTACTTTCTGATGATGGCATCAGGCAACGGGTGAATTTTCAAGTCTTTGCAAGAAATATATATTTCTCGTTAAATAACTGTTACTTAACATTTGCTTTTAATTACTAATATAAATATTAGGTTCTTCATGTTATGTTATATTTTTTTATCAAAGTGAATAAACGAGAAAAACATCTGAAAATTTTCCTCGTTGACCTCCGATATTTGCTAGAAATTTTAATATTAAATAAATAATTTTAAATGTTGACGTCTATTTTGGTAAAAAAAAAAATATTTTTTATTTATTTATTTTTTTTTTTTACACGAACGATTCGAAAAGAAATTTATTAAAAATAAAAATAACACAAATAAAAAAGAACTTGGAAGATGGGCATTGCATAAAAAAGGATTTGAATTAAATCCGTTGCTTGAGTAAATTCAACTTAAAGGGTAAATATTAACTTTAGAGGAATCCTAAAAATATTGTTGGTCGGCACTATTTCAAAACACCTTGTTATTGTATTAAACCATCGCTTCTTGCTCAGAACATATTTTCGTTCGGTCACAGTTTTTTCTTTATTTTTGTAATAGTTAGGGAATTTTGGACAAGAACCAAATCATTATATTTGGTGTTTTTTTTTTGTTATTTTTATTTTTATTTTTTTTGTGAGGTGAGCGAGAATATCCGTATCGCTGTTAGAGAGATTCTGAGATAATTTTTCAAAATGGTGCGTTTTGCTTACTGATGCATTATGGTCAAATATTTTAATCTTTTTTTTTATAACTGTTCTATATCATACTCATCGTTATCTATATATTTATGAAAGTGAAAATGTCTGTCTGCATGTAATGTGTGTGTCTGTGTGCATACCTCTTCCTACCAAACTACTCTGTTAATTTTTAGTCTACAGATTCGAGATTCAACATAAGGGGTACTGAGATTTGGAAAAATCTTTTTAATCGGTTTTCGGTAAGGAATTTGGCTGTCAAGGCATCAAAATTCAACGATTTGACCTTTGAAAACTCTACCAAACTCTAGAAGTCTAGCTGTTTGAGGGAAGAAACTATTACAATAGAAAGCTTTCTGGCATTTAGGGACAGCAACAGTGAAGGGGTGAGATCTTATTGCTAAGCGGGTTTGTCAGGGATATGTACGTCGAGGGGGTACAAGTGAAACAAATTCATCAGAACACATTCCATTAAAATATTTGTAAAACAAGCACAGCGATGCAACATTGGGGCGATGAGACAGGGGATGGAGCTTAGTTGATAAAGTGGGACTGATTGGATTGACAACTCTTTTTCGGACTTTATCTAAGAGGGAGAGATGCACCAGTCCAGATGTGGCAACAATACCCCATGCATGGGCGAATGGTGGCCTTGTAAAGGTAAAGGATACTCTCAGGTGTGAATAATCTTCTAGCTTGATAGAGGGAACCTACCTTCTTTGCAGCAGCTTTTGCAATGTCATCTATGTATTTGTTCCAGTTCATATTGCCCACAAATGTTAGGTCGAGAAGTTTGAAGGTAGAATTCTCAGGTAGGGTGCTATTTGTCATGGATGTAGGGGGGGGAGACGTCTTGTAATTGTCAAAGGAGAGCAGCTTAGTTTTACTTGTATTAAATATTACCATCCATTTACGGCCCCATTCCACTATCATCTGGAGGTCATTTTCTAACATTCGTGCCATTGTATTAGATTTATGTACATCTGTTCTTCCCTCATACATGTTATAGAGTGTTGTATCATCAGAAAATATACCCATCTCAGGCACACTATTATCAGGGAGGTCGTTTATAAATATCAGGAATAATAATGGTCCAAGGATCGATTCCTGAGGCACTCCCGCATTAATGTTATGTTGCTTGGATGTACGTCCGTCAATGGCAACCTGTGTGCTTTTATTGTGTAAGAATGATCTAATTATATTTAGTATATGTTCAGTTATACCGTATGATTTAATTTTCATTAGCAGCCCTTTATGCCAGACTTTGTCAAAGGCCTTGGATATATCAAGGGCTACTGCCCTGGCTTTGCCCGCCTTATCCAGTACATGGTAAATGCGTTCAGAGATGAATGCTAAAATATCTGCAGTAGAACAACATTGTCTGAATCCATACTGTTTGTCAGAGAAAAGATTTGCTTTTGTGGTGAACTAGTGCTTGATTAATTAAGGTCTCAAAGATTTTAGTGAAGAGTGGGAGGAGACTAATGGGGTGAAAATTGAGAGGGTCTGTTTTTTCTCCAGAATTCCTGTACACTGGTACCACAGAGGCCATCTTCCAGCTATTAGGGAAGCAAGATTCAGCAAGGCATTTATTGTTGAGCTTGGAAAGGATGGGGGCAAGCTCGGCTGAACATTTCTTAATTAGTAATGCAGGGATGAGATCAGGCCCACATGTCTTTGAAGTTTTTTATGATATTGCGGACATGAGAAGGGATGATTTTTACATCATCTAATATAGCTTCAGTCTGCATAGGGAAATTTGGGAGGGAGTTGTTTGTTGGCTCGAAGGTGGAGTTGGAGGTGAATCGCCGGGCAAGCAATTCCACCTTCTGGTTGTTGCTCAGTGGGGGAATTACTGATTGTCCTTTATTCACTACACTATTATAGATTTTTCAGAAATCACGAGTTCTTATCTTTTGCGATTCAATGCGTTTCCTGATTATTTCATGCTTCCTTTGGCTGTTGCTATTTCACTCTTACAATGATTTCTAGCATCTACAAATGTCTTTGTGCAATGGCAGCTGCACAATCTGCACTGAACCATGCGGGTGAGTGAGGTTTGCTATAATACTTTCGTGTGGGAACGTGCTTCAATGCCCGCTTTGCAGCATTCAGTTGTCTCATTGGCACACTGTTCAGCAGGAAAAGAGAAGATATTGGTCCATGGGGCATCTCGGATGTGTTCTCTAATGGTTATCCAATCAGCTATATTGTAGTACCTTGTTGTTTTGAGCAATGGTTCTTCACATTGAGGTTGTGATTTAAATATGATGTCAACTCATACCACTAGGTGGTCTGTGTTTCCTAGTGGACTGTGGGCATTAGTTACACAATCTTCAGGTACTGTGGGGAGAAATAGGACTAGAAGTGAAGCATGCTGTGGTTCACGATCTGGTAGGCGGGTTGGGAACATTACTGTCTGTGTGAGTAGAGAGTCCAGTTGCATCTGTGTAACCTGAGAAACCAAGCCAATTTTTAAGTCACCAAACACATGTATTTAAGCATTACTATCCAAGGAGAGTGCTGCATCTATACTATCAGAGACATGATCAATTAGGGTACAATCCTGACGGTAGAGAAAATATAAGTAACTAACGCAGTGAAGAAATGTTAGTCGAAAGCACATAAAAGCCTGGTCATCCGATTCAAGATTTTTCTCTCTAGTTAAAGGAGGGTGCTACAAGCCCGTGCATATATCTATCCGAGTCCTTACTGCAAAGTGGGAAGCATCCTGTTATGTCAAAGTAGTTAGAGGGGATTGAAGAGTGTAAGTTTGTTTCACTTAATGCTAAGATACCCAGGGAGTTTACTAAAAGGTAAAACTCTACATCATCTAGATTACCACGGATATTTGTAAAAGCGAGCCTCAAGGGCAGAGGCGAATTGGTTTTGTCTGGGTGGTTGTCTGGTTTTATCGTGATATTTGTTTGAGTTGTCATTTCATTACATTTTTGTTTAATCTAAGGTTAGGGGAAGAGTGTTGAGCAAAGTGGGCTGATTTTGACGCCAAGTATACACACAGTGGTCCATTAGCCGAGTCCTGTCTAGAAAGTTGTGGCCTCGTGAAAGCCCACCAGTGATAGCAGCAGGGTCCCTTTCCATGCGCAGCATGGCACTACAACTATCCTGATATTATACAACTGATGATAGAGCAGCTGCTCTAAGTGCTACCAAAGAGTTAGGGCTCCTGTACTGTCAGTCGGAAACAGCAGCCAGACAAACTGTCAATCAGGTACCCTCAACCTCTCAAACAAGACTGGCCCAAGCAAGTCGAGTGAGCACAAGTGGCATGCATGCAAACACAATTTGCTCAGTTTCTGAAAGAAAGAGAGAAATTTAAAATAGAGAATAAGGGAACGGCGTTCAATGTCCTAGGGTTAGGGTTAGGGTTAAACCGTTAGGAAACAAGGCCAAGCACAGGGTGGCTCAGGTGATTCCTTGGTATTGTACCTCTATGCCTGGCTAATAGATAAAGAAGGAGTGTGAAAGCCGGTGATAGGCAGAGCAAGTTAGGTTTGCAAACAATGACAAAACAATACAAATGTTCATTAACTTACCAGTTGGGTGGAATTTCTATCTTAAATAGGACAAGGATAGTCTGCCAATGCTGTAATGCACTCAGGGTAAGGAATAAGTATTGTCTTTCTCACTTTTATGAACTGTCTACCAAATAAGGTAGGATTAAAGGCTAGAATAGCATCACCTTGCATTTTCCCACCATGAGGGAAGTGTGCTATCACTGCTTGCTGTCTAGGTCTCGCTGCATAAAGGGAGGTAACCCACCTACACTCCCATCACGATACCAAGCAGCTCTGTCAGCATTCCTCAGTGGGCGATTAGCAATAAACTAACCTCTTCTGAAACAGAAATGGTAAAGCTTGGGAAGATGAACCTGATCTCAGCTCGATATAAAAAGGCCATCTAACTCAAATGGCACTGACTCTGTTGGACTTATTGTTGGACTTATTGTTGGACTTATTGTTGGGGTTAGGAAAATAGCACTACCCATTCATCCTTACTTCATGAAAGAACACACTTCTCTTCCCTACTAACGAGGTATTCATTAAATGAAACACTAAATAACTTAATAACCTTATAGGATTTTCAAGATTTCTCAACAGTAGCATTTGTTTATTAAAGTGTGAGGTGAAAGTAAAAAGAAAATTAACAAAGGCCTCGCATGTTAGAAATGTTAAATTTTTAACAGCTAACAAGACCCATACATACATATGATGGATTTATGAATTTTATCAAGCTTCAACCAATTTCATTGATTTGATCTTGGAAAAAAAAAAAAAAATGGAAACGGCACTAACTTCATGCGAGTTTAACCAGCTTCTTCCAAAGGAGGAAGTTCCATGTGAGTATGAAATTCACAAGCAGTCCCCAGATCCATTTATATCTCCATTATGGGAGATGATGACGTTAGGTTTTTGCAACTCTTGCAGAGAGGTGTCAATGTCCTCCTACATACAGCGTCTGGTATTCCTAATCTAACAAGGACTGGTGTGTCAATGTGATCTTGTTATTTTCTGACTTTATGTTTGCTTTTTTTTTTTTTTTTTTGGTAAATCATTTAGTAGAGATTACGGGGAAATCAGACAGAATCTTCTCATCCCTCGGCAAGTTGAGTTTTAACAACTCCCGACGAAATATTCATCCTTTGAATGCCACAAGAAAAGATACCAATCTTTGTAGACATCACCTCATTAGAAGGAACTTCGGATATCCGCAACTCATTAAACAGAAAATGGTATGGCTAATCGGAAACTTTTTTTTAAACGCAAAACATAAACAAATCTATTCATGCACAAGCGTTGATGTCCTGTTATCAAAGAGCAATCAAATATGATTTAATCTTGGTACTAGGGGCATTCCAAAAGTAATGCCTCCTATTTTTATTCCGCCCGAATGGATCAGAAGGGATTGCAAATTGCATTATTATGATGACTGAACTTATGTATTTATCGCCTGAAAGTTTCATCTCTATTGCAGATATTAGGATTCTAAGAAAGCAACCCCTGTAATAGATATGAATCAGAAGCCGATTATTTTAGTAAACTTAACTGTAATGCTTATTTCATTATATATATATATATATATATATATATATATATATATATATATATATGTTTTTATTTGTTTTTGTTAGCGATACTTTCTTGAGTGAATTCAAGTATTTATACGAAAATGCATTTTTACCTAAATGCTTGTTGGGAATAATTTTTCCATTGACCAATCTGGTACCCCCTTTTTAATGGGGAGCGGAATATATATTTTACAGTGGATAATTATATTTTAAAAATAATATATATATATATATATATATATATATATGCCAATTAAGCTCCACAGTATATTCCGCGTTTCATCCACGCTAGGATTCGTCAGGCGTGGATGAAACGCGAAATATTGTTTGCAGCTTAATTGCCATATATATTTTGATAACTTACTAACTAGCTCTACCTACGTATTGAGCACTTTTGAAGTAAATACTCAAAGTTTATGCATAAATTTATACTTTCGTATATTAATTTATGTGATTAAATGAAGTAGTTATATATATATATATATTATAGATACAAGGTAGGTAAATTTATGAAATAATCATGTATATATGAAGAAGAATAAGAAGGCTATAGCAATGTAGGGAACTGGCTGTTGTAAAACTCCGCTTTGAAACTCCGCGGATTAAGGACTATCCACTTATCTTGTGCTTCCTTTTTAAAATTAAATATGTTTTTAACTCTTTTTCAAGATGTTTTTTAACATGTTTTATTAATCATTTGTTCATATTATAAGCTCTATTTCCTTTTCGGTTTTATTGAGCTTTTACATCTGGTTGAGATTACTTTACTTGTAAATATTAACTCTTTAATATTTATAATATATTTTAAGTCTACCATTTTGATTACCTTGGTAAACTTATTGTAATTTATATATATATATATATATATATATATATATATATATATATATATATATATATATATATATAACCAGAATATATTTGTGAACAGAACATTGCCATGTTGAAACATGGCCTCTCAGAGTCTTTCGGACAATGATAGTAATGCTTTATTTTAAATTCTATTGTAGAAATTTCTGTAAAACATTAAGTGTAAATAACTAGCAGGCAGCCCGCCATTGCCCAGTCATAAAATATGCTTAAATATAATATTTTAATTCATGTAGAGTTCTTATTTATAATTATAGTGCCAATGCTGTATTGGTGATTATATTGTACTCAATATATAGCAGTGATTTCAAAAGTTTAAAAACAATATGACTTGGGTGCCATCAGCTAGAATCGAAACTAAAACATTTAGCACTGCAGCCATATTTATTACTGCCTTAGCTAACAACAGATGGATATCAAAACTCTAAAAATTAACCAACATTAACATATAAATGAAAAAGTAGAAAAGAACTTTAAGTCAACGTACACCTGCCAAGTTTTATTTTTTTCAATTTTGACCCCTTCCCTTAGCATCTATTTTTACCGGCTAAATAGCAAATCGAATTTGTTGTACAAGTTCAAATCTCCTATATATCAAGTTTAAAGTCTGTAGACGAAAAATTGGTAGAATAGTTTGGTAGAGATCGTTCCTCACACGAACAGACAGACAGCAAAGTTCACTTATATATATATATAATCGATATGCGAGAATATTGTGTGTGTGTGTGCGCACGCGCGTACGCGCCTTTTTAATAGCGTCGATCGGTAATTTTTACATTTCCCCGAAAGTTCATCTTATTTTAACACGTGTGTGTGTGTGTGTGTGTGTGTGTGTGTGTGTGTGTGTGTGTTGTATTGTAATCGGAAGTTAAAAAATTTTTTTTTTTTTAATAAGTTTTAAATGCAGTTGAGAATTGAATTTACACAAGCAATGGATTTGGTTCAATTTGTTGGGCATACGGATCCCTTTTTTATGCAATGTCCATTTTCCAATAGTTTTAAGATGGACGACAATGAAGAGAAACCATTGTCCATGACCTCGTTTACCACCACCATCATCATCATCATCATCATTATTATTATTATCGCTCATTATTTTACGAATTATTCTTGCTTTCCCTTCCCCAAAGTAAAAGATGCCTATTAAATATTTGGGAGTAAAATATTACAAGTCAACGTTTATAATTACTTTTTTTTTAAATTTTTTATTTAAAGTGCTGACAAATATTTGTTATCGTGGTCGTATCGACGAATCGACTGGGAAGATTTTCAGATGTTTTTTTTTTTCTTCTTCCCCATTTATGTGGTTTCATTAATTATTTGATACAAAATTAACAGTTATAATGGAGAAAACAACATTCACATTATAAATTAAAAGGAGATATAAGTTAACAGTTATTTTACGAGAAATACGATTTCATGTAAAGTTTCATCTTCAGAAGGTAGCGCTTATGGGCTTCTGTATATTTTGTCATTTCAATGTTTACAATACATTTTCATGTCGTCAGAACGTGCACGATGTGAACGATTTTTTTTTTAGTAATTTGTTCCAAATAATTGCGATAATGTTTTTTCTTTTCGTTTATGAGTAAATAATTTTATTTCAGAATACACGTGTTTATATATTTCTTCTAATATTAATATTATTTATTGGAATATTTTAGCGATAAGCAAAACGAAAACAAATCAAAATAGATTTCGCTTATGTGCTTCCGTAGTTTCATAAATGGCGGGCAATGCTATATTTTTCTTTTAGTTTTCTTTTGTTTGTTATTTATTTTTACTCTTACGAAAACTCTGCCTACAGACTGAGCACTACTCATAAACATTTCATCTTTTGCTGAAGAGTATGGTAAGAAAAATATACTGTAAAAAAAAAAAAAGGAGGGGAAGAAAATTATGAATTAATTGGAAAAGAAATTAGATTTGAATTGAGAAAACTCAGAATTCTACAAAAAGAAAAAAAATGTAGTTTGGCACTATTTCAAAAACACCTTATATAAAAGTTTGCTGATGTAGAACAATAAGCGACTCGAAGTTCGCAGCAAACGTCTTAGATAAAAAAAAATCCTAGATAAAAAAATTATTTTATTTTTCTAAAAATAAAATAAATAATTTTTTTTTTTTTTTATTAGACTAAAAACAAGTTTAAAACAATGAAACAACAGTTTAGTTATTATTTTATGCAAAAAATAATCAAGTATAATGCTCATTTTTTATCTCACACAGTTTGCTGCCGACTTCGAGTCGCCTATAACTCCTCATCATCATTTATTTATTACTTATTCCACAGGTGCTTGTGCATTATAATTGCAGCTGCAACTCCTCTCCCATTAAGGTGCTTGGATCGATGAAACTTAACCAAAAGAGGTGAATGACGTCACAACAACAACTTCTTCGTATCTTATGGTTCTTATTTAGAATTGAACCTAAAAAAAAATACAGAAAAATCTTTATGGTGTCACAGAAGAAGATGTCATATTCCAAAAATTTCGTGAAATTGATCGAGTAGTTTTATTTTCAACTATGAAAATCAAATTTTATGAGTAAGCAAACAGGGACTGTTTTGCGTCCGCATCTTGAAAAAAGAGGGCAGATAACTTTACAATAATTCAAACAATTTCAAAATAACATTTTATTTATTTTATGCAAAAATAATTATGTATAATGCAAATTTTTTATCTGACACTGTTTGCTGCCGGCTTTGAGTCGCTTATTCTTCTGAATTACCAAAAGTTTAATATTTTTTGCCATTTTGCAGTGTAGACAACAAAATGAAAAATTGGTAAAAAGAAACAAAAATAAATATATAACAAATGTTACCAAAGGTAAGATAAGTTGATCATCTACTTAATAGGTTTTTTGTGTTTTAACTTATTTCGAGGTATTTATTTACTTTGAAACACGATTAGTGGCAAATCTTTTGTTAGAACGATTTAAAAAATTTTGATAATCGCTGTTACAGGAACATTTATTGCATGGGTTTCTAACAATATTTTGTTTAATTTTCGATTTTTGAGCAATTATTAAAACTCCCCAGATGACTGTCACATTGCAGCAGTTTTCTTTCTTGTTCTAGCATAAGACTCGGCACAACTTGTGTTTCAGTATAAATAAACGTTTCGAAATAAGTTAAAACAAACAAAACGTATCCAGGTAGGTAGAAGAGTAACTATCTTGCCTTTGGTAAGATATATTTATTATACAGGGTGAAACGATAATATTGTCGCTCTAGAAAAGAGGACTTGATTCCATTTCCATTTGATAAAAACCGGTTTTCTTTTTTTGTTGCAGACCATTTACTAGTTGGCTATTTATGTACAAATCCCAAGAGCGATAGGAACCTTCTATCATGTCTGAAAGTGACACAATGTTCAACAAGCGAGATCAACTTATGCTCTCTTCCAATCCAAGTTATGACAGCATGACCATTGCCAGCACCTTTAAAATATAAATCCAAATGGTTCAATGCTTGAGGGCACAACTCAACGCATCGGATGATCCTTTGGAGATAGTGGAGCGAAAGCCTAAGACCGAGGACACTGCAGGAAGACTCGGACCAAGTTCATCGAAAAGGTTCAAGCAATCATTGATGAAACTCCTCAGTGGCCTGTTTGGCAGATTGCCACAAATTTAGGCATCTCACACTCAACTGTGAATGCATGTGTGAAGGAGGACTTGAAGTGTACGTCCTACAGGCGCCAAACAAGCCAGATCTTGACTGAGAAACAAAGAACCTTAGGCTAATCAAGTCCATCTGTTTGCTCAACAAACTGAAGCATTTCAAGAAGCTAAGGATGCTCTGGTTCTTTTCAGATGAACAACAGTCAGAATCATCGCTGGATTGCCATGAATAACAAACTGTGCCCAGGGTGATGAAAACAAAGTTTTTGGCCACGGTTATGATCTTTGGTGTGGTTTCAAGTGTGGCTCACATCATGCCACCTCATATTTTCAAAGTCAGCTTGAAAGTCAACACCAAAGTGTACCTGGATGTGCTGAAGAGTGTGGTGATCCGCTGATGCAATCAGATGGCCGCTAGCAGATTCTGGGTGTGTCAGCAGGACTCAGTGCCGACCTGCAAGTCCAAAGAGACCCCAGGCTTGACTTCAGAAGGAGTGCTATGACTTTGTACCCTTCTCTCATTGCCCCCCCCCACTCTCCTGACCTGAACCCACTGG
Source organism: Euprymna scolopes (assembly GCF_053919585.1). Classification (NCBI taxonomy): domain Eukaryota; kingdom Metazoa; phylum Mollusca; class Cephalopoda; order Sepiida; family Sepiolidae; genus Euprymna; species Euprymna scolopes. Next base: position 48,328,202 of record NC_136513.1, read on the forward strand.
ACTTCTTCGTTTGGTCATATGTCGGGAACATCATCAACATGATCTCCCACAACACCAAACTCAGCCTGATCGATGCCATCCGCCGAGTATTCACCGAGCTCCCACCGACGTTTCAGACTCATATCTAGATGGTGATTGAGGCTGAAGGCGACTACATGGAATAGATGTCAGCTCTACTACATAATCAAGTTACCTGAATTGATTTTTTTCAAAGTTTTAAAATAAAACTGTCGTGTTGTTTTCTTTAGGGCGACAAATTTATCGTTCCACCCTGTAGTGTGTAAGTCTTTGATATCTGCTCAAAGAAAAAGACTCTGTGTGTAGACAGTTTTCCGACATTTGGGGAACTTTACAATGAAGGGGGGGGATTTTGCTGCTGGTCTGGTTGGTCAAGAGTATTTAAGTTGAGGATGCGCAAGTTTCTGAGAATATGTTACCCAAAGAAATATTTTCCTGAACTTTTGAGTTTTGCCTTTCTTTCAGAAATGTCTGAATAACTTAACCAGGACCACATATATAAGCAACAATTTCAAATGCCAATTGAGAAGTATCACTGGGGAAAAAATCGATTTAACAGGAAAACATTCATGCAACATATTATATATTTAAATATCACTAGACAAAAACACTAGTTTTTTTAGCTTTTAAGAGAGTCACTACCATTAAAGCTTGGAGGCCACTTGAGGATAACGGTTATGAGTGTGCGATAGTAACCAAGACAACAGTGTAGTAATCGACTATAATTTGATTATTTAAGGGGATGGCTCAACATGAACTTGTTTACATTGGACTTGAAGGCAACCATATTATAGTCAGCTGGAAAGCAGGCCAGCAAATAGAGTTCTACACATGGGCAGTTCTAGAAAAGAAGATTTTTTCATTAAATCTGCATTAAGATTTAGGCACAGATAGAGAGTGGGGGAAATTGTTGATAGTGGTTGTAGCTAGAAGAGTGTGTTCTGTGAAAGTTTGGAAGGGGAGGACAATAGATTGAAGTTCAGACGAACGCTTGCCATGAAAATAACGATAAAGCAGAGGCAGGCTCACAACATCTTTTTCGTGGGAAAGAGGTTGTAGAAAAGAGAAAAGGACATCACTTACTAGATTTCGAAGTTGGTTTTTGTCAAGGCAAGATAGAGTGAGCTCCTGCTCATATGTGGCAACAGTCCTCCATCCTACAACGTACTTGGTTCTTATACAGGTAGAAGATTGCATTAGCAATAAAATATCTACTGGAGCAGTAGAATAATCCAACTATTTTTCCAGCCACCTTGGCAACAGATTTGATGTATGTGTTCCATTTCAGATCAGGAGTGAAGGTCAGTCACAGAAGCTTGTCATGGAGCTTCCTCAAGGCAAGAGGCATTCATTTCAATTAGGGTCAGTTGGGGGTCAGAGTGTTAATGATAAAAAGAAAGAAGTTTGGTTTTAGATGCATTAAAATTAACCAGCCACCTTTCTCCCCATTGCACCACATGCTCAAAGTAAGATGAGAGAGAATCAAAGAAATCTTCATCATTGCCGGCCTTTGAAATGTTGCCATAGATGGTAGTGTCATTTGCATAAATGACTCTGAATAATCTAAGAATGTTACTTGGGAGATCATTGATGAAGATCAGGAAGAGAGTTGAACCCAGGATGGAACCCTAGGGTGCCAGCGTTGATCCTATGAGCTTCTGATTTCTACCCATTGTGACTACTCTTATACAACTATCAGAAAAGATTAAATAATTGCAAGGACGTTTCCAGCTATTCCATAGCTAGGAAGCTTGTGAAGTAGTCCTTTATGCTATACATTTAAAAAAAATTTTTAATTCAATTTTCACCCCAAACAAGGCACAGTGCCACTTTAAAGTAGGAGGTTACTATCAGGGACTTAAGTTGCAGGGGTATTATGAAGGGAGTTGAGCAACAAGATGTCTGTTCACATTACACTTGAACTTCTGCATGTCAGTGCAGTTGGGAAAACAGAATCCCGGAAGGGAGTTCCAAAGTCTAGCAGTTCTGGGGAAGAACTTATTGGAGTAGAAGGCTTTCTTACACCTAGGGATATCTACTGTGTAGGGGTGGAATTTAGCTGCTTGTCGAGTTTGTCGGGGCTATTTACGTTGAGGGGGTACAAGGGCTTGTAGTTCATCAGAGCAGTCACCATTAAAATACTTGTAGAACAGGTATAGGAATGCAACATTTTGTCGGTGATGACAGTTCAGGACCTACCAAGTTGGAGACTTTCTTTTGAACCTTGTCAAGGAGTGAAAGATTAATAGCAAATGCATCAGCCCAAATGTGAAAACAATACTTCATACATGGACGAATGGTGGCCTTATATAGGTACAGGATACTTTCAGGCATAAGTAGTTTTCTAGCACGGTAGAGAGAGCCCACCTTCTTCGCAGCAGCCTTGGCAGTGCTCTCAATGCATTTGTTCCAATTCATACTCCCTGTGAACATTAGGCCAAGGAGTTTAAAAGAAGTACTTTCAGGTAATGTATCTTTGGCCATTGATATTGGTGATAGAGAAGGTTTCTTGTAATTATTGAAGGAAACAAGCTTAGTCTTGACGGCATTAAATGCGACCATCTAGTTTTGTCCCCATTTTACAGATTGGAGGTTTTTCTCTATTGTTTCTGCTATTTTCTTAGATATGTGTTCATTTGTTTTCCCCTCGTGCCTGTTATAGAGCATGGTGTCATCAGCAAATATACCCATCTCAGAGACAATTTTATCAGTGAGGTCATTTATGAATATTAAGAATAATAAAAGTCCAAGGATAGACCCCTGAGGCTCACCCGCATTTTTATCATATTGTTTAGATGTAAGACTGTCGAGAACAACCTGGATTCTTCTCTTAATTAAGAAGGATTTAATTGTTAAGTATTCTTCCAGTAATACCATACGATCTGATTTTCCTGAGAAGACCATCGTGCCATACCCTGCCAAAAACCTTATATATATTTAGGGCTACCACTCTACCCTCACCTGCTTTGTCCAATGAATGGTATATATATGTTCAGAGATTGCAGTTAGGATATTTGCTGTGGAATGGGCTTGCCTAAATCCATATTGTTGGATGGTCAGAATTTTAGCAGCTGTAAGGTGAGTCCATAATTAATGAAAATTTATTAATTATGGACTCAAATATTTTGGCGAAAATTGGGAGGAGGCTAATGGGGCGATAATTTAATGGGTCAATTCTTTCGCCAGAATTCTTGAAAACTGGTGCCACAGAAGCAGTTTTCCAGCAGTCAGAAAGTAAGACTCGTTAAGGCATTTGTTGTAAAGTTTGGAGAGAACTGGAGCAACCTCGGCAGAGCATTTTTTTAATAGCACAGCCGGGATGAAATCGGTCCACATGCTTTTAAGGTGTCTAGGTTTTTTATGATATGCACCTGAGAAGGGGTAATTTTCAGATCATCTAGTGTGGCGTCTGTCCGCAAAGGGAAGTCAGAGAGGGAGTGATTTGCTGGGCCCAACGTGGAGTTTAAGGCAAACTGACTGGCAAGCAGATTAGCCTTCTCGGTTGCCATGCAAACAACCTCATGACTGGGGGAATCATAGATTGCCTATTGTTTACTACACTATTGTAGATTTTCCGAAAATCACGAGTTCCTTATTTCTGTGCTTCAATGCATTTACTGGTGGCTTCAGTATATTCTCTCTTAGCTGTCGCTATTTTGTTGTGGACTGGTGGATATATTATATATATCCCTCTTTCAAAATAGGAAAAATGAATTGAATTGAGAAAGAAACGAACAGTGCGTTTATTTCAATAAACAAACTAGAATTTATTTCATGAAGAAACAAATAAAAGAAATGGCACAGCACGAGTTTAGTTTGGCGTGCGTCTCTCGCTGTTAGCTGGTGAGAAGGAAAGTCTATTGCTGTAGAGAGAGAGAGAGAGAGAGAGAGAGAGAGAGTATGAGAAAGTCAATCCTGCCCATGGAGATAGAAAGCGTATAAAGTGTACGTACTGTCTGTTGGCTCTTGTCCCACACATAGTAGCAGGGGACATGAAGCGCGCATGCCTTGCAGGGAGCATTAGGTGATTCGACCACTACTCTGGTCAAGAGCCGGATTGAAAAGGGAGGAAAAAGGAAAGAAAACGCTTAGTTGTTTCCGGTGTCCTTTGCGCATGAGTGGATTTCCTTTAAGGGGAAGTGATGTTGTCCATGCGTACGTACGTTAGTGTATGTGTGTGTGTGTGTGCACATGAATGTGAGTGTATGTACATGAACGTGAATATATGTACGTGTATGTACATGCGTGCGTATGTGTGTGTGCGCGTATGTATATGACTAGAAACGCGGCCTGAGACGTGAACGCGTGCTTCCGCGTTAGACTAGCAAAGGCTTGCACAATACTTCCCTTCCCTGGAAAAAAAATATGCAGTAAAATAAGTAATGTTTCGGGCAAATGACTTTTCGGACGGTTTTTTGCTGTTGGCGTGGTTGTTTCAAAAACGGAGTATGTTCATAAAAAAATGAGTATTTACTTATGCATGGAAAAGGTGTTTACTCTTTTTTTTTTAATTTTAATGTCCTGACATGTGCGACAAGTTGCTTGGACAATGAAGTGAATTGTTCATTTGGAAATAAAATTTTGTTCATGTTGACATGAGTCTTTGCAAGTGAGTCTGCGGTAGTGTATGTACATTGTCTGTACGGGCGCTTGTTGCACATTCATTCGTGTTGGACAGTGGGTGTGTAGTTGGCGGCTGTCTTCGCAAGTGAGTCTGCGGAAGTGTGTGTACATTGCCTGTACGAGCGCTTGTTGCACATTCGTTCATGTTTAAGGGTGGGTGTCCAGTTGCCGGCTGTCAACAATACTTCCAGTTGTGAGTTTATCAGTATGCGTGGTGCATCTCAATTCGTATTGTTGATTCAACTTCTTCCTATGTGTTAATAGGGATGTCCTGTTACTGTTACTTTATTGTTTCATCTGCTGGGAGAGAATGTGTATAGGCCCATGTGATTTTGCTCCTCGCGTTTGTTGCAGGGTAATGTCAGGAAACCGTGAAAAATGTTTGTCAAGATCAAATTTATTTTTAATTCGGTATGAAGTCGGCAGCTCCATGTTTATTTTTCTTTGCCGTGTCTGACGAGGGGTTTCGTCACTGTTGTTTGTTGAGATTCTTGTCGGTAGTAGTTCACTTGTTTTTCTTTGTTGAAATGTTCACGGTTTTTGTTCATCAAATGAAACACGCGTCTCGCTCTAAACAATTAATTTTAAAAAAAAATAGGGTCACCATGCGTGTTCGTTATCACGTCAGCCGGTAGCCAGTTTGTAGCCTGACGAGGGTTATAGAAGGAAATGCGTGTTCATCATCACATTCGGGTGTCACCAGTTTGTGGAGGACTGGTGGATATATCTCTCTTACAATTACTTCTAGCTTCTATAAACTTCTGTCTGTTTGAACTGGACTTATGTCGGTTAAATCTGCACTACACATGCTGCCTTTGAGCAATGTCAGTTGCACAAGTAGAAGTAAATCATTGGGGAGAGTGGGACTTTTCAAAAGCTGTTTATATGTCAAAAGCTATTGTTCTAGAAACAAAACTCCTTTTGAGAGATTCACTAATCCTGTGTGACATTATAGTTAGCACATCAACCGTTGATCTAGCTGAATGGAAACCATATTGCATGTCACCGAGTTATTTTTGTTAAGATGATTACCCACTTCACTATTTATCAGATTCAAGCAATTTACTTATGATGCACAGGAGACTGGTTGGTGTGTACTGAAGGGCAGATGACTAATCTCGAGAATTTTTAAATATAGAGCAGACTGATGAAGTTTTCTAAGGGGTTGGGAATCATTTCTCCTTAAGGCAACATTTAAAAAGCTTTGTAAGAATGGGAGCTAGTTCCAATTTGAGCGTTTGGAGCAATATGATTGGAATGCCGTCAGAGCTAGTTGCTTTACTGAAATCAAGGTTTTCGATTAGCTTGGTAACAGCACATGGTCTTATACATTTTCCCCTAAAAAGTACTGTCTTTATAAAAATGTATAAATATTTTTTACTTGCTTTAAATAAAGTCTGCGGTTGTGCATAAATAAACTCTGTATCTATTTTTTGTTGATTTATGTTGTTGAACGTGTAATGTTAGCACAACAATTTTGTAATAATAGATATATAGAGAAAACAAATATACATATATCCAAAGTAATGGAAGAAACCTTAAAAAGACGATATTCATTCTGTAGTGAAATATGGCCATAAATGGACGGTAACATCAAATACTACTAAGACTAAACTTCTTTCCTTTAACAATTATAAAGCACCAATCGCTCTGACAAATAACACTCTACTTGAAAGCCCATCCTTCAAACTCCTCAGCTTAAAATTAACAGGCAGCATAACTTAAAACAAGTGCATTGAAGACATTGCCAAGGCTGCTGCAAAGGTCAGCTACTTCTACTGTGCTAGAAAATTATTCACACCAGAGAATATCCTATATCTTTAAAAAGCCACAATTCGTCCACGCATGGAGTATTGTTGTTGCATCTGGGTTAGTGCATCTGCCGCTTGTCCATCACTCTTAAACAGGATTAAAAAAAGTCTTCAGTCTAATAGCTGCTGCACTATCAGCCAGGCTCCAGCCATTGTTTCATCGTCGCAATGTTGAATCCCTTCGCCTGTTTTATAAGTACTTTAATGTGTTCTGATGTGAACTCATAGCACTTATGCCTCCTCGATGTATATACTCTCAATTAACCCAACAAGCAGCAAAATCTCACCCCTTCACTGTTGAGGTCCCTAGATGCCCGAAAATGTTGTACTCTAATAGTTTCTTTTTCCTTCAAACTGCTAGACTTTGGAATTCCCTCCCTGTTTCCTGCTTCCCTCACTGTACCGACATGCAGACATTTAAATGTAATGTGAACAGACATCTCGATGCTGAATTCGCCACAAATCTCCTGACAGACATGATGATCCCAAATAGTAATCCCAAACGTTCCAATTAACGGTAATATGCCTTATTTGAGGTTTAAAAAAAAAAAAAGAAATAACACGAGAGTATTAATGATGTTTTTATATCACAGATATTTTTGTCGAAAGAAACATTGAAAATAATGATTTTATACAATAATAAGGTGTTTTGAAATAATGCTGATCGGTAATTTTTACGAGTCTGAAGTTAATATTGATTTTTATTTATTTATTTTTTTATTGATTTATTTATTTTTTTGTAAAATCTAAAATTATAAAATATTTGTGAAAATAAGCTTTAAAATATCGCTGGGAGTTAAATTTAATTCAAGGAACGCATTAAATTCAATTTGATGAATGTACGGATCTTTCTTGATGCAATGTCCGTTTTCCAATGGTTTTTAAGACGAACGAACGAAAATGAAGAGAAGCCATTGGCCATGAACTCGTTTGCACCCCCTCCTCATCATCATCACATCATCATCATCAACCACATTGCTTTTCAGACGTTTCATTGAATCGATGATTTATGACTCATTCTCGTCCCCCTTCCTAATCATGCCTACCAAATATTTGGGAGCAAAATATTATAAGTCACCATTAAAAATTATTTCTTTTTTTAAAAAAACTTTTGGCAAATATTTGTTAATGGAGGGAGATCAACGCCAGAATTTTTTTCAGATTTTTCCCGGCTATTTGGTATTTATTGATTAGTTGATAGAAAATGAAAATATAAAATGGAGAAACCGATATTTGTATTATTAATTAAAAGCAGGTGTTAATTAACAGTTATTTAACCAGAAACAATCGTGAGAAAAATTGTAAATTAATACATTGCCCGCCGAAAACCATCATTAGAAAGTGACGCTTTTCAGCTTCCGTACATTTTGTCTTGTTCCACTGTTTACATTTCAGGTCTTTAGAAGGCACACGATGTATGTGGAGACAGTTTTTTGCAAATGACCATTTAATCAATTTAAACAATTTCATAATAACATGGACGGTTTGTGTTAATATTAAATTGTAGACAATATATGGTTTTTGTTTTTTTAGGCCTTTTTTATAATTATTTTATAGTTTAAATTTTTGTTAAAATAATTTTGATTTTATTCTTTTCGCTTTCTAATAAATAATTCTACTTTGAAATACACGTATTTATTATTTCTTTCATTATTAATACTATTTATTGTAATATTTTTGTATTAAGAAAGAGTAATGCCCTCCAAATATTATTTCCCATATGTGCTTCCGTAGTTTCATAAATGGCGGCACAATCTTTTTTTGTCTTTGTTTATTTTTTCCCTTTCTTTTTTATTTTCGCATTTTTCTCCTCTTTTGTATTTGTTTTTATTTTTATTTTTTTAGCAAAGCAAAACAGAATCAAAATAGTTTTCGCTTATGCGCTTCCATAGTTTCATTAATGGCGGGCCAATCCTTTTTCGTTTTCTTTTTTAAAATTTGTTTTCTTTTGTGAAAACTCTGCAGACTGAGCACCACTCACGAATTATTTTCTTTCCTATTTAAAAATAGATCTTAAAAACTACTGCAAAAAAAAAATAATAATAATAATAATTAAGAAAAGTTAGATTTAATTGTAATAAAATAAAAACGAATGAAAAATATTAGAAAAATGACTTTAGGAAATTACAAGATGGCTGAAAGATTCGTCCACGGAAGATTCGTCCATTTTTGCTCGGTAAAAAAAAAATTGAGTCATTATTGATAAAATATCGATTGAAAACACATTTTATGACTTCCATAATATCTAAAAAATATTTTTCCTTATTTACTGTTGTTTTAAAAAAGATAAAATCGAGTTTTCTAAGTGTTCTTTTGCTACCTGAACATTCGACAGTACTTGTTTTATGAACTGAAGAAACCCTTTAAAATAAGTTAAAACACTAAAACTTATCCAATTAGGTAGACAATCAACACTTCAAAAAAGCGATTTTTTATATTTTAAAAAACTATTACGGCGCTTGTAATTTATTTTAAAAACAATATCTCCTCCAAGAACGGTCATAAAATATGTTTTCAATCGATATTTATTCAATAATTGCCCAAGTTTCCTGCCTAGCAAAAATGGACGAATATTCCTAAATTCAATTCCAACTAATGTCGCTAGGTCATATTTCAAAATACCCTAGTTTGTATAAACTTGTTATGTTTTTTAAACAAAAGATATGCAATATATATATATATATATATATATATATATATATATATATATATATATATATATATATATATATATATATATTAGCCAAGCAAGGATGTATTTTCACATTACTTCTACAGGTTAATGGAAACAAGGAACAGGTAAGGAGTTCCAAAGTCTAACAGCCTGAGAGTATTAGAGTAGAATGCTTTCCGGCATTTAAGTAACCTCAACAGTGAAGGGGTAGGATTTTGCTACTTGTCAGGTAATTCGGGAACCTGTATGTCGAGGGGACACAAGTGCTATGAGATCATCAGAGCACATTCTATTAAAGTACTTGTAAAACAGGTACAATTGTGACGATGGGACAGAGATAGTGTGGGACCTATAAAACTTCAGATTCTTTTTTGGACCCTGTCTAAGAATTAATGAGTAGCAGTTGATGTAGTTTGGTGTAGTCCTCGACTTTGGTAGAGGCCATCTTTGGAGTGTCTTTAGGTATAGTCAAAAAACACATTAACTTTAAATATGAATTGGGATAAAAAGTTATTGTTTTAGCAAAAAAAGAAAATGAACAATATATATATATGGATGATGGAACAATAAAACTGTCATTCTAGAAAAGATGACATGATTATATTTGATGAAAACCATTTTTTTTTTTTTGTTGCAGACTATCTACTAGTTGGCCAGTTGCGTACAAATCTCAAGAGCAATAGGGGTCTTCTCTCATGTCTGTAAGTGACACAAGGTTTAACAAGGGAGATTGGAAATGTATGTGCCACTTTGCAACTCATGCTCTCTACCGACTCAAGTTTTGACAACAGGGCCATTGCCAGCACCCTCGAAATGCAAATCCAGATGGTTCCACACTTATGGGCACAGCTCAATGAAGTTTCTGGCCATGGTTATGATCTTTGGTTTGGTTTCAAGTGAGGGCTACATTGTACCACCTCACATCTTCGAAGTCGGCTTGAAAGTCAACACCAAAGTGTACCTGGATGTGCTAAAATGTATGGTAATCCCCTGGTGTAATCAGATGGCTGCTGACAGACCATGGATGTGGCAACAGGACTTAGCACCAGCCCACGTCTAAAGAGACCCAGGCTATCCCATTGATTACTGTACACGCAATAACACTTATCCCCAAGTGGCTTCCGGACCTTGATAAGTGATGACCTCCATATAAAAAAAAAAAAGGCTTGGCTTCAGAGAGAGTGCTACAACTTTATACTCTTTTCTTACTGCACCCCCCTCCTCCCTCGACCTGAACACTGGACTATTTTGTTTGGTCATATGTCGAGAACCTCAGCAACATAACCGCCAACAACACCAAAACCTGATCATTACCATCCAACGAGTATTCACTGAGCTCCCACTGGCGCTTGTGGAAAAGGAATGCTCTTAATTCCTGACCCGTATCGAAACAGTGATTGAGGCTGAATGTGGCTACATTGAATAGATGTCTGCTCTCCTACATAGTCAAGTTACCTGAATTGATTTTTTTTCAATAAAAGTTTTAAAATAAAGCCGTAGTGGTGTTTTTTTTAGGGTGACAATTTTATCATACCACCCTGTAGTGCAAAAAATTTCAGAAATTATCTGGTGGAGTTCATCTGGCATTGCAAAGTGAAAACGTGAATACAAACAAGCCAAAATGGCTACCTCCACACACAGACTTCAATACGGTATACACACAGACTCTCTTTCTCATCCTATAGTACTGTCTCTAATCATTCGTGGCACACGTTTCCACAACTACTTTAAACACAAACACGCATGAACTCTGTCTCTTTCAACAAGCCTGTCTAACATTTAATCTACATCCTCACACACGAAACTCTTTTAACGACTAACCTGTTTCCTTATTCTTACAAACGAAGATAACCAATAAAGCTGTTTTTAAATGTTAGAATGAAGCCTCTTATCTTCCATTTCTATACCAGCCCAGATGTGGCAATAATACTCCATGCATGGGCAAATGATGACTTTGTAGAGGCATAAGATACTCCAAATAGTTTTCTTGCATGGTAGAGAGAGCTTATCTTCTTTTCAGCAGCTGTGGCAACGTCTTCATTGTATTTGTTCCAATTCATGTTGCAATGATACTATAAGGGCCTGAGTTTCTAAGTGCTGAGAGGGGGGGGGGCAATAGACAGATAGGAAGTGTCTTACAATGTACAATGAAATGCGAAATAGCAAACAATGAATTTGTAGGTACTTTTAGATTGACACTTTTAGATTTGACAACGACAATAGAAACCTACAGAACAGATAACAAGGGGACCAACGACACTTGGAGGTATCAATGAGATGCTTAGGGCAGCTTCCGAGTGGCTGAGGTAAGGCGACTTCAGATAGTGATGCAGACAACAGTAGTTGACAACTAGCTGCTGTTTGCAGCAGATGGGAGTTGGGACTTGATAGCGGGTAGCGTTGGACAACGGATGGACAGTTTTTAGAGCTGACAGCAAAACAGAGGTCGAGATGAGCTGATGACTGACAGACGAGCCTAGCCTTGATGGAGCACAGAGAAGACACTGTAGCAGAAACAAATAGAACTCTTTTCTTGTGCGTCAGTGCCTCCCCTAACTGTGCGATATGGCGCATACTGACCAATCAGAGGCATAGCGCAGGGATCTTCCTTACCCCCTTAAGGAACTATAACTGCTTCCATCCCGGAGAAGAAAAACTCTTCCTTTTTTCCAGCGAGACGTCAAAGAGAGCTGACCTATTTCCTCACTCTCTCTCTCTCTCTCTCTCTCTGCCTACATCGGTATCGACTGTCCCCACTTGGGAATAACTACCGGGCAAGGCAAACGAGTTCTATCCCAGCAATATCCTAATGGTATCTCGCCTTACTTCAATAAACCTTTTCCTTGCAAGTTTTACGAAGTCGTTTGTTTATTCAGTAGCTTGTGTTGAAAGATTTATTTTATTAGGGAGTGCCCGAAAAGCATTAACTCCACTCCCTAAAACACACACACACACACACACTTTCAGGTCCAGCCGTCAAATATGTTTGAAGTATTGGCGTTGTGTTTTTCCTGTTTGTTTTACTCTATTCTTGTACTTTGTGGACCCATGTGTGTTCCCAGCGACAGTCACCAGCGAGAAAATGACGATCCAGTAATTAGAGGAATAATTGACAAAAAATCCATGGCACACGACATTGGGAGGTCGCAGTCTGGCGGTGGGTCATGCGTGTTGTTACATTGCTTGTTAATGTTAAACCGAGGAGTTTAAACAATGAGCTCTCAGGTAGGATGTTATTTGTCATAGCTATTGGTGGTTTAGAATTTTTTTTGTAATTGTTAATTGTTAAAGGAAAGAAACTTAATCTTAGTAACATGAAATGTAACCATCTTCTTACAGACACATTCCACTACCAACGTTGTTTTCTAGGGTTTCTGCCATTGCTTTGAATTTAATTTTAAAATATACTATTGCTATTTAACTGACTGTAAAGAAGGCCATTTTCAATATGGCTACATCTTGTTTACATAATTAGTGGTGCATTATGGTTAAGAAAAATAATTTTTATGGAGGGGCAACTAAAATAGATTTTAATTAAATTTTATTTCTAGACCTAAAAATCTAATTTTAAAATACAACAATCAATTTTATTCCAAAATACATGTGAAATAATTTCATTTCTAGAAAAAAAGCTAGGTTGATTTTACAATCCACAAAGATTCGAAAAAGTGGTCAAAGAATCAAATATATAACAAATAAATGTTACCAAAGGCAAGATAAATTACTCTTCTACCTAGCTGGGTAGGTTTTTAGCATTTTTACTTCATGCAAAATGCTTATTCGGCTTGAAAAACAAGTAATTTCAACCGGTATGTAAGCACAAGAAAAAATGGCCATGTAACAAATAAATTGTGACCATTTTTCCTTGTGCTTATATTCCAGTTAAGCTACGAAGATGGGAGTAGTACCATTAAAACGAGCAACCTTTTATGCTCCAGAATTTATTTTTCTGCATAGTCATCACCATTCTCAATGCAATTTTTCCAGGAATTCAATGACACATCTCTGCTTCTGACACATGTCCCTAACAGGGAATGCTTTCTTAGACTCTCACACTGTGACTATCTGCAACAGAGAGATGAAACTTTCAGATCATGAATGCATAAGCATAATCATCATAACAATGCAATTCACACTCCCTATAATCCATTCGGGCAGAATTAAAAAAATATGAGGTATTACTTTTGGAACACCCCTCGTATATTAAATATTCATCCAGTAATACCATACAAATTAACGTAATCTGTAGGATTATCTCCTATAATAATCTTTAGCAAAAGGAAACCATGTATTGCTGCAGAAACAAACAAAGGAAAGAAATGAAAATATGACTCAGCATTTTTGTTTTAGTGCAAATGAACTGCATTTATTCATGGTTCTTCCAAAACAAGGCATTTCATTATTTTTCCAAATCCTCTTTGCACACACACACACATGAGCTTTTTAAAAGTCTTTGTTCCTCTGCCATCTGATGCTAGTGCTAGCCAGCGCTTCTGCACTCTCATATTTACACGTCCATCTTGCCCAGTACGCAACTTCCTTTTACTTTTAAGCACGTAATATATTTTTCTCTCCTTTTCTTGTGACCTAAACTCACGCACACCTGCTTAATTTGTGTACGTGCTTTAACAGCTGCTGATGATATTTTCACATGAGTGCCCATAATGCTCTGTTACAAAAACAACAAATGACAAATATTTATTTATATAATCTATAGCATTGGGTGTAGATTGTAAACCTATCCGCTCAGTCAACGAACAGCAACACTTTGCTTCCCAGCTTGGCATGAGGGTGAACCCTGGAAAAAACAAACTGCTGACAGCAGAATTTCTCTCTACCAAAAAGCAGCCAAACATCCTGGACAAGGAAGTTCTTGAAGAGGTGATTTGTTTCAAGTACCAAGGTTCAGTCATCACTGATACTGGATAAGTAGATGTAGATATTAGTAACCATGTTGCTACTGCCCACTTTGTCTTCTGCTGCCTTTATTCCTGTTTGTGGTTCAGACAGGAAATCAAGCTAGCAACAAAGGTCAGAATCTACCAAGCACTTGTCAGCACCATTTTCCTTTACAGTTGTAAACCCTAGTCGATAAGAGCTGCTGATCTTCGCAAACTGAGGTTTTTGATCATTTCTGTCTGCGTTAAATCTTGCATGTGCCCTAGCAACACCTGCTGAACACGTTGATCTGAGTGTGATGCTACATCACCTCCTTCCAGCGGGCTCTTCTCATGAGATGCTTTCATTGGCTGGTTTACCATCTGCTGTCAATGAGGCAATCTCTTTGAAGACACCATCTATCAGGTTCCTCTTCGGGACTCGAAGAAACAATGTGATGGTCAGCTTAAAACATGGTTCACAATGGTTAAGCAAGATACCAACCTGATTCTGGGTCCAACAAGCTACGGTGTTTGTACTGTTGAAATCATGACTGGCTGTTGATAATGTCAGCTTCTATTCAAGATGCGGTGAATTCACTAGAAGGAGTCAGCAACCGATCCAGAGTGAATTCCGCCTAAAAGCAAGACAAAGTAATCCTATCATTTACCATGGAGAGTTACTTACTGTGTCTGTGTCATGAGGATGTTTATGGAATGACTGTTATGACCTAGGCATAGCAACTAGCTTCCCAAGTGTTAAATTATAAACACTTAATGATAGGCACATTCCCTTTAGATCAAGGGTTTAATATGATGTTGGCTACATCTTCTTAACAGGACTTGTGTTGAGTTGTTGGCCTCATTAATTCTTTCTTGAGAATTATCTTTGCTGGCATCATCATGCTGCAGTTGAATACTGTATGAAACAAGCGAACAACATATTGTTTTTTTATATGAAAATATAAATTTATTTTAATATCAAATGAACATTTTAAAAAGTTGAAGCATTGAACTGGCATGATCCATCCGTTGCTAATAAAGATCAGATCCAATTTTTTTGCGACTGCCTCTCATGTTGACCAAAGTCCAACTGAATTAAAAATCTTCCCTTGCGGCAAAACAAGAGAGAGAGGGAGAGGGGGGGTTGCATATTTAAACCAAAGAGACTGAAATGTTGTTATTATTTTGCAAATTCTTGTGTCGCCCAAATGGATCTGATCTTTTGCACCTGCCAACCTCCATTGCTTTGACATGGTGGAGATTTTTTAAACATTGTCAGCCTTAACTGAGCGAAGAGCTGCATTCTTTGTCATGTTTGAACATGCTTTTAATTTTACTTTTCTCCTCAAACAGACATATGAGGCTTATAAATGTGGGAAATTCTGGCTCTCCTCAAAAGTGTTCTTTGTCATTGTTCCACAAGGTTGCCAGAAGAGAAAACAGTGGAGAAAAGAATTAAATAGAAAAATATAATAGTCGACTGTGTAGCGGACCAGGGCATAATACCCTAGCTCACCACAAGAAAATAATGAAACGAATGGAATTGAAGGAAACAAAGACTCAATTGATGGATGAGATAAACGTCGTTTATTTGCTGTTGAAAGAATGAACGTTTTAGTTATAACATGTGTTCATGTCCGCGCGTGTGTAACCAGTGTTCGTTGCGGGGTTGGTGTTGTAGAAAGAATAGGAAATGTGTGTTCATCTCAAGTTCATGTCACTATCGTTTGTTCGCCGCGTGGGAATTGAAGTGAGTGTTGTAGTGAAAATGAGAATCCAGCGTGTAGACAAAGAAGAGGATATTAGAGTTGTCATCAGTTAGTAGTCAGCTACGCGAAGGTGTTCTCAGGCACCAGTAGTAGATAGAGAGAGAAAGAGTGTGAATGTGTACATACGGTCTGTTAGCTCGTGCCCCATACATAGTTGCAGGGGTGTTGACGCGCGCGAGCGTGCGCCTCCCGGTTGAGAGTTGGTCCTAAAAAGGGTTAGAAACAGCTTGTCTCTTTGTTTTATACTCGTTTCCGGTGGTCATTTGCGCATGTGTATAATTCCTTAGAAAGCGGAAGTGACGTCGTCCATGTGTGCGCTCGTGTGCGCGTGTGTGAGTACATATGTGTGCTTTAGCGTGTGTGTATATACCGTGAATGTGAGTGTATGTGCGCGAATGTGAATATGTGTACATGTGTGGACGTGGGCGCATATGTTTATGTGCGCGTATGTATATGACATAGCTTGAAATGTGAATGTGTGTTTTTGTGTGAGACTTGAAAAAGGCTCGTACAACTGTTAAAGGTGTTTTCTTGTACCTTCAAGTGAAGATAGTCTTGCTTAGTATCTAGTTGACAGCGGCAGAAAAAAAGACCAACATCTTTCTTTGTGGAAGCTGCCTGCCTGCTCTGCAAATATCTAAAGGACTGTATGAAGTCCTTAAAAGATCCAGTTGAAATTAATACGCCCTGTAGTTGGATTAGTTATTGTGTGACCAAACAACCTCACTAAGGCTGCTCTCCAAAATAGAAAAGAAAGTCAATGTTTACGCCTAATCTGAAATAAGTATCTAGGAGTAGAGAAAGAGTATCAACATTATTCTTCCTAGCTGCCTGGAAGCTCTCTTTTCTGCAAAACTCTATCAAATAAAATCAAACAGAAATAGTACATAAAAAATATTTACATATGATATATTTAAGTGGTCTACACTGTTGGGTGTAGGTTGTCAAAAGTTAAAAGTGAAGGTAGCTTTGTTCAATGTTTAGTTGATGGAGACAGAAGAGAAAGTTGACCTTATTCTTTGTGGTTGTCTAGAAGCTCTGGGTTTGCTCTGCAGGACCCCCAAAATTTCCAGAATTTCAGAATTTTCTTTTCTTATAAAGGGTGTCATTAAAAGTTTGTTTAAAAAAAAAGTCATACATTTAAAAAAGAAAAAAAAAGAAAAGAAAAAGTAATTTTTTTAGTTATGCATTTTAATATCAATACAAAAAATGTCCGTTGTAATTTATTTTGAAATTTTAATCATTTTATTAAAAAAATTTTTTTAGATATTTTAATTCAATAAATGTTATGATCGACCTTTTATTTTATGTTGACTTAGGTGTGTTTGATTTGTTTTTTACCAATAAGTTACATGCAACGTTAACAACTCTTTGAGTTGTCTCCCTTTGTTTCTAGTGGAGTTCTTTGTTTCTAGTGAGGTTCTTCAAAAATGAAAACAAAAAGAATTCTTTCCCAAACCTAAAATGCACAAGTTTTTTTTTTTAATTAAATTATCCTACACGTAGTTTTGATTAAAAAAATATCGTAGTAGTAGTAGTAGTAGTAGTAGTAGTAGTAGTAGTTGTTGATGATGATGATGATGATGATGATGATGATGATGATGATGATGATGATGGTGGTGGTGGTGGTGGTGGTGGTGGTGGTGAATGTGCTGTTTTTTTTTTTTAATAGTTCTGAATATTTTTTTTATTTTATTTTCTTTCCTCAGTTTAAATTCATTTCAATTCACGTTAATTTAAAACTTTTCTTCCATTAGAAAAACAAATTAAATAAGTTCTTAAAAACAACATAGTTAGGATTGGTGCTCAGGCTACAGGCAGAGTTTTAACTAACGAAACGAAAAAAGAATTGCCCCGCCATTTGTGAAACTACGGAAGCACATAGGCAAAATAATATTTACACGGCCTTTTTTTGTTTGTTTTTCTTGCTTAATATTAACATATTACAAATAAGTAACATTAATAATAAAAGGAAAATATTAAAACGTGTATTCTGAAATTAAATTAACTACTAATGGAAAAAAAAAGAAAAAGAAATTATTATAATTATTTTAGCAAAATATTTTTTCAATATCTTTCACATCGTGCGTATTCGTGAAGCCATTGTAAACAGTGGCAAAAGACAAATGTACGGAAGCTCATAAGCGCTACTTTCTGATGATGGTGTGAGGCAAGGGTTGGATTTACAACTCTTTGTATGCAATTATGTCTCGTTAAATAACTGCTACTTAACATCTGCTTTTAATGTAAATATTGGTTTCTTGTTTCTATTTTTAAAGTTTTCTATCAAATAATTTATAACATCAAATGACCCGACACAAAATTTGAAAATCCTCGGTGACCTCCGCTAACAAATATTTATCAGTAATTTAAAACATAAATAATATTAAATGTTGACTTGTAATAAATATTTTATTAAATATACTAGATGTTCTTTTGCTTACAAACATTTGATACGAATCTTTTTTTTTTTACAAAAAGAATTTGTAATTAAATTGTTTCATTGAAACGTTTCCAATATTGTTGTTATTGATGATGATATTGATGATGATGATGATGATCATCATCATCATCATCATCATCATCATGAAGGTGATGTCAAACGAGGTCATGGCCAATGGTTTCTCTTCACTTATCGTTTGTCTTAAAAACCATTGGAAAGTAGACATTGCATTAAAAAAATTAGATATGTACGTCCATTCAGAGTATGAGTAATATTTATAAATTATTTTAACAAATATTTTTTAAATATCGTTTGGAAGTTAATATTCATTTTAGGGGGTAAAAAAAAAAAAAAAAAAAAAATTTTGATCGCGGGCAGCATTATTTCAAAACACTGTTAGTGTATAAATCGATATTTTTTGTTTATTGGACAAAAAATACTTGTAATATAATTTTTTTTTTTTTTAATGCGGTTCTTGCCCAGAATTCCCCCTAATTTTTAATGAAATTGAAAATAAAGAAAAACTCAGTATAATGTACGTGTCCGTGACAGGAAATATCACATTGCAAAAATGACGTAAATTGATCAACTACTTTTATTTTTTTAAATAAAAAAATAATAAACTTTTATAAGTATCAGAGGAGTGACTGTCTCGTTCGCCATTTTGAAAAAAAAAAAGAAAAAAAAAACAACATCTGAATAAACGAGGGGAGATAAGTCAACAATAATTCATACTTATCAGATTTATGATGTAATTTTTTTTTTTTCAATTTTCACCCCAAACAAGGCACAGTGCCACTTTGAAGTAGGGAGTTACTATCAGGGGCATAATTTGCGGGGGATTATGAAGGGAGATGAGTAGAAAGATGTTTGTTAACATTACACTTGAACTTCTGCATATCAGTACAGCTGGGAAAGCAGAATCCCGGAAGGGAGTTCCAAAGACTTGCAGTTCTGAGGAAGAAACTATTGGAGTAAAAGGCCTTCTTGCACCTAGGGATCTCTACTGTAAAGGGGTGGGACTTAGCTGCTTGTCGGGTTTGTCGGGGTTAGTTACGCCGAGGAGGGACAAGTGTTTGCAGTTCGTCAGAGCATTCACCATTAAAGTATTTGTAGAACAGGCAGAGGGATGCAACATCTTGTTGATGGGACAGAGGCTGAAGCCTAGATGACAGTTCAGGATCTATCAGGTTGGCGACTCTCTTTTGAACCCTGTCCAAGTGTGAGAGACAAGCAGCAGATGCACCAGCCCAAATGTGACAACAGTACTCAATACATGGGCGAATGGTGGCCTTATAGATATACAGGATACTTTCAGGCGTAATTTTCTAGCACGGTAGAGAGAGCCCACCTTCTATGCAGCAGCCTTCGCAATGCTCTCAATGTATCTACTCCAGTTCATATTCCCTGTAAACGTTAGGCCGAGGAGTTTAAAAGAAGTACTTTCAGGCAATGTGTTCTTGACCATTGCTATTGGTGGTAGAGAAGGTTTCTTGTAGTTATTGAAGGAAACAAGCTTAATCTTGGCAGCATTGAATGTGACCATCCATTTTTGTCCCCATTCTACTACAGATTGGAGGTCATCCTCTAGTGTTTCTGCCATTTCCTTAGATATGTGTTCATTTGTTTTCCCCTCATATCTGTTATAGAGAGTGGTGTCATCGGCAAATATACCCATCTCTGAAGCAATTTTATCAGTGAGGTCATTTATGAATATCAGGAATAATAGAGGTCCAAGGATAGACCCCTGAGGTACTCCCGCATTTATGCCATATTGTTTAGATGTACGACCGTCGAGGACAACTTGGATTTTTCTCTTACTTAAGAAGGATTTAATTACATTATGTATTCTTTCAGTGATACCATATGATCTAATTTTCCTTAGAAGACCATCGTGCCATACCTTGTCAAAGGCCTTAGATATACAAGGGCTACCGCTGTTTTGTCCTGTGAACGGTATATACGTTCAGAGACTACAGTTAAGATATCTGCTGTTGAACGGGCTTGCCTGAATCCACATTGTTTGTCAGTCAGGAGTTTAGCAGCTGTTAGGTGCTGGACTAGGGCTTGATTAACTAAGGACTCAAATATTTTGCCGAAAAGTGGGAGGAGGCTAATAGGGCGATAATTTAATGGGTCAGTTCTTTCACCAGAATTCTTGAAGACTGGTAACACAGAAGCAGTTTTTCAGCAGTCGGAAAGCAAGATTCGTATAACGCCTCGTTCGAGGAGGTGGCTAGGACTCTTATTTCACTGGATCTCGGCACGTGGTCGTCTAGGCTCCGCGGAGGTTGTTACATAATCTGGTATGCTGAAAGCGAATATCGAAGCGGCAGGCAGGAAGAAAGACAACGATTGTAGTCTATCTACAAAAGCTTAATTTTCATAAGATTATGTAAAATGATTTTACAATTCTCACTCAGATTTTGTAAGTTCTTTTTAAAGTCTCAATTCTCTTCACAGACAGCGACTGACGGATGGATAAGGTGGGGAGGGGGTCACGTCTCTTCTCACTCTTCTCATTAATTTTCGCACGACAGTTGTATTTATAGTAAGGTAAGTGGATGGGGTAGTACTTCTCCCTAGCAAATAAGATTTTGCCACAAATCTCCATGAAATCCTAAGCCCCAGCTAAGTATGATTTTCAAGGACAGATGTCAATTCTGACCTCCGACCCTGGGTTCAGGTAAGGCCAGACAAGGTTCTAAGTGAAATTTCCTGTAGTCAACTTTTAGCCGTAAAAATACATTTCTCTGATTTTCAAACAATATCTATTTTGACATGAAATAAAATATGTATATTTATCTTCTCTATCTTAAATCCTTGGGTTATCTGGCGTCACCCGGGAATACAAAGCTATCTCAGCGTAGTTCTAACGCTTCTTAATGGGGGATTACGTTACATTCGCCCCCATTAGACTTTATTGCTTTGTAGAACCAATGGAGTCTAATTCCTTAACACACCACTCCATCCCTTTTTCAGTTCGCCGTCAGATTTTTTTTCCACAGACCCCTCTCTCCATCCTCAAATTATCCGTCAACAAGACAACATACACACAATCCCATATCCACCCTTTTTATGCAGGGTTCTCCCCCTTTTTCATGCAAAGTTCATAAGAAAGTTAATGCATAAAAAGTTCGTAAAATCATCAAAAATGTAAAAAGTTCAAAGTTGTCAGGGCTAATATAATCATCAAAAATGTAAAAGTTCAAAGTTCGTCAGGACTAATACAATTCCCATTTTTTTCACATGCAGATTTTTTTTCTTTGGTTATATATTCTTTTTTTTTTCAATTCACATTAATAATTCAAAGATAAGATAATCATTAAAAATTGTTATTCAATAAAATGCACTAAGTTCATCAAGTATCTCATAAGAGTTACTTCCCTTGTTTAAAAGTTTTGTCCTTCTTTTTTTTTTCAAATAACACTACTCGACCTTTTTTTTCAAGTCTTTATAAGAGTTATTCCCCTTTTTCCAATTTCTTTTCATCAATTTTATCATAGTTCAACTTTTTTTTTTTCACAGAGTCACAGTTACAATTTTCAAGAGTTTTTTTTCAAGGTTTTTTTTTTCACTTCGTTGCTATCAACAGCACAGTCTCGTATAACACAGGGTTGCAGCCCTAATCAGGGTTCTCAAAGGACCCGCTTTTTATTGAGCTAGGGGAATCTTCTCACCTTTTATTTCACAGTTCCAGTCTTCTTTCATAAGCATCTTGTAAGATTTTCTTTCACTGAGGACTTCTCACCGCAATAGTCGGTCATTCAAGATATCGTTGGGACTTCCTTTCGACGGTTCTCAGCTCAGCACCCTGCAAGAATCTTAGATAAAACAGAGAGAAAAGAAAAGAAGCTCTTCAAGTTGTCTTCAGTTTCTCTGGATTTCAACATCAGGGAGGTCTTCAGGTTGCATCTTGTTTTCGTCAGCACCAGCAGCTGCATCTTCCAGAACCACAGGCGGTCTTGAACCAGGATCTCTCCCTCTCTTGCCACCTATGCAATCAGCCTCGAGATGCTCATCACCCTTCTCTCTTCCCATATTCGCTTTCTTCACGCACCATACAACCACCAAGAACAGCACAATTATCGTTACTAGCATGCTCACTCCAGCTCCTGTAACCACTACCTTATGAAGCCTATCCCTAGCTTCTGTAATCTCCAGACCGTTTAATTAGGCCTGTAATTCACTCAAATCTATTCGTCTTACTCCTTCCATAGCTTTTGGTAGCCTAAGTTGGGTATGTGGCGGGGAACGATGGATCAGGGGATCCCAGAAGTCAGTGATGTTAGTCAATTGGACATTCACCCACTTTACCTCAGGTGCTTTTAACAGATACTGTTCCTCAACCTGATAATATGCAGGTAACCCTATGCCCTTTCCCCGGGCTTCACAACCCCTGTCCAGTTCTACCATAGTTAAAGGTGGTCCCACCTTGATTATCCCAGCAGCCATGTTACTGCATACCTTAGACAATTCCATCTTCTGTTGCGTGGATACCAACCAGGTGCCTTCATATAGCCAGTGGCAAAAGACCTTCACTTGCGACTTCAACCTTGCAGATGTTATTTATCACTCTCTCATCCCCATGAAATCCCAACACACACAACTCATGATCTCCAGTGATATACAACGGACTCTGTGACCGGCAAATTCCAATACCATTATTTCGGCATATCCCTGCTTCTCGCTGATTTAAGAGCATGAATTTATCTCTGGCCATATTGAATGCTACATACTCTGACTTCACTCTGTAACTGGCTACCAACCCTAACTTGGGTGTGTCCAGTGGATATGGAATGGGTGGAGTAATAACCTGATAAACCTCATATCCCAGAGGGGTATAGATACAAACACTAATATTCTTTCAGGTTCCAACCGCGCACTACACCCCAGGGTGTAATAATATTTCCACAATCCTTTCTCGGGGTTAACAGGAAGTTGTAGGCGCGATAGTAATTTCTGCCTTATTTCTTCTAACACATTTCGCAGCTGATCCAGACTTATTACACTAGGTGACAAATGTCGTAACGCTAGGGCGTCCAATTGAGCCCCTATGTGAGTGGTCCACTCAACCAATGATTGTTCGGTGCACTGTAACCGTCGCAGCATGTGCATTAACTGTAAATATCTCTGTAAAAAGGCTTCCCCTCTCGAAAACTCAGTCTCAATTCGACTAGAAACATTCCACTTGACTGATTATATCATTAAGACCCTCTCTATTTTCCTGCACTTCTACTCTCGTAATATTTAGTATGGATAACCTTGGTAACTTGTGTTAACATTTTCTGCCCTCACTCTATCTGCTCTATTCAGGTCCTTATTAACTCGAGACGCTCTTCGGTAACCACTCCAAATAATGCTTCTAAGGCTTTGCCTATTATTGGTATAACCGCTCTCTTATGCCTGAGTTCCAGGTTCCTAATTCTTTCATAATGATTCCTGTGACCGGTCCACCGGCACCTCAAAATGCGCGTCTCGTCCTCCAAGGGACCCAATATCTGCATATATTGTCCCACCTGTCCATAGAGATTAACTAATTTCCTCCTTAATATATCGAATTGCTCAATCCCTCTTCCATGGGTACTAATTAATTCCCTATAAGGCCGCAAATCCTTCATTAAAGTCACCAGTCGGTTCGACTGGGTGATTATTACCTTGCTAGTCTTTCGGAAAATGGCACCCCTTTTCACAAGCAGCGCAGTAGATGTCCACAGCTGTCCTAACAGGAGCAATACCACAATCGTCCTCATCCCTACAACGACAGGAAGAAAGGGATCGATCAGCGACTCAATCATCCACTGATACATCAAGAACAACGTATGGTGCCGGGTGCATTAACAACTGTGGTGACTGCCCAACAATAAGGCATCATCAAAAATGGAACGACGAAACAACTAAACTAAAAGCACAATTAAGGGCTAAGAAACCCTTCATCCTCGTCGATTTCTCAGCAGGACTGCGTCAGCAGATCATGCAAATTAGACATCACCGATTAGAACACTTTGTTCCCGGTCACCACACTCAACAAAAGAATTCGATTGAGCCGTCACCATTTTTCCTCATCCCTACAACGACAGGAATCTGAAGGTCGGAGGTGCCATCCTTCCGCCTCCAAGAATACACAATTCCTCGATCGATCGAACTTGGTTCAATAATTCAAACTCATTCACAACTATAAGAAAATTATAAAATATTAACCACGCCCCCAGCGCCTCACCCAAAGAATGTACCCAAGCGGGCCCTGCCCAGACACACTGAGTAACACAAAGGCCGGTCAACCCTCAACACTACTTATCTATCACGCACCGGATTTACCCACATTTATTGTAAAGTTTGGAAAGAACTGAAGCAACCTCGGCAGAGCATTTTTTTAATAACACAGCCGGGATGAGATCTGGTAAACATGCTTTTGAAGTGTCTAGGTTTTTTATAATACCATGTGCCTGAGAAGGGGTGATTTTCAAATCATCTAGTGTAGTGTGTCTCCGCAAAGGAAAGTCAGGGAGGGAGTGGTGTGCCGGGTCCAGTGTGGAGTTTGAGGCAAACCGACTGGCAAGCAGATTAGCCTTGTCAGTTACCGTGCAAGCAACCTTATGATTGTTTGATAGTGGGGGAATCGTTGACTGCCCATTATTTACTATGCTGTTGTAGATTTTCCAAAAATCACAGGTTCCTAGTTTCTGTGCGTCAATACGTTTTTTGGTGGTTTCAGAGTAATCTGTCTTAGCGTTCACTATTACTCTCTTACAATTATTTCTAGCTTCTATATATTTCTGTTTGTTTGAACTGGACTTATGTCGATTGAATCTGCAGAACGTATGCTGCCTTTGAGCAATGGCAGCTGCACAAGCATAAGTAAACCATTGGAGAGAGTGGGGCTTGCTATAGAATTTCTGTGCGGGAACATGTGCTTCAATTGCAGTTTGAACCATTCAGTGGTCTCATTTGCACACTGTTCCGCTGGAAGAGAAAATATATTTTGCCTATGAATTCTTATTAATCGCTTAAACATGATTTTCTTTATAAATCTAAAACTACTTGATCAGTTTATGTGATTTTTGGAATATGATATTTTCATTTCATAATGTATACGTACATTATACAGATTTATATTTTTTTTTTATAGGGTGAATTCTGGACAAGAACCAGAAATTGCAATTGCTGTATAAGAAACTTTAGCTGCGTCTTATTTATATTCTCACTGATGTATTCTGGGACGAGTATTTGGTTTTTCTGTATTTACCAACCCACAGTTTCCACAAAGTTTCTCGGGCGTGCTCAGACCCTGGTTGGAAGAACTAGAAATGGCCGATCATGAAACGTTAAAGCGCTATGAGACATGTAAATACAATAAATAAAGGTAAATTTTTACTTGGTTTTTACCTTAACATTTTCCTTTAAAATGACGACTTTGAGAGATTTTCAGGCATGCTGAAAACGAATATCACATTTGAATTTTACATAAGTAAGTAGTTTTCTGGATATTAAGTAATGTAATTCCTTATGTTATAAGCGGTAACTGTTGTTGTACATGCAGCGCATGCATATTTTAGCATATAACCATCTACATAATGTTATATATATATATATATATATATATATATATATATATATATATATATATATATATATATATATATATATATATATTTCCCTCCAAAACCTCTGGCCTTGATGGAGGGGAGGCTAAAACTTGCTGCTATGGTTTCAAATGCTCTGAAAGAATAGCAAAGGGAGACTTGATTCCAAATATTTCTCATATGTTATATTCCCCTCTTTTGGAAATAGGGCATGAATATGAATGAACCTATATTTTCAAACCAATAAAATATGCCCAAATTTGCCCAGATTTGTATATATAGTGTATTACAGGCCAGCTTCAGTTTTGCTGCTTCCATTGTCTTCCCTGTTGCCTTGCCAGGATATATATATATATATATATATATATATATATATATATATATATATATATATGTATATATATAATTATTACCTTTAGTGCTCATGATTGTCTATATAATGTTTGTTGCGGGCATATGTGTGGGTATGCATGTGGTTGTGTGTATATTTTTACACTTATCATAAACAGATATAGCTACCTTCAACAATAGTTCAACAAACAGGACGAATAGCAGCTTTGTCTGTTTATCCAGACAAAGGAAGAACATACCTTTTTGGTCACAACCATTGTTGAATTGTTTCAGACGTGTTTGTGAAAATATAAGTCATTTTCTACCCCGACAACGCAAACGACCAAATTGTTTTTCCCCCATTTACATTCATTCCTGTTGCGGATTTTTGTTCTGAGGTTGCACACCATTCCTTTTTCGGGGGTTTACATGTCACTGTTTTTTCGGCTGAATGCTTTCAAGGCAGAATGATTCTCTCCCAGCTGAATAACTTGCCTGTCCTGTATTCTCGTTCCAACTCGTTCACTGAACACTCTCTTACTAACTCCTAACTAACTGATTGTGTGCATTTCTAAACTATCTCATTATGTTATTAATTGTACATGACCAAAGACACAAATCGGATGATCTACATGTGTCACATATTTTGTTTATGTTTCAACATTCTTTTCCACCAAGTTAACATTTTGGGAACTATTTTAACATGAATAATTGTATCTTTACATATTTATTTCGCTTTGATAACATTCTTTTCTGTTATTCAAACATTCTTTTCTTTGTTATCGAAATATTTCTACTCTAAACACTGACAAGCGGCCATGCAGCAGATTAACCAGTATTTTCCAAGAGCCAATAACATAACAGTGATGCGGCCATATTACACGATCATTAGGTCTCATAAAGACCCTCCTGCAAGGAATTGTACAGGGAGGGAGAAAGAGGGAACAGGGAAAGAAAGGGATAGGAGGACAGTATCCCAGAGTCGATAGAACTGGCGTTGAGTAATATTATCAGGAAGCAGAAAATATGCATGCGAATACAACAATGGCCACCACTTATAACAAAGGGAATTACATTGTTTATGATGTCATCGTTCAGTCTCAAAAGACAAAGGATACCCTCTGTAGGGGCAGTTGCACGTGTAATTGTGAGGCAAAGGGTTGTGCAATCCCAATCGAACATTTCCTGAATCGGCACTGTTTGAGTCCAGTGGCAAGGAGAAGTCCAGCATGACTGGAAACAATGCCGAGATAAGCAGAGAGCACATACAGCACTTGGAAGTCCTAAAAGGTTACCCATTTAGTACTGACCAGGTTCAATGTTTTTGTTTTTTTTTTTTACATAGGCATCACCACTTATCAAGGCCGAGAGGCCACACAAGGATAAGGATTAAAGAGTGTACAGTAGTCAAAAGGACAGTATAGTAATCGATAGTCATAGAAGTTCGGTAAATTTGTTAACTCAAGTGTAACGGCTCACCAGAAATTTGTTCACATTGGACTTGAAGACAACTATATTATAGACAGCTGGAAAGCAGGAAAACGTTGCTTAATCTCATTGATCCAGCGGGAACTGGTGTGTCAACATGATTATACTATATATATACATTGCTTCATATCCAGAAAACTACTTATTTGTGGAAAATTTAAATATGATATTCATTTCCAGCATACCTGAAAACTTTTAGAACTCGTCATTTTAAAGGAAAATGTTAAAGTGGAAACCAAGTAAAAATTTACCTAGATAAAATTACAAACATGTATTTAACCCAACCCTAACCGAAACCCTAAACTTTGACTCTAATCTGTGCGATTGAAATTAAATTTTTATTTCTTCCAATGTATAAAAAAGCAGCTTTCATAGATTCATATTAGCTAAAAATAGACAGCGCTTTCTTTAAAAATTAAGGAACGCTCGCGCGACCTTTTCCAGTTATTTCCGTCAGCTGCTGAGCGAACCGATAAAACTTTGTGGAAATCACAAGTCAGTAAATGCAAAAATACCCAATATTTTTTTCTAAACTTTGTTTCGACCAAAATGGACTTTTTCAACAAACTTCTATTTATCTATCTATCTATCTATCTACCTATCTATCTCTACTAAAATTTCTTTCTTTGTTTCTGTGCACAGTAGATGGATAAACATCATAAATGTATGACGTCATCAATTAAAACATGTTAAATCCACCAGGAAAAGATCCTTTGTGATGTCAGAAATGATGAAGTATAAAAACAGGTGACGTCATCAATTCAATCAGAGAGCATATATGAACTATGTAAACAGTGTATATATATACATATTATTTTTAATTGGAATTCATTTATTGAGATGTGTTTTATTTATTAATTTGTTTTTTATTGCGGATTATTATCCTCATCTTTCTTAGATGTTGTTTCACAACATTTCGGCCAACTATTCCTCTGGCCTTCGTCAGGTGGTAACCGCAATGGGATAGGAACTCCGAATCTCCTAACTGAATTCTCAGCAATTACTGCCATCCATAGTTGTTGTTGTCTCACCACGTTTTGGCCAAGTAAGCCTTTGGCCAGCTTTGGGTAGGATTGAAACCGCTATCTTCAGACAATTCTCATCTGGAACCGTAGAGATTCAACATCTCTATCAACTGCGCCACGGGCCCCACCCCAAAGCCGGCCAGAGGCTTACTTGGCCAAAACGTGGTGAGACAACAACAACTATGGATGGCAGTAATTGCTAAGAATGCAGTTAGGAGATTCGGAGTTCCTATCCCATTGCGGTTACCACCTGATGAAGGCCAGAGGAATAGTTGGCCGAAACATTGTGAAACAACATATTGTGGTTTATTATCCTCATCTAAGAAAGCTGAGGATAATAGTCCACAATAAAAAAATAAAAAATAAATCAGTGTGTGTATATATATACACACACACTAATTTATTTTTATATAATGTGTATATATATATATATATATATATATATATATATATATATATATATATATATATATATATATATATATATATATATATATATTCCAATTTAAAGGTATTCAGGAGATAAATCCCATGAATTAAAACGAGGTTATTAAGAGTGCTCAATAAAAAAGAGCAGCGTATAATATTTTTATTTATATAGACAAATATTAAAAAGTTGTTACACTGAACATGCTAATGTTTCAGAACGATTGGTTTATTAAAGGCTCTTTGTCAGGCAACAGAAATAAAGTTTATCCACTATTCGTCATAGCTGATCCTTAAACTTTAGTAAATAATTATGTCAGCCCCTTTAAGAAACTCATTTCTTATCGTTGAGCACTTTCAGTTGAAATAAAAATCGGTCACTTTAGCTCTTATGCGCAGATCATCATATAATGATTAGATTACTTTGACAGATGTTAAAAAAACATTTAAAAAATAAATATTTAAATTTCAACAGTATTTCTCACTGTTAACAGTGGCCAAATGGTTTAATGAAGCTAGAGATGGCTTCTGTTGCCGGGTTCGAATCTATCAACCAGTGTTAATCGCGACACCCTGCACTGATGATTCCCGAAAGGATGAAACATTAGTGTCTGTACGTATTTAATAATTATATTAGTAAATAATTATATATATATATATATATATATATATATATATAATGTTTTTGTGAAAGCCCGACAAGGGGGAGCTGTAACATAGTGAAATGACGTCACTGGTAAAGAAAAATAAGACTATAAAAAGGAGAAAGATGGCGATCAAGTTAGCGACGTGAATAACATTTGAGATCTTGTGAGGGGTGTGGATGACATTCAAGATCGCGTTAGAGATCACGTGAGTGACGTCATGGCTATAACAAGAAAAAAAAATGTTGTTGTTACGAAGAAAAAAGCAAGTTGAAGTTCTTTTCTATTCTTTGTCTCCTTTGTGACTGAGATTACAATGTGTTGGTTCCTGGACAATGTTACAGCCATAGATTGAAGCCTCGTTTTCCTCGCCATCTCTTTGTTTTTTTTTTAAATCCTATTCTTTCTTTGTTTCGAAGTAGAAAAAGTATAACCCAATTTTCCCTCCTCTTTCTACTCAATTTCATATTTAACTCCCCTTTTTTCCCCTATCAAACACACTTTCCTAAAATTATAATTTCACTGCAAGAATTTTTTTGACCTGTACCTACTCTCTTTGAGATATTTGTAGCAGAAACAAATGGGACTTTTTTCTTTCACGAATCAATGCCTCTCCCCTGTGTTATTCGGCCACATACTGACTAATCACGGGTGCAGCGCATTGATCCTTTCTATCCCCTAAGGAACTCGGACAGCTTACGGTTTGAAGGAAAAAAACTCCTTCTTACCGAGAGACGCCAAGCAAATCAGACCCTTTTCCTCGCTTTCTCTCTATCTCTGTGTTATTTCATCTGGTATCAACGATTCCCACTGGGAATAACTACCGTGACTGCACCAGATGGGCAGTCGGGTTTTGACCAAGAATAATATCTCCCTATGAACATTCGCCAGAATAAACCTTTTCTTTGTTACTTTTATTGAAGTTGTTGTGTTCGTTGTTTCAGAAGCTTGTGTTGAATTATTTATTTTCTTAGGTTGTGCCCTAATAGCACAAACCCTAAATATTTTTTTACCTTATTTTATTCTGGGAATTAAAATTCTGTCATTTTTTGAATATGTTTTACAACCTACAGAGTAAAAAAGATGGTCAAAAATTCAAATACATAACAAATAAATGTTATCAAAGGCAAGATAAGTTACTCTTTTTTTTTTTTTACATGGAGTTCACCACTTATCAAGGCCCAATGGCCACTCAGGGATAAGGGTTACTGTGTGTACAGTAATCAAATGAATAGTGTAGCAATAGTATTGGAGAATTGGTAAGGTGTCATTACTTAGGGGGGGGCGGTTCATCAGGAATTTGTTTGTGTTGGACTTGAAGACATCCAGGTTGAAGTCAGGAGGGAAACAGGCAAGCGGAACAGAGTTCCACAGGCGTGCAGTTCTAAGAAAGCTCTTCTACTTATCTGGAAAGGTTTTCAGTGGTTTTGCCCACTTTAAAACGTTTATTCAGTTTGAAAATCATTAAGTGTCGAGCGTTAGATAAGAACAAGAAAAATGGCTGCAAGTTGACACCTAAATATTTAAAGTTTTGATAATAACTTAAAAATAAAAAATAAAACAAAATACTGTTAGAAACCCACTCATGGTAACATATATTGGGTGGGTTTCTAACAGTATTTTGTTTTATTTTTTGACTTTTAAGTTATTATCAAAACTTTAAATATTTAGGTGTCAACTCGCGGCCATTTTTCTTGTTCTCACCTAACGCTCGACACTTAATGTTGCTTGTAAAACATACTCCACTTTTTTTTCTTAATCATAATTTTTTGTGAGAGTTTTATCAGTAAGCTCCCAGGAAGTTATTCGCAATTCACCCACGATATGCAATATGGCCGGAGGAGGGGGGGGGTAAATAGTTCTTGTAGCAAATTGAAATTTCTAAATGAATTAAAACAATGAATAGTTTATTTACAAAGAATTATGCGTCCATTTCCAAAGAATTTTTGTGATTGTCCCCCTTTATCCATACTTGAACTCTTTGAAAATGGAAAACAAAGAAAGCTAAAATGCAGCAGTACCGAAAAAAGATATTTGAAAATAATCCATCAGTAACGATGCAAACAAGATACAGCCATGTTGAAAAATGGCCTCTTGCGGCCATTCAGCCAACGATAGTAATGTTTATTCATTTTTTTTTAATTAAATTAATTTTTTGGTATTATTATACAAACACCGTGACAGCGTTAGGGTTAGGGTTAGGGTTAGGGTTTAGGGTTAGGGTTAGGGTTAGGGTTTAGGGTTAGGGTTAGGGTTAATTCGCTGTCACGGTGTTTGTATAAATTTACCAATTTTTTTTGTTATATATTTTTTGTTTTTGTTTTGCTTATAAATAAGAACATTAAATAATGGTTTTAAGATGTTTCAGTTCTTGTCCAAAGTTAACCTATATTAAAAAAAGAAAGAAAAATCTCTGTAATGAAATGGAAATAAATTCCAAAAAGCAAGTAAATTGATGAAGTAGTTTTATTTAAACTAAGAAAATCAAATTTTATGAGTAGCCTAAGAGCGGCTGGCTTTACCATTTAGAAAACGACCTAAAAAAAAAAGGTGCTAATGCACTAACTGATCCGCACTATTTTTTAAGTCGTATTTCCACGTTTAATTAAAGTTTTATGACATGTTTTTTTATTCAATTGTAAGGTTAAAGTACAGAATAGGTACAAAACACTCCCCCTCCCCATGTTAAGAATGGCTTTTTAAATAATAACGTTATTATTTCAGCACGGATCACTCTCTGCATCAGTACCAAAAAAAGAAAAAAAGGGAGATAACTCAACAACAGTTCAAATTTGTTAATTTTCATTAATCACTTTAAAATAACTTTCTTTATAAAAATAAAACTAGTTGATCAATTTACGTGATTTTTTAATATGATATCGTTCCATCACAGATACGTAAATCATATAGATTTTTTTTTTCTTTTTCTTCGCTTTTTACTATAGGGTGAATTTTGGATAAGAACCATGTTTTGAAATAATGCAGAGCGGCATTTCCACTAAAGTCATTTCCGTTTTTTTTTTTTTTGTCGGTTTTTTATTTTTTCATAAGTTCTTTTCGATTTAATTTAAAACTTCCTTTCCTTCTTTTTACCATATTTTTAAGCAGTTCAGAAAATAGTTTATAAGTAGTGCTCAGTCTACAAGCAGAGTTTTCACATAAGAAGAAATAAAAACAAAAAGAAAAAAATATTGCCCCGCCATTTATCAAACTACGGAAGCGCATACAAGAAATAATATTAAGATAACCTTTTCCTTTGCTTAATATTAAAATATTTCAATAAATAATGTCAACGATAAAAGAAATAGATAAATACGTGTATTCGTAAATAAAATTATTTGTTAATAAACGAAAAGAAAAAGAAAAAAAAACATTATTGAAATTATTTTTCCAATTTTTTTTTAATCATTCACATGGTGCGCATTCATACGACATGAAATGTAAACACTAGTTTCTGGAACAAGACGAGATGTACGGAAGCCCATAAGCGCTACTTTCTGGTCACTGCATTGGACAGGGTATTAATTTACAACTTTTTGTATGAAATTATTTTCCTCGTTGAATTTAATTAACATTTGCGTTTGATTAATAATATAAATCTTGGTTTCTCCATTTTTATCTTTGAATTTTCTAGCAAACAATTACTAACACCAAATAACTGGATAAAATTTGGAAATCCTCCCCGTCGACCTCCGATAACAAATATTTGTCAGCACCTTAAAGAAATAATTTTAATTGTTGATTTATGATATATTTTTCATAAAATAGCCGTATTTTTTTTTGGGGGGGGGGGGCTAGAATGATTCAGAAAGATATTGATTCAATGAAATATTTGACTTATTTCAGTAAACGATGATATGATGATGACGACGATGATGATGATGGTGGTGGCAAACGAGGTCATGGCCAATGATTTCTCTTCATTGTCGTTTGTCTTAAAAAACTATTGGAAAATGGACATTGCATCAAAAAAGGATCCGTATGTCCATCAAACTGAATTAAATCCATGGTGCTTGGTCGGAATGATAACAAAAATCGAAAAAATTAATTTCAACTAAAAGCAATATTCCAGAATAATTTTTTGATTTTCGTTAATCGTTATTATTCCATTGCTTGAATATAAATTCAACTCCAAAATTTACAAATTATTTCAACAAATATTAAAATAAATAAATAAATAAATAAATAAAACTAAAAAATTTTCAAAAAATCTATAACAGTAATAAACAAAGATTAATAATATTAACTTCAGAGGATTCCTAAATATTGGCGATCGGCACTATTTTAAAACATTTTATTGTTGTATAAAACCATTATATCTATTTAAATTTTTTTTTTTTTTTAACAAAATACCTTTAATATAATTTTATAATAAAAAATAAACCATGACTATTATCGCTGTTTGAGAGACTCTGTGGGTAATTTTTCAAAATGGCTGCGTTTTATTTGCTGATGCATTATGGTCGTTTTATATTTTCATGTTTGGGGAACTTTGTCCTGAAATACACCCCCTCTCTCCCTCCCTCCTCTCTCCATAAATATAAAAATAATTATATATATATATATATATATATATATATATATATATATATATATATATATATATATATATATATATATATATATACTAGCAGGCAGCCCAGTGTTGCCCGGTCACAAAATATGTTTAAATATATTTTAATTCATGCAGATTTCGTATTTATTATTATAGAGTCAATTCTCTAGCGATTATTGTACCTAATATATAGTAGTGATATCAAAAGTAAAAAAAAATATGACTTGGCAGCCATCAGCAGAATTGAAACCGAAACATACAACTCTCCAGCCGCATTCCTTAGCCTCTGAGCTACGCCCATACGCATAAATTGTTCAAAAATATTATTCACGAGGAAGTGAAGAAGATGCGGAAGATTTGTGCGAAATTTGTCGCACGGATCCTCCATCCTTGTCACAGACTATTTGGCATCAAGACAATTCCTCACCCTCCCTAGAGTCCAGTTCTTGCTCCCTGTGACTTTTGGTTATTCCCTTAGCTCAAGGAAAACCTTAGAGGCTGTCGTTATGGGACAATTGAGAAGATGAAAAAGGCTGTGACGAGGGTCATTAACACTCTTATACAAAAGGACTTCCATGGGACCTTCTAGAAATTGTTGGAACGGTGCAACAAGTGCATTGCAACCGGAGGAGATTACTTCGAAGGGGACTAGAGTTTCATGTGTGTACTATCAATGAAAGTGCCTAGACGAAAAAGTTTGGAAACTTATTTAAGGCACCTTGTAGCATTAAACATCTTAAATATTACTACTGATTTCATAGGCAATATTAATCATTGTACATTTATTTTGCCATCTGAAATGTAAGGGGATACTATTTGAGATCATGTCTAACAGAGGACTGCGGGGAGTTGAGCAGCAAGATGTCTGTTCACATTACATTTAAGCTTCTGCACTTTAGTACTTTCAGAGTAGCAGGAAACAGGAAGGGAATTCAAAAGTCTAGAACATAGAGGGAAGAAACTATTAGAGTAGAAGTATTTCCGGCATCTAAGGACCTCAACAATGAAGGGATAGGATTTTGCTGATTGTCAGGTTAGTTGGGATTATTTACGTCGAGGAGTGATGCAAGTGCTATGAGTTCATCAGAGCACATTCCATTAAAGTACTTGTAAAACAGGCACAGGGATGAAACACTGCAGTGATCGGACAGAGGTTGGAGCTTGGACAACAGTGCGGGACCTATTAGATTTCAAACTCTTCTTTTGGGCCCTGTCTAAGAGAGGGGAATCGTGGTAAATGCACCAGCCTAAATGTGGCAACAATATTCCATGCATGGGTGAATTGTAGCTTTGTAAAAATACAGGATGCTCTCCGGTGTGAGTAATTTTCTAGCACAGTAAAGGGAATCCACCTTCTTTGCAGCAGCTTTCGTAATGTCCTTAATGTATTTGTTTCAATTCATGTTGCCTGTGAATGTTGAGCCAAGGAGTTTGAAAAATGTGTTTTTAGGTAGGGTGTTATTTGTCATTACAATCGACGATTGAGAAGATTTCTTGTAGTTGTTAAAGGAAAGAAGCTTAGTCTTAGTAGCATTAAATGTTACCATCCACTTACAGCCGCATTCCACTACTGATTGAAGATCGTTTTCTAGGGTTTCTGCCATTGCCTTGGATATGTGTACATTCGTTTTTCCTTCATTATAGAGCATGGTGTCATCAGTAAATATACTCAGACAAAATTTTATCAGAGAAATCATCTATGAATATCAGGAATAATAAAGAATCAACGTCTGGGGTACACCTGCATTAATATGATGATGTTTGAACATATGGTCATCTAGGACAACCTGGATTTTTCTCTTGTCTAGGAAGGATCTGGTTATGTTGAGTATTCACCCATATAATTTAATTCTCATGAGAAACCCTTCATGCCAGGCCTTATCAAATGCTGTGAATATATCAAGGGCTACAGCTCTAGCTTCACCTGCCTTATCCAGTGCATGGTATATGCATTCAGAGATGACCATTAAAATAATTATAATAAGAGAGTAGTAATTATGTTTTTGTAGATGATGGTGAATTGCAGCAGAGTTTGGAAGATGCATTGTAAGACAATGGGATAAAGTAGTTGTTGTAAAACCAATGTAGTTATTAGTTTTATTATTATTATTATGAGAATTACATTCTTCCAAAGGGCATTTAAATTTATAAACAATATTGGTTCTTCCTAGTGTTTTAGAGATAGGGAGAAATTGTTTTTGGGGTTTATGAGAAATTTACAACCTAAAATTTTCTATCTGCTGCTGAACAATCAATATCTTTCTTTATGATAGTGCGATGAAACCACATGTCCCTCGCTCGACAGCACCACTAATATCAACGTTGTCTGCCGTGAATTTGTTCTTTGTCCTATCTGTTTATGGCAGCACTCTCATTGCTTCTCACACTGGTGGCCATTGAGGGGAGTGCATGGGTTCACAAGCATAAAATTATTAAAAAATAAAATCAAACAAGGGAAACAAAAGAAAACACATTCCGACACTTTCTGTATATATTAGTTGGACTCTGGGTGTGTGTGTGACACCCCCAACTCTCTAAATCCACATCGACCGTTGTAAACTCAAAGTACCCTCAAACCAAACCTAAATATATCTACATCCATTGTTCCATCCTTTTATTATCATTGTCACATCCTCCTTTTGTCTAACCCAGTGAACAACTTCCTATCGTCTTTCCACCAACCCTATTGTTGTATATACAGAATAATTCATGATGACACACCGGTTCCCATTAGATCACCGAAGTCAAGCAACATTGGTCAGTACTAAAATGGGGGAAACATTTAAGAAATCCAGATGCTGTATGTGCTCTCTGCTTATCTCAGCATTGTTTCCAGTCATCTAACACTTCTCCTTGCCACTGAACTCAAACAGTACCGATACAGGAGAGGTGTGGTTGGGGATTGTGCAACCCTTACCTCACACACATGCAACTACCTTTACAGAGTGTATCCATTATTTCTTGAAACTGAACGGAGGCATCATACCATATTGTTGTATGGTTGGGCGGTATATAAACTCATGTCTCTTTAACGTTGCAACGTGTCGATATATATATGTTTTTATTTCAACCATGGGTGCATTAACTTAATTCATTACAGGTTGTTTCAATAGATGGGATAAAAATTATCCGCCTATGTCGTCAGATGATTTAAGTTAAAATAAATTAAAGTAATGTTTTTTTTGTTTTTTTTTATTACATATGGATATTAAAAACCAAAAGAGTGGGAGTAATGGATAGAGAGGGGAAGAGAAAAAAAAGGGGAACAGTGAGGAGGATATATATATATATATATATATATATATATATATATATATATATATATTTTAATTTATATTTATATATTTGTTCTCTAGTTTTTTTTCTCCCCTCCTCACTTTTCCCCTTTTTTTCCTCCTCCCCTTTCTATCCATTACTCCCACTCTTATATATATATATATATATATATATATATATATATATATATATATATATATATATATTTATATACACACTTTTTAACCTAATGTGATCGTCTAGTTCCTTAATGTGCATATAACATCTATTGATCATCTCTACTGTTCATGTGTAGATATTTTTATAACTGTGTATAACAACTACTGACAATGACAACTTACACAGACAGTCTTTACCAAAGCGATAGATAACATTGTTGGTGGGGACAAAAGACACATACTTTCAAAAAGTTTTTTTTTTCATGCTTCCTGAAATTAAAGATGCTTTTCATTCAAATAGGGAAACGCCAAGACGTGAATTATATTTGAATATAATCATTTATTTCCACGTTGGATCCCTTCTTGGAGTTTGGGCACACTTTGTACAAGTCTACATTTTGTTATAGCTTAGACTTGTACAAAGTGTGCCCCTTTGACTTCAACAAGTATCAAGTCCAAACCTTGGAGCACAAGACCCCCATGTGTGTTAACGCATTGAGTATCAAACTAATCTCTCTACATGCATCTCTAAACTATTTTGTTATGTCATGAACTGCACGTGACCAAAGACACAAATCAGATGATCCAACTTCATCACATATTTTTGTTTATGTTAGTTATGAAAACTAACATTCTTTTTCACCAAGTTAAAATTATTTATGTTAAAATAGTTCCCAAAAATGTTATCTGTAAATATTTATTTCGCTTTGATAACATTTTTTCTGTCATACTATTTTTAAAAATATTAATGACGATTATAAGAATCGCACCAACTATGTAACACTATTTCCTATTTCGTGTGTTATATTTCTTTCTCTCTTTTTTTACTCTTCCAAGTGACCCTCTCCCCCCCCCACTCCACATCACAATAGTTTTAGTAAATGTTCTATCAAGTTTGTAAAGGAGCTTTCAAACTACAGTGTAATTGCTCGACAGTACCATTTGTTTGGTGCTTAAAAGTTTTGACAGTTTGTGAAATAGTTTGGACTCAAATTATCAACCTCTGTTGGTCGTTATATTCTGAGACACCAGATCTTGTCACTGAATTGGTGGGGAATGTTCTAGTTGTTTTGTTTGGCGTGGGTAAAGCTTCAAACCATCAAGAGAATCTGTTGACTTGTGTCAACAGATAGCACTGACCTTCATGTGAGAAATGGTCCCGTAATGTCGATGTGAATCTCTCATTAGGTGGTAGGAACGTGCCTCGAGGAGCTTAACTATGGCAACAAACCTTGGCTTTCTGGCACTTCACACACATCTTCACTCAAGCTCTTATATCCATTTGGATCTGCAATCATACATATCAGCCAGTATAAACATCAATGCATTGGCTTCAGGCACTGCCCTAAATATGTCTTTGTGTAAAGATGCTTGGCGTAATTTATTTGTGCTGCCATATACCTTTGATTGTCACCAGATTCAATGAAGGTGCATTGTTCTGCAAAAGATTTTGCAGGTACTTTTATTTATTTTTTTTTTTTACAAGGAAGTAACCACTTATCAAGGCCCGGAGGCCACTTGGGGATAAGGGTTATTGTGTGTACAGTAATCAATAGGATAATATCATAGTAATCGCTAATAATGGAGATTTGATAGTGTCTTACTTAAGGAAGCAGTTTATCAGGAATTTGTTTATGTTGGACTTGAAGACATCCAAGTTGTAGTCAGGTGGAAAACAGGCAAACGAAAGAGAGTTTCCACAGACGTGCACTTCTAAGAAAGAAGCTTTGCTCATGGAATCTGCGTTTTGATTTAGGCACAGATAAAGAGTGGGGAAAATTACTGACAGTGGTTTCAGCTTTTATTTTCATTGTTCATTGGAAAAGGTGATGATTTCATTGATGGTTCAAACAGGAAGGAATTAATTCCGCATAACATGAGATGTTCTGTTCCCTTGATATGTCAGATGTAAACTAGAGGATGTAGTCCACCTGGCATGTATATTTGTTTAATAAAGATTGCAAGAAGCCTAATAAATTCTTGTGGTCTGTGAGTATGTGCAAATGCTGACCTTCTAGGAGTTGACAGAAATGGTATATTGCTGAGAATTATCTGGAAAATGTACTGTAGTGTGTTTCTGTCTCAATTTTCTGGAGAAGGAAATAGATTTCCATTCTTTATCACAATTTTTTTGTAGGGCAGCTCCAATATTTATTGCAGACACATCTATTACCAAGCACAGTTCATGGTGGAGTTGGATATGTGTCAACTTCACGGTTTTCTCTAACTGGTAAACACCATCATACATAAATTATAAATGTCACAGTTCTTCACATTTGTGAACAGGTTTGTCATTGGTAAAAGTACGTAGGCAAAGTAGAGTAGCAACTACTGGTAAAAGTTTACTCTGCCTAAAAATTAGCATGAGTGTCTCATCGTAACAGAAATGGGAAAATCTTTAATAGTCTCTGGCGAATGAGGAAATTCTATCCTCTGAGATATCGTACCTATAAAATTTAACTTTGGATAGACTGAAAATACCCGATATTGATTCAAATACTTGCCGAACATGATTAATCTGGCCATGTAATTCTGTCTAGCAACATCATCTATATGGACACAGACAAATGGTAAATTACTGAAGACTTTGTCTATAGATCTCTGAACAGAGGATTTTGATCCTCAGCCCCCCCCCCCCCCGCCAAATTAACAGAGATTAGACCATTCCTGTAATAACAGTCCTTGTTGATTTTACAGTGGGAGTTTAGTTCTATGCAGTTCTAGGAGGTGCACACTTTTAGGCCTTACCTTTTCTCTTTGAGAAGGGGCTAGTTTATTGCTAATCGCCTGAGACACTCTTACCAGGGAATGCTGATAGGGTTGTTCAGGCACTTTTTGCAGGTCAGATTGTCCCTGACTTCTTAATCCCCCTTTCCGATCCTGGTGTCACAGTTCTTACAGTGAGAGAGAACTAAATACATACATTTTGTGACACTGTTCGACTGAATGACGAAAGATGGATGAGAAAAGAAAAAGAAGTAGGTTTAGCGAGTAATAAAAGAACTTATCAATGGACAATGGATGGGAATTTGTTTTTAACACAGACAAAGAGAGATAAAGAGGTTTAAATTAAGGCGTGATGAATGGCGATAGCAAAAGGACTGAACAATGAACTAAGGATCGAACAATAAAAATAACACTTGACACGGGAGGTGGGAGGGGTAGTCGAATGCTTAGTTAGTTGAGGCCTGAACTCCGAGGTGAACAGTTGGAAGTTGAACGCCACTGAAGACGGATCATGGTTTGGACCAAATTGAGAGCCCTTGAACAAATGGAAATGAATTATTCAACTAACTGATAGAGATGGCCTCGACAGAAAATATGAATGTAGATATGGTCTAAAATAGATCCTTATTTCCAAGTGGCATTGTGCCTTGTTTATGGAATGAACACACAAAAAAGAAAAAAAATACTACTTGAAAGTACTACCCTAAAGCTCCTAGGCTTGACATTCACAAACAACACGAATTGGAACAAATACATTGAAGATATTGCCAAGGCTGCTGCGAGGGAAGTTGGCTCTCTCTACCATGCTAGAAGGTTACTTACACTTGAGAGCATCCTATATCTTCACAAAGCCACTATTCACCCATGCATGGAGTAGTGTTGTCACATCTCTCAAACTCAAAAGCACTAGTACTCCCTTCAACATAAATACCCTCAAACAAGCAGCAAAATCCCACCCTTACATTGTAGAGATCCCCAAATGCAGTAAAACTTTCTACTCAAATAGATTCTTTCCTTGAACTGCTAGATGCTGGAATTCTCTCCTAGGTCCCTGCTTTCCTGACATGCAGAAGTGTAATGTAAACTGAGATCTTTCTTTCTGCTCAACTCCCTACATAGTATCCCTGCAAATTTGGTCTTACAACTTAGTGGCATTCTGCTTTGTTTAAAAAAAAAAACAAAAAAACAAAGACTATTTTTTTCTATTTCTAAAAATAGAAAAAAAATTGTAAATAATTTTAGGTTTTAAATTCGGACAAATTTAAGAAAAAAAAAAAAAAAAAAAAAAAAATTGATTTTTTTGGGAGGGGGGGATGTTTATTTTTTATTTTTTTGCCGAATTTAAACTTTTTAATGGAACTGAAGAAAATTATTTAAATTTCTAACAAATGTTTTTCATAAACTAGCAAATCGCCCGGTCATAAACTATGCATAAATATTATATTTTAATTAATACAGAGACTGAGACATGTGCATGCAGATATTATATTTTATTTTTTCTAAACCGTCTTGTAAGTTAAAAAAAAAAAAAAAAAAAAAAAAAAAGGTTGCGTTTTTCATTCCATGTTATGTTATGTGTTTAATTACTAATTAATTTATCAGGGTGCAAACTCGCACCCCTAAAACAGTACAAAACATTAATTCCACTAATAAAACAACTTTTATCTGTGGTATCAAAGAATTTCTCTTAACAAGTATGTGGTTTCAGATTGAAAGTTTTTTTTTTTAATATTCCCTCCAGCTAGACATTTTTCTTTTATAATAAGAAAGAGAAAAAAAAACAAAACTTTATGATTTAAATCCACGCTAAAACATCCCGTTTACAAATACATTTGTTTTACTCAGAGATTGAAGATTAACATGATAAGAATGTCCCTGTTTACTTGCCTCCCCATGCAAGCAGAGTTAGACACAAGGTCAGTTTTTAATATGGTAAAAATCCAGCTCCCAAAACTACAACTTGGATGTATTCAAGTCTAATGTTAACAAATTCCTAATGAACCGCCCCCCCTAATTAAACACTTCATAAAATCTCCTCACTAACGTAATGTACTTGCAATAACCCTTATCCCTGAGTGGCTTCCGGGCCTTGATAAGTGGTGATCACTGTGTAAAAAAAAAAAAATAAAAATAAAAAATAGGAGCAACCTGGATAGGGACAAAAATAAAAATTGCCTGTCATGTAGGATTTCTCCTCCACTGACCAAAGACAGAAAAGGTTAAGTGTAGCATCAGAACAGATATTACACATTGATCTGGGCCCGAAGGCCAAGATCCACCTGTTTTTTTTTGTTTTTTTTTTTGGTACAATCTAAATAGCTGTATATGTGACCGAGATGAAAGTCATTTTTAGTTTTAAGATTTCTTAAAATCTTCTTTAGAAAAAAATAAAAAAATTTAGTTGTAAGGGAGACATTCTTTAATTAAAAACATGTCCCTTTTGCTGATATTTTTCTGTCATAATTTGGAAATATTTCAAATATATCTGCTGATGGGAAAAACAAAAGCACTATTACATCATAAAAAAAAAAAGTTAACTGCACTTTAACTGTTATCCACATTGTCTAGACAATGGTCATCCGTTTTTGCCATGTTTTTTTCAATTACGTGTTCTGCATTTGAAGCTATTACATTTCATTATGGTCATAAAGGGTTTATTGCCATTTGAAGTGTAGGTAATAGTACATTATTTTTTTTAGGAGACACCTATATATATATTTCATATTAGTGTTGGGACAATCAATGTGACTCGAAACTTGAGGGCATTGGAAAAATTTATTCCTATTTTCAGATGCCAAAAAGGATTCTTTTGATTGGCCTTTTTTTTTGTTTATTTTATACAAAAATCTTTTTTCCTCTCCTTTCGTTCTGTTGGTATTAATTCTTAATTCACGAAGAGTAGCTCTTCATGAATAAAGCCAAATATACCACCATTCTGGTTGATGATCATTATTTTGATGGGTTTTGGATGCTTTGCTATTTTTCTTATAAAAGGAGTTGGTCACATTAATTAAATGAAAATATTTAAGAAATTTGAATACCAGGATTTATTCATTTAAACATCTTTTTAAATGTTTTTCTTACAAATGTTGCAAGACATTAAAATGTCTTGCAACATTTGTAAGAAAAGCATTTAAAAAACTTTTTATTTAATTTTTAAATGAATAAATCCTGGTACTCAAATTTCTTAAATATTTTAAAGTCATGATTCTTTATTTGGATTTATAAGTTACAGTTAGACATCAGCTTTATTTTATTTTTCTCCTTTTACATTAAGAGTAATTTTGTAACTCATACAAAAAAATTGGTTAGAGTTGGTAGCTATAACTGAAAAATTCAGAGATCCAATAATCTCTGAATTTTTCAGTTATAGCTACCAACTCTAACCAATTTTTTGTTTAAATAATAATAATAAAGTTTATACAGCCATTCTGGTACCTAATTGGCTTATCGTCCAATTCTTTGTGAACAAAATTTTCTTTTGCTGACAGTAATGATAAAATAATACCGATTGATTTTTAACTACCCATAAAACTAAAATTGATAGATC
Source organism: Euprymna scolopes (assembly GCF_053919585.1). Lineage (NCBI taxonomy): Eukaryota > Metazoa > Mollusca > Cephalopoda > Sepiida > Sepiolidae > Euprymna > Euprymna scolopes. The sequence goes on from NC_136513.1 coordinate 48,372,182, forward strand.
CCCAACAAAGGTACATTTGAGAAAATATCTGTACATTTAGCATGTATTTTTTTGGTAATCGTGAAAAAATAGCTCTTTATAGAAGATTAATCAGAATTGTTTCATCATTAATATTATATATATATATATATATATATATATAAGAAAGCAGTGCCATTCAACGCCATATTACCGCTCACAATAAAAAAAACGAGTCAACCCAAATATTAACCACTAACACGATAATTAAATATCAAAATAATTGCAAAGATTAAAATTGCTTGAAGCAATATTAAAAAAAATATACAGCTCAACATTAACAAAATAGTTTTTAACATTGATAGAAACATTCATATAGTTTAAAAAAAAAAAAAAAAATTTCACTACACACTTCCCTCCCTAACAGATGACTTAAATCAAAATAACTAAATAAAATTCAATCAATCTATCTATAGAGATATTGTGTGTGTGTGTGTGTGTGTGTGTATACATTTCCCTACCAACTTACTGTCAATTTTCAGTCTACAGACTCGAGATTTGACATAAGGGATATTGAGATTTGGAATCTCAATTTTTTTTTTTTTTTAATCAGTTTTCGACCAGAAATTCGGTTGTCAAAGTTCAATGATTTGACTTTTGAAAACTCTAAACTCCTCAGCCAATTTGGGGTCTAAACACTTGAAATTTTAGATGTAGGTTACTTGGACATATATCAAATTAAAAAGTTTGATTTGAGGCAAAAACAAAAAAAAAAAAAAAAAAAAAAAAAAAAGTCAAGGGGTCAAAGTAAAAAAAAAAAAAAAAAAAATTTGACCTCTGTGGTCTACCAAATACTCGGCCAAAACATTTGAAACTTTACATAAAGTGTATTCAGACATAAGGCAAGCTTTTTTTTTTTTTTTTGCCAAAAGTTGATCTGCCAATGGGTCAAAATATTTGACCGTTGCAGTCTCTAGCTAACTATTCGGCCAATTTTGGGTCTAAATATTTGAAATTTTACATAAAGGGTATTCAGACATGCAGCAAGCTTTTTAATCAGTTTTTGGGTGAAATTTTGGCTGTCAAAGTTGAGATATTTGACTTTTGCAGACTCTACCAAACTCCTCTGCCAATTTTGGAGCTTAACACTTGAAATTTTAGATGTAGGTTACCTGGACATGAGTCAAACTTTAATATATATATATATATATATATATATACACGCACAAAGTTATGAACAGTACATAGGGCCCGAGCAAAGCTGGGCTGAACTGCTAGTAAATAAAACAATAAAATTACATATAAACGGCAACAGAAAAAAAAAAAGCCTCTTTAATAAAATTGTTCTTGACAATTAAGGATCGGGAAGCACTCGAGGAAAATAGTTGGGGAAAAAAAAAAAAAAAAAAAAATCACTTGGCAACCTAATACACAATTTGGTACTGGTCGCGGTAAGAGTTCCCTGCCGAACACCCTAAAAAAAACAAAAAAAACCAATAACTTCTCCCCACGCATGCGCAAAGGACATGTTTTAGTTGCCATAGTAATAAAATACATTACTACACATTTATTAATAATATCTCACTTTTATCGACTTTTTTAAACTTTCTTTTTTACTTTTTAATAGCATTTTCTTTTTAAATGACAATGTTAATGTTTATGAATATTGAAATAAAATACATTACTACACATTTATTAATATATATATATTTTTTTTTTTACTGTTTATGTGTCACTTTTATCGACTTTTTCTTTTCTTATATTGAAATATTATATATATGAAATTATTCTTATATTGAATATTGAAATATTTTTACTGTTTGTGTCACTTTTATCGACTTTTTCTTTTAAATGACGTTTTTACTGTTTATGAATATTAAAAGAAAAATAATTACTAAACATTTATTAATAAGAAAATGGGTGCTAGTGCACTTATGATCCGCGCTATATTTTAAATCGTATTTCTAAGCTTAAAGTTTAATGTTTTTTTTATTCAATTGTAAGGTTAAAGTAGAGAATAGGTACAAAACACCCTCCCCGTGTTAAGAATGGGTTTCGAGCTAAATAAATATGTTACATTGAATAAAAACACAAAAAATATATCCAGTTTGGTAGAAAAGTAAATTATCTTGCCTTTGATAACATTTATTTGTTATATATTTGTTTTTTGACAACTTTTTCGAATCTATGTGTACAGTAATACAAACCCAAAAGTCGATAAAAGTGATTAAAAGTGAGATATTATTAATAAATGTGTAGTAAATGTATTTTATTTCAATATTCATAAACATTAACGTTGTCATTTAACAAGAAAATGCAACTAAAACATGTCCTTTGCGCATGCGTGGGGAGAAGTCATTGTTTTTTTAGTTGTTTGGCAGGGAACTCTTACCGCGACCAGTACCCACAATTTGCCAATTGAAACAAGAAAAAATGCTTGGTAGATTGAGAAAATCAGAAAAAAAAAAAAAAAAAAAAAAAAAAAAAAAAACTGTTGCATAATCAAACTTGCCTTGATTATGTATGTATGTATGTATGCGCACACACACAGTTGACTCCAAGTCAACTTTAGAGTAACTATTTTTTTTAACATTGAAATGTATATATACTTCAAATTTGTAAGATACTGGATATACTTCATTAAAAATAGCAATGACTTCTAAAAAGTATGTTTTTCATTTACATTACAAATTACATAGACATGATCAGATGCGTTTGATTTATAGTAATTCAAATGCAGGAGTTAAGTGATGATATATATATATTTACATAAATATTGCATTAGCATGAAAAAGACAGAAATTAAGAAACTCTTTGCTGTTTAATTATCAGTTATATTAAAATTTTCTGCTCATATGTTATTGCATAGAAAAGTAATATTTCAAGTCTTATAAAAATGTAACAAATTTAACTATTGGTTTTTTTTTTATCAGAACATTAAGTTTACTTAATTCAAAATATTTTCAACTTTACTGACAGAAAAGCTTATATATATATATATATATATATATATATATGTGTGTGTGTGTGTGTGTATCTTTTTTTTAAATGCTTAAATTCATATACAAATTTAATTTTATTTATTTAGTAGTTTTTATATTATCAGTAGTAATATTAAAGTGATTTAATGAAAAATATTCAAAATTCCAAATGACAACTATTTTTTTTTCGGTTAGGTTTATGCATAGAAAAAAAATCAAGCCAAATAACTAAAGAATGGTATGTGAATTTGACTTTGAATGTCGGAAAGGTCAAATAACGTCTTCATTATTTACTTCCTAATATAACTATTTATAAAGCAAACTTCCTCAACATTGGAATTCATTACATTATCCTTTTAGCTCAAGATCAATCTTGAATGAAAATGTTTTTCTGTAAAGACTACAGCTTTATTATTTGCTGTTTGGGAGGAAGGTAGTTTTTGCTAATACATATATAAAAAAAAAATTGCACATGTTTATCTTTATCTAAATGAATAACCAGACAATTTTTTTCTTCATCTATTCTAACATTAACATTAAAACAGGTTGTGCCTATTTAATTCTGTAAGACAAACACATTGAAATCTGAATTTGCATATTTTTATAAACAAATATTCTGTAACATACAATTCTAATTTGCACACAATATTTTGTTGATAGTAAAATGTTTGATGTTGCTATGCCGAAAATAAAGACTACACTTTGATCTTGACCAAGCTAGAATGAAAATATTCTTTAGGTGTTTAAAAAAAACTTCTAAATTGGGAGGAGGGGGGGGTAGTGTAACATCGGTTTAGTGATAATACTTTTCTCCCAGGAACAACATCCATCTTTTTCTAAGTGGAGGAGGGGGGGGGGGGGGGCTAATATAACATTTGTTCTGTCATCACATGTCAAACTTGAGACACCTTTTAAAATAAATGAACTCATTCAATTTTCACCATCACCTGACACCCATTAATCCTTATCCTTGGGTGGACTCAGAGCCATGATAAGCTGTAAATGTCCAGACAGAGAAAAATGGACTAGTTGGAAAAGCAAGATGAAGCGAAGGAAGAGGAAAATCATTATCTGAGGGTTAATTGGGCCAGGTTTTCGGCCATTTTATTTTGTGCTTACTGACTCATTTCAAAATTATTAGATGCTAACTTGTTGCTTAACACTTTTTTTAAACTATTGTCATTGTCAACATTATTTCTCTTCAAAGGATGGTCTTAGTAGTGCTCTAGAGGTCTCCTTAAATTTTAAGCACTCTAAATTAGCACGCTAGAGGATTTATAAATTTTATTTTATTTTTTTCATGCTATGTGAGCAGAGGAGGGGGGGGGGAGAAAACAAAAAGGTTATAAAAATAGATAAGGACTGGAAACAGTTTTCTACACAATAAATCTACAAGTATTAAGTTGTATCATTAAAGAGTTGTATTTTAATTTTTTAAAAGTTTATATCTTCTCTACAATTATATTAACGTTTCTTTAGATGATGAAATGTTAATTCTTTAATTATTTTTGATTAGAGAGGAAAAAATAAAAAAAAAACATTGAATGAAACACAGGAAAGATTTTATGGTTTATTCATTGTGTTGTGTAGTTGAACACACATTTTGTTGACAGAAATACAATATGAACAACATGTAAAAATATCAATCATCCGCAGTCATTTGGAAACAGAAATTTCCTCACCACACTTTTTCTCGTAATTTTTTTGCTGTTTATATCCCCCTCCCAACTCCAGTTTATATATACGTTTACATATTTTTCTTTCTTTCATGAATAGTCCCACACCAGAATCTGCATTGTCATCAATCGTACAACCATGCACATAGAAAATGACTCAATCGTCTGCCAGCAAATTGGCTAAACATGTCACTTTTGTGCTCATTGGTAAAAAAAAAAAGAAAAGCTCAATTATGCAATCATTTTTTTTTTTTTTTTTAATGTCTAGGCCACTCCATTTATCATCGTCCAGTACTTATAATTGAGGTAATCTGTACAATATTAGAGCTTGTTACACTGAGGAGGAAAACGTGCCCCTGAGTAAGTACAAAATAAATAGATAAATAATTGCATATGGTTTTAATGAAATTACAGATTTTTGGTATTTTGCTGCGGTCATATCTAGACATCCATCCCACCCTCTCCGTTAACGACAGATATACATAAACGTATATTACAGATGATTTTTTTTTTGTGTATGTATATATAGATAGATATATATATATACATAAAACAGACACAGCCACCTGAATAGTCCTTGACACAACCCCCTTTCATGTCCAAAATTCATACATGCTGCCACTGGCGTTCATAATATGTCCATTAGATGCATTTTTTTTTTTTTTTTTTTTAATCAGGCGGAAAAATTTGGAAAACAAAAAATACAAATGTAGAATGTTTGAGGCTTGAAAATAAAAATACAAGATTTTACGAAATCAAAGAAAAAAATTTTTTTTTAATGAGCTAACAATAATGATAAAAGAAAAAAAAAAGCGATTTCTAAAATAAATAAATGAATGAAATAAAAAGGATAAAAAAAAAAAAAAAGGTTTGAGATGTGAAGAGAAAAATTAAGTGATGAGTGAAAGTGCTATTAAAACTATTTTAACGATGGGAAGCGCGAAGGAGTGGGCATATCGTTGGCTAGGGTGACGCTACGAGTTATTCCCGTCCCCCTGCCGCGGGCATTTGGGCAGGCACCACAGAGCTGACCGGCTGCTTCCCAGACATGGGACGAATCAACGGAGGGGGTGGCTGTTGCAGAATTGTCTTAGGTTGAGGAAGCAACCTACAACACAGAAACACAAGTAATCAGTTATCATTGGCAATCCGCAAAAGAATGACACACAAACATACAATGGCGGCAAATAAAACCCAACAAGATTTTATCGCTCGTCATTGAACAAACAACACACTTTAGAGGACAGAAGTTCAGTGTCAAAGAATTTGGACAAGATTTTAACTTTAAAAAATTTTTGAAATGAATATTTACAATTTTTTTTTCTGGGAATATTTATCTTTTCCTACATATCCATGAACAAAAATATTCGATATTCATTTTATCGATAAATTTGAAAATATACAAGCATAATTTTTTTTTTTTTTAAATTATTAATAGGGAGACAATTTTCGGTCAGAAAGTAGAAATAATTCTAACACCTTAAGCAGAAATTTTAATAAAATATTCAGGACACAAAAAGTCAACTTTAAATCTTTCAGTTAAATATAAAATTCGGACTTATTTGTGCATTTGCATAGAACTTTGGAACTTATGCATTTTGATTATGGTGGACAAGTTTTTTTTTTTTTTTAAACTTTTAAAGAACTTTCAGAACAGAAAAAGACAAATCAAGTCTGAACTTTCAGAAAATTTCTCTGAAAATGTCAAAATTCTGCACATTTCTTAATTAAAAAACAAACAAAAAAAAAAAAAAAAAAAAAGTATACTAAAGTAATACAATAACACCAAAGATTCATTTACTGAATTAAGAAAATTCTAAAATTAAAAGTTGTCATGATATGAAAATGTATGCGAAAAAAAAAAGTAAAGATCATCGGAAACAAGCGACGTCAAAAAAAAAAAAAAAAAAAAAAAAAGTAATTAGTAAAATTTAGTTTTGAATATTTACAAGTGCCAGAGTTTTGGAGTAATTTTCTGAAAAAGTTTAGGGTCTTAATTTCTGTTCCGAAAGGAGCTATTCAAAAACAAAATCTGTCCAAAATAGGCAAAATGCACTTTAAGAAAAATTATCTCACAGCCAGAGAGAAAGAGAGAGTGAGAAAGAAAACTAAATTACAAATGGATTATAATATTGTTTAAAATAACTGAATCCATTTAGACAACAAAATGGAAAAAAAAAAAAAAAAAAAAAAGAAGCACACTTTCTAATGATCTTTATTGAGCGTTTACATTGACACAGACAAACAACATGGAGATGATGATCATCCAGAGCCCAACAAGGCAGACTTAACAGTAAGGAGATGAGAAAATCAGTTTGAAATGCACCTGTACCTCGGATGTTGAGATGATTGAGAATTGTTTCCCTTGGTGATAGGCACTTGTGGTTGCTTGAGCAAGGGAGGGGGAGCCGGTGTGCTAGCAGCAGTAGCAGCTGCTGCTGTGGGGACAGCATTCCCACTACCAGAAGCCGGTTGAGCAGATGATGGCTCCTGCTTTATAGGCGGCGGGGAGGAAGATGTAGCCGCGCCCTCTGCAGATTTGCCATCAACATCCATCTGAAGAAGAAAGCAGATTAAGTTACATTCACCAATGATTAAATAAAGTGAAAAAGTTAATTTCTTTATAAAAAAAACAAAAAACAAACAAAACAAACTAATTCTGAAATTTCCAAAACTTTAGTGTTTTTTCTCTATGAAGAAGAAATTAAACTAACGAAACTAAAACGAAACAAAACGGAACCATACATTAGGCATGTGCATACAGTATGGAAACAAATTGTGTACCAAGACATGAATGTTATGGAGAGAAATATGATGAGTGAGTTAAGTGAGTTATAAGACTTGCTTAGTTCTGACAAGGTTTTACATTGCGAGTGAAACAGCAACATTTGCGAGTGATTTTTCCAAATGGTGACTAAAATAATAAAATACTGATCTTTTGGCGATTATGCTTTTCTTTTTCCATGGATAATCTTCCAAAACGCATTTCTGAGTGAAAAATGTCTTTTCAAGCATTTTAAAAAAAAAATAAAAGCACAGTCAAATTATTTAAACAATAAAAGGTTGAATAAAATACTTTTTTAATGAAGGCTGTTTAAAAAACACTCAAAGAAATTCACATGCTGGGACTTTCAAATAAATATGGAAATATCTTTATGTACGTATTTGTCATAGAAAAAAAGACGTCATATTCCAAAAATCATGTGCGTTTGACTAGTAACTATTTCATTTGGCTAGTAAATGAAAATATTTAGTTGTCAAAGGTCAACTAAAAAATATATTTGTTCGTAAAGCTTTGTCTGATGAAGCGAGAGAAAGAGTAAATGTGGACAGTATAATGAAAAGTGTGCAGAATGGATGAGAGTGGTTGGGATTCATAGATGCAGAAAAGTATGGTTCACTCGACAGGGGAAGGTTGAAGAAAACACAAAAGCAATAAATAAGGACTTTAAAGAAAGAGGGATAAATAAAAACCCGGGCAGAGATAAGTTTAGTTTGGAAGTCAATTTCTTCAAGCTTCTCAAAATAAACATTGAACGAATATAATTCCTTGACAAATATTTAGCATTTGTAATAATTCTTACGACAGACTTAATTTTTAAATTGCAAACGCAAACTAATTTTTTGTTTCTGGTTTGATTTAAAAATAAATTGAAATTACCAAAATGTTAATCCATTAAATAAAAAGATTTGTTTCAAAGTTATAAATAGAATTTTTATTATTTTAAATGTTTCAAGTATCTTTGCAAAGTGATAGAGATTGAGTGCAAAAATACAAAGTTCCATATATAGGAAAAAAAAAAAAAAAAAGTTTACTTTTCACATGAAAGTTACCTTTTCTGAATCCTTTTTCTCGTCATCTTCATCTTCATCCTTCACAGAATCTGTTCCATGTTCACTTTCATATTCTGCCAATACCTCGTCCAGATTATATCGACGTCGATAATTGATGAAGAAATTCCGAACATGAGCTTCAAGTTTATTGCCGATCACCTCAGCAATAGCTTTGAAGTCCTTGCCATAACGACGGACACCTGGAATTTTGGCAAAACGCATTAAACTATTATCCCGTTTTTCAAAAGATGATCTTAAAAATTATTTTTCCTCTTCACTTTAATTTATTTGTATAAAGACATTTGTATTTAGTATTATTTTCATATTCACATTGTGACAGATTTAACCATGACTTCACATGAATCTTTTTAAACTGAACAACTTGTATAGAATTTCAAACTGTACCCATCATTTAATCTATGAAGGTAGATTGTTCTCACTATCAGCCATAACAAGGTATAAGTGTTACTTTTGTCAAGTAGAGTTATTATCACCAGTAATAAGGATTGAATCTCAAAAATACTTTGACCTATAACCAATGACATGTTGACATGCCATATTTTAGTACAAATCTTTAGGAGCCTTAAAAGCCTGATCACTTTTAGATATGTACATATTACCTCCACTTATTGATATATATATATTTTTTATTTAAGTTTTTTTTTTTTTTTTTTTTAAACTTTTCTTAACTTGCTAATAGATAGAAACTGACAAACAGCCATTTCTCTTGTGGATTCTATTAAAAATTCTGTGCAGATTCTGAGTTTGTCAGAAAGATTCTTAAGCTTGACAAGATACACCTGAAGAAGGTTGGAAGTTACATTGACTAAAACATGATAATAATCCAAAAAATTGCCGATTCCAATTACTTACATTTATGTAAAAATACAAGAAAATAATTTACATAGAAACTTTCTATACAATTAACTAACAAGATTAGAATTTTATTCAATGCAGATACCAAAAGTTGTCTACAGAAAAAAAAATTGCACATTTTCATACATCAAATACTAATAAAGAAATTCTTATCTTAAAACCATTCTCTTAATTTCAAAGTGAAGAAATTGTATACTTAATAAATACTGACCCAAATGAGTGAGGACAGGTAGTTTATAACAAAAGAAATACATAAAAAAAAAAAAAAGTGTTATAATTTACACCGTTTCTGCACATTTGATGCATTAACTTTACAAAAGTTAATGCATCAAATGTGCGGAAATTACATCAATATTCCAGCATTTTAATATGAAACAGGAACTCACCTTGAACTGCTAACAAAAGTTCTTCATTAGTCCAACGAGAATTTATTCTCTGCGTGGTCTAAAATAAAGAAAATTGCAGTTAGCAGGTGGTAGAACAGGAGCAGTTACCTCCCCACATCCTCCCAAAAGAGGGAGAGAACATGCAAAATTACATTTTAAAATGTGGACACATTGAATAATGGAGATGTAAAAGTAACATGTTTTTGTACAAAATAAAAGCATTTAGTCCTGGGAATGCAAACCTTTTTCACATTGTCAGAGACAAGATAAATGTCAATTTTATAAATTAAAATGAAGTATTTCTCATATTAGGAAAGGAAGAAAATATTAATTAGTGAAAGAGTTTAATTCATAACCTTAAAACACACATTAGGATTGTACCTCCAAAATACCAATCAATTGTTTTATTCAAATTCTGTTAACTACTTGTCGAGAAAAATAATACTTTGTTTATTGTATTTTGAAGGTGAATAGGATAATTGGCTGGAGTGTTAAAAATATTAAGTCAAAGGTATCAAATATTTAAAAGATATATAAAGATGTAGGTGACAAAACTAATAAAAAAAATAATTAGAAAAATTAAGATAAACTACTTTATTAGAGAGAAGAATGAGAAATGAAATTACAAGAGTTAAAAGACTAAATTGAATTTTATGTTAATAGGGTCATGTATTTTTTAAACAAATTTCCAGATCAGATTACAAAGGACATAAAAAATGTGCATTCAGGAAACTAGGATTAAATGCTGGGAGGAGGAGGGGGGGGGGCGGAAGAAGAAAAAGGAGAAAAAAAAAAAAAAAAAAAGAAGCTTACTTCTGGAGGCCTCCATTCATCAATTCCAGTACCTATTCTGTGTTTTTGCATACTTATAATCTGTTTGTTATTTTGAACCTAAAATAGATGAGCATTAAGAGTTTAGATGAGAGAAACAATAGTTTCAGTGAATATGCACAGCAACAATCTATACAAAATGAAAATTGCAAGAGAGAAGGTGGAAAAATAGTAAAAAAAACTTCTCACCTGTCTTTTCAACGAAATAAGATCCATATCTAAGGATTTCAAAATTTGTTCAGACTGCTGTGCTGGACCAGTAAGCATCAACCTAAGGTCTTCTTCACACAGATACATTCCGCGAGGAGGTTTCCGTTTGTGACGCATGGGATTATGCCGATGTTGGCTGTGCTGCTGCTCTCGGCGCTTCATGGGACCAGCACTTGATCTCATCACCCCAGTTCTTCTAAGGAAGATAGAGGATTATTAACAACTGAACAAACACAAGTGGAAAAACCACCAGAAAAGTGAGAAAAAGGGGGAAAAATAAATAAAAAGCTTTGAAGACAAGAGAAAGAATTGATTACATCACTAAGTGAACATTTTCAAATATTTTATGAAAGATGCTTAGAATTATGAAAAATATCTAAATTCTTTAATTGGGTTGCTTAAGCTTCTGTTATATAAAAGGCAATTGTATGTATGTTTGTATGTGGAGAAATGTGGAGGTGGTGAAGGCAACCTTTCTAGAAGCAAATCTGATTTAAAAAAACAAAGTGGAAGACCAGTACCCGCATTAAGCTGGTCTGCAGTTTAACTTGTTGCTGGCTATCTTGCTCTTGCTGGATCTCAACATTTTGAACTGAGAGAGCGACTTAGCTGTCGTACAAAGCTAAGACTAACATCATCTGTGTATAGATACTCCCTCAGGCATTTGTCTTTGAAAATGGTCCTGTGGCGATGGAAATCATTTTTGGACTCATGGACTTTAAGTGTCTGAGGGAGTGACACTCGTCTGACAAGACATTGCAATCATCATCATGATGTCCAGAAATAAATATATAATTTGGGGTGGGGTGAGGGGTCGACTGGGCCAGATTTCACCAAGGGAGGGGGAAGAAGAAGAAGAATCGATTTTTCAGTCATTTCCAATAATTATCTATTATGCAAAGGAGAGGTGAATGATTTGCATTATTTTCAATTAAAACAAGAGGGAAATAGGCTGGGTGGAGTTAAAGAGGCTGAGGAGATGAATGTGGGAAAGAGGGAAATAGATTGAAAGTTTTAATCTAAAAGCTTTAAACTTTTCTATGCTATTTTTTTTTTTTTATACCTTCAAGCAATGCTGGGTAGTCTTTCTAATAGTCACTAAAAAATTGAAAGCACTCTAAAAGTATGCATCTTCAATGTCAGCACAAAAAAAGTGAAAATTATTCAAAATTTGAACATTGAAACTTTTCCAATAAAAATCATGTGAAATTCAAAAATCAAACCTTACATTAAATCGGAATATGTTCAATAAGAAAAAATTATCTTTAAAATCAAATTAGCTGCTGAATGTATACAATTATGGCAAGTTTGAAATGAAATCCAACTTTACCTCCAGTATTGGTAACAACTATTGCACAAAGCTCCTTTTGGTGTTGAGTGGAGTTGAGAAGAATGCAAGCCACAATTCGAACAACCTTTCCCATCTTCTCGACTTGTCTGAAGAACAAATAAAAAAATTATATGAAAGATTATAAAATCTTTTAAGAGAGAGTACCTTGACATAAGAAAAGGAATTTCTTTCTAAGTTCATAGTTAAGAATTTCAAAACTTTTAAAAATAAATACAGCCATTTTATCAAGAAACAGTGGATATGAATATTTGCTTTCAACAAACAAACAAGTTAGTGAGAAGCCATTACAGATAGAGATACGTTTATGTTGGGACGAAGAAAAGTTAGCAAGAAAATATCTTTTTGTTTTAAGTTTTTGTTTATGATTAAATCTGACTGGAGAAGATGTTGCACAAGACAATCAAGTAGTTAAAAAAAAAAGTGTAGTTTTCCATTGTTTGGGATGTAATATCTTTGCTAGTGAATTATGTGACAAAATATAATGGCTTTGCAATTATTTGAACAGCCGTCACCTTTCATGGAAAAAGCTTCCAGAGAATCTGACAAATGATATTTTCTTTTTTAACATCATTTTTCCATGGCTTTTTTTTTTTTTTTTTTTTAATTGTTTCTATTCCAAACTAGCTGGCAACCCGATCATACAATATGCTTAAACATGATATTTTAATTTATGCAGATTACGTATGTACTATTATAGTATCAATCCTCTACGGATTATTATATCTTACGAGGAATGATTTGCCTGGTAGACTAATTTGCAAATAAAGTTAAAAAATAATGCCGTTCATCAAATTCTGTCTGCTTACAATATCACATCAGCTAATATTTGAGCTTGACAATGAATGCCCTGGAAAAGTCACTTCTGATTAATGTTTAGTTTTAAAATATGCAAACAAAAATGATTTGCAGTGATTTGAAAATGGTACCTTTTACCATAAATTGAACTCATTAAGAAAAAAAATTAAAATAAACTGATGAGTACACCCAGGTGTGAACAGGGGATCATTCGATCTGTAGTCGAATACTCTATTACTAAGCTATATCTCCAGATTATAATAAATTTTTTTTTTTTTTTTTTAAATAATTTGCTAAATTTCATTATCTCTTGGCTGGTGTAACGTAAAATATTCCCCTGTAAAAATTATTTTTATCTATAAGAGAGAAAAGCTATTTTTAAGATCAAAGTTTTTTTGATTTTCAATACTCATCAGATAAATTTCTGTACAAAGCATTTCTAAGAACACTGCCAGACATATAAATTAGTTTTGTGCAAAATTTGTAGAAGATACGCTCAGCCGTTTCAGAACCTATGAGGAAGGAACTTGCACGCAAAGTGACTTTTATGTAATAGTATATAGTAATTTATAAAATATATATGCCAATTAAGCTACACTGAATATTCTGCGTTTCATCCACTCTAGGATTCTTCAGGCTCATGCGCATTAGCTTGAAGAATTCTAGAGTGGATGAAACGCGGAATATTCAGTGTAGCTTAATCGCTATATATATTTTATAAATTACTATCTCTACCTACGTATTGAGCACTGTTGAAGTAAATACTTCAAGTTTATGCATAAATTTATACTTTAGTATATTAATTTTCTGTGAGTAAATGAAGTAGTTATAATAGTATATATATATATATATATATATATATATATATATATATATAGAATCAAACCATTTTTTTTTTTTTTTTTTTTTTATTTATTACATGAAAGCTTGTTCAAATAATCATATACCGATTTCACTGTTTGTTAAAAATCACAATTCGGTGCCTTAAGAAAGGCAAGAGCTATGTCACAAATATTTCTGTTAGATATTGGATTTGCTTTGAACTTTTATAATTAAAATCTGGATAGAACATCTGGGATGAGCAAATAGTTCGCGATTTGAAACATTTTATGTTGCTATAAAATTTTTTTCGTAATACATACGCCATTTTCTTTATTGTTTTCAACATCACTATCAGAATTTCTGCTACCTTCATCAGATGCTCCATCGCTGAAAAGTAAAAAGAAATTAAATTTGAAACAAACCAAGCTTTATCAAAATGAAAAAAATGGCCAACTGTTAATTATTATTATTGAATATTGTTGTGCTCAAAATTTAATTTCATCTTAAGTTTGTTTCATTAAGATCATCCGTGCCACGTTTTATATATTAAATATTTAGGAAAAAACCTTTTACAATTTTCAAATATTGTTGCATCCTTCTGGTTTTCATAATAGATCTCTCTTGCTCTCCCTTTCAGTATTTATTTAACCCATCTCATCGTTTGTATTTTGTTTACATAATTAGCTCTTTTTCCACAATCTTAACGTACAGATGAAAAGTGTACACGGTGACAAGGAATAACATATAGCAAATCACTCGAGACCCATTGGGTCAGTATTTTTTATATATTTCTTTCTTAATAAATACCCACCCCCATCCTCTAATTATATAGATCATTCACCACCCCCTCTCCCTATTATTTATGCCATCCATTTGTGCAAAGTGCATATAAGTAAACAAGTTTTAGTCATGTATAGACATTTACATCAAAGTCAATTCCAAAACTTTTGTAACATGCCGTGAAGCTTAACAAAAATATATTGAAATCATAAAATAAGTATTAGATGCAAAAACTAAAACATTTTGTTAAAGTAATTTACCAACTGAAAGTCTGTGCACATTCTATAAGTTTCATGCGCTAAAGCGGGTGATTAGCAGGTGGAAAAGCAAATGTAATTTTATAAATGTTGAATCTTGATTTTTTGGGGGGGAGGTGGGGAGGGAAATGAAATTGGCTAAAAAGGGGATAAAGGAAAAGAGAAGATTGAAAACAAAATGGAAATGAGGATATAAAGTGAAAAAAAAAAAAAAAAAAAAAAAATGCATATAAAAAAATGACTAAAAATAGCAGAAAAATAGTTTTAACCTCCTCCCCCTGGCCTTTTGTACTTTGGTTTCAAGAAACTGAACTCGCAATTATTGGCAAACATCAGACAGAGTGAATTGGATGGAGGATATTTAGTAGATGAGTTATACACATGAGAAAGTGTAAGGACAAGAATCCAACAGAATTTATAAGAAAAATAAAATGGAAGTCACGTAAGTATGAAAAAAAATTTTTTTTTTTTTTTTCAAAGTTTATTTATGACTGAAATTATGGCACACAAGGTCCAATCTTTATAAAAAAATACTGAAAATGTCATCCAAGAACTTTGCCACTCATTTCTATAATCTCTTCATGCATTTTTGTAGACATTAGACCTTTATGTACGTAATACTTTAAATCATAAGCTTCAAACACAAACTAAATATAGATTCTCACTATATGTCTAGAACTCTTGTCTGAGTTTGATTTTTCATTCTTATAACCACTTGTGTGTGCGTATACACACGCATACATTCATCTATACATGCACAAACCATGTAAAGAAGCATTTAATGCATAACTGATCGAGGTTATTGTTACATTTTAGTTATCATTTAGCTTTCAATCTGAATGAAATAATGAATATCTTCATTTTATATATGTCACATACATAAGAAAAAAAAAAAAAAAAAAAAAAAAGACAAGTACAGACAACACAGAAATCACAGGTGAGTTGGGAAGGGGAGAAATTACACCAAGAACCAGAATCCCAATAAATTTATCATTGAATGTTATTATGAGAGAAGTTAACAAAGCTTAAAGAATGTTCAAAACCGTAAATTAATAAAGTTAAATTATTACAAGATGCGGAAAGAATTACAGGGTTCGTAAAGAAAGAAAGCAAAGCATAAAAAAAAAAAAATCTGAATTTTGCCAACATTACGCATCAAATTTTGCCAACATTACGCATCAAATTTTGCCAACATTACGCATCAAATTTTGCCAACATTACGCATCAAATTTTGCCAACATTACGCATCAAATTTTGCCACTGTACAATATCATTGAATAGAAAACTTTAAGGAATGTAAAATGCACAATTCAATATTTTAGATTGAATTTTATTGATCTAAAAATACAAAAATTGATCAAATGACACCCAAATACTTGGAATAATTTTGATAGAAGTTTAAAGTTGGATAAAAAAAATCTTGAAAGATTAAGATTGATCAACAATCGATAAACTATTGAAACTAATTCCCAGAGATCACAAAGTGTAAAAATGCTAAGTCATTAACAACCAGATGTATAACTGCCATTGTTCACAAACCATACATAGATTATTTTGGAAATGTAATTATTCATCCCTTTCCTGATTTTACTGGCTTATTCTGAAGGAGGAAATTTCTAGGAATATTAAATTCACAAGTGGTCCCCAGTGGCATTCTTATGAAAATCTTTTGGTTATTCAATTCCAAATTACTATAAAACTTAAATTGTACGGTTTTGATTTTGATACAATTGGATATAAATAACCTGCAAAACTGAATAAATTAGAATTAGAACAAGTGCAGTTTCATTTGACAGAATTTTTAAAAATTTTCTCAAGTTATACTTGCGAAAAGGAAAAACAAAATGTTTAATGGAATGCTTTATCCAAAAAAAAATTAAAATAATTTTTCACAGGCCTATAATGACTGTCTTCAGCAGATTTATATGAATACAGCACAGACATGATGTATGGGAGAACAAACATTGGATTTAAATGGATGTATCTGATACAATGTCACAAAGTGTTATCTATTAGAAATTTTTAAATTTTATGTTTCATTTATCTTTTCTGAATGGTTTTGAATTACTTGAAATATGTAACAAGCGCTAATTTTGATTTCCTTTTTTCTGCTTGTATAACTTCCAAAACTTAAAACAAACTAAGTTTGTGCCGAATTTCTTAGCAATTTCAAAAACTTTGTATCTGACAGTAAAAATGCTTCCAAATTTCAAAGTGTTACAACGTAATTAGTTTTTCAACTATTAAAATAGTAAAGTGTTGACGCAATGTATAGAAAGAGATCGCAATAATTTTACTCTTTTGCCCTCCTACGAACCCTGTAAATGCAGATTGACAAATAGCTAAAAGAGAGCATGCGGTGAAGAAAGCCTACAAACTGCAAGATCCGTACAGCTTACAATACCTACTTGGACAAAGTAATGTTCCTGAAGCTGTAGATCAGCTTGATGCGGCCACACCTGGAAGATAGTAATTCAGTTTGGTCACCAAAACTAAAGTTGGATGGCCAACACATGGTTCAGCACAATGCTCTCAATCGTCCAGAAGAGGACACTATGAGAAACCATTATTTGCAGAACACTAACAAATATATATATATAAAAAAAATAAATAAAAAATAAATAACAAAATGCACAAAACACTAGATGGAAAATATACAACGGATGAACAAGGGGACTAAGGAGGGGGAACATAAAAACCAAGAGATTTAAAGGTTTTATTTAAATATTTTTTTAAATGAACGAATATATTTAAAAAATGGTAAAATTTCCCCAATTTACAAGCATCTTAAAAGATATATTTATAAAAACAAAAAAAGATAATTAAAAAAAAAAAAAAAAAAAGATTAACTATAGTATAAAAGGCCAGGATGGGAAAAGGAAGCAAATAAAATATGCATTAAATTGATATTAATGGAAAACTAAGAATTAAAAGCTGGTTTCATGAATTAGAAAAAAAATGCATTCTTTAGTTTTGCTGAAATGTATATATAGCAAATAATTACATTAAAAAATATATTACCTATCTCCATCTCGTGGGTGTCCAGCAAGCTTCTTGGCTTGACGATCCATAAGGCTGGTTCTTGATCGAGTCTTTTTCCAGGAATAATAATACTTTACTAAACTAGCAATAGATTTGTCTGGAAGCTGCAAAAATGTAATATAAAGGTTTTAAATAGAAACAAAGATTGGAGTTATTTTATAAAGCTGCGAGGAAAAAGAGAGAAGAGGAGAAGAGAGGAGAGGAGAAGAGAAGAGAGGAGAGGAGAAGAGAAGAGAGGAGAGGAGAAGAGAAGAGAGGAGAGGAGAAGAGAAGAGAGGAGAAGAGAAGAGAGGAGAAGAGAAGAGAGGAGAAGAGAAGAGAGGAGAAGAGAAGAGAGGAGAAGAGAGGAGAGGAGAAGAGAAGAGAGGAGAAGAGAAGAGAGGAGAGGAGAAGAGAGGAGAGGAGAGGAGAAGAGAGGAGAGGAGAAGAGAAGAGAAGAGAGGAGAGGAGAAGAGAAGAGAAGAGAAGAGAGGAGAGGAGAAGAGAAGAGAGGAGAGGAGAAGAGAAGAGAAGAGAGGAGAGGAGAAGAGAGGAGAGGAGAGGAGAAGAGAAGAGAAGAGAGGAGAGGAGAAGAGAAAGAGGAGAGGAGAAGAGAAAGAGGAGAGGAGAAGAGAAAGAGGAGAGGAGAAGAGAAAGAGGAGAGGAGAAGAGAAAGAGGAGAGGAGAAGAGAAAGAGGAGAGGAGAAGAGAAAGAGGAGAGGAGAAGAGAAAGAGGAGAGGAGAAGAGAAAGAGGAGAGGAGAAGAGAAAGAGGAGAGGAGAAGAGAAAGAGGAGAGGAGAAGAGAAAGAGGAGAGGAGAAGAGAAAGAGGAGAGGAGAAAAGAAAGAGGAGAGGAGAAAAGAAAGAGGAGAGGAGAAAAGAAAGAGGAGAGGAGAAAAGAAAGAGGAGAGGAGAAAAGAAAGAGGAGAGGAGAAGAGAAAGAGGAGAGGAGAAGAGAAAGAGGAGAGGAGAAAAGAAAGAGGAGAGGAGAAAAGAAAGAGAAGAGGAGAAAAGAAAGAGAAGAGGAGAAAAGAGAAGAGGAGAAAAGAAAAGAGGAGAAAAGAAAGAGAAGAGGAGAAAAGAAAGAGAAGAGGAGAAAAGAAAGAGAAGAGGAGAAAAGAAAGAGAAGAGGAGAAAAGAAAGAGAAGAGGAGAAAAGAAAGAGAAGAGGAGAAAAGAAAGAGAAGAGGAGAAAAGAAAGAGAAGAGGAGAAAAGAAAGAGAAGAGGAGAAAAGAAAGAGAAGAGGAGAAAAGAAAGAGAGGAGAAAAGAAAGAGAGGAGAAAAGAAAGAGAGGAGAAAAGAAAGAGAGGAGAAAAGAAAGAGAGGAGAAAAGAAAGAGAGGAGAAAAGAAAGAGAGGAGAAAAGAAAGAGAAGAGGAGAAAAGAAAGAGAAGAGGAGAAAAGAAAGAGAAGAGGAGAAAAGAAAGAGAAGAGGAGAAAAGGAGGAGAGGAAAAAGGAGGAGAGGAAAAAGGAGGAGAGGAGAGACGAGAGGAAAGAAGAAAAGAGGAAAGAGGGGGAAAAAAAGAGGGGGGGGGAAAGAGGGGGGGGGAAGAGGGGGGAAAAAAAAGAAAATGGTTTGAGTAGAATAAAAACAATTTCCAAGAAACATCAATAGAAGTGAATTTCAAAAAAGAAAATACCATTTGTCTGATTCTTTGGAAGCTCTTTCCATGAAAGCTGAAGGCCTGTTCAAATAAAACTTTATCTTCAACGGTCCACTCATCAGGAAAAGGAGTGAAATTTGGTAAATCAGCTAATGCCTTTTCTACATTATGTTTGTGCCAGAACAGCATACCAAGAGCCTGTGCAAAGGAAAAAAAGGCTGAGTATATTATTTGCAAGTCATCTATTCAGAAAGATTTTACCAGAACATTTGAACTAATGAAGTAGAATTCTGCATATTCAACGCAGACACCAAGGCTATAAAAACACTGAATATTCGAGATGAAAAGTTACAATTTGTATGATTTCAACTAGAAGGGATTTAAGTATAAAAAAAAAAAATATGCCACCCATCCCCCCGTCATCTTACATTGGTTGAATATAACCAAATATTCAGAGTCAAAGGGTGCACCATGACACTATCTTCAGATCAGTCAAAACTGGATAGCGATTGCAGCATCCTGTACATTTAGTTGGTTGTCCTGTTTGTTAACAATGTCACATCTTTAACAAAGACGACAGCAGCACGATGACCCCCAACTGTAATGTACAGCTTTCCAAGTTTTAGATTAATTTTATCTGAATGGTTTTGTTCCTTAGTATTTGCAATTTTTTGTTTCCAGGGTTCCAAGTCTTCCAGAGAAGAAAGCAAAATGATACACTGTAAAACAAAAAAATCTTGATATATACAATAATAGGGAGGTTGAATTCAAAATAGCTTCAAATACTAGGTTTTTTTTCCTTCTAGAAAAAACAAGTTAGCTTTGCAAGGATTAAAGATACAAGGTGTTAAACTTATACTGTAGCTATATCTTTGACAAAAGTGATGAACCCAATCACTCTTCTCTTTAGTTATGGGTAAATAGAGCAGACAAAACTTTCAAGTTTTTTACTTTTTTTTTTCTTTACATAGGCACCACTACTTATCAAAGCCAAGAGACCACTCGAGGATAAGGGTTAAAGAGTGTACAGTAGACAATTGGACAATATAGTAATCGTTAGTAATGGAAATTCTGTAAATTTGTTAAGTGGGACGGCTCATCAAGAACTTGTTTACGTTAGACTTGAAGACAACCATATTGTAGTCAGCTGGAAAACGGAAGACAATTCCACAGCCGTGCAGTTCTAAGAAGCTTTGTTCATGGAATCTACGTCTAGGTTTAGGCACAGATAAAGAGGGAGGGGAATTATTGATAGTGTTTTCAGCTAGACGAGTGTTTGCGAAAGTTTGGCGAGGGGGGACCATAGACTGAAGCTCACTCGAACACTTTCCATGAAAATAACAATATAGCAGAGACAAACTCCCAACATCTCTTCTGTGAGAGAGGTTGCAGGGAAGAGAAAAGGATATCTCCTACAAGGCTACAAAGTCTATTTTTTAACCCTACAAGGCAGGACAAGTCTTTTCTAGCAGCTGCTGCCCAGATGTGGTAACAGTATTCCATCCTTGGACGTACCTGGCTCTTATATAGATAGAGAATTGCATCAGCAGTGAGATATCTACTGGATTGATAGAAGGATCCCACCATTTTTCCAGCGGCCTTGGCAACAGATTTGATGTACATGTTCCATTTAAGATCAGGAGTAAAGGTCAAGACAAGAAGCTTGTCAAAACTTGAGGCCTCCTCAAGACGAGAGCCATTCATTTCAATTGATGTCAGATGGGGATCAGAATGTTGATGATGTAAAGAGAGAAGCTTGGTTTTAGATGCATTAAAAGTAACCAGCCACTCCTTTTCCCATTGTACCACGTGCTCAAGATCAGAGGAGAGAGAATCGGGAGAGAACTTCGTCGTTTACTGACTTAGATGTGCTACCATAGATGGTAGTGTCATCAGCATAAATGTCTACAAATGATGTAAGGATGTGATTTGGAAGATCATTAATGTAGATCAGGAAAAGAGTTGGGACCAGGATGGACTCCAGCATTAATAGTGGGAGCTTCTGATTTTTGCCCATCAACTATTACTCTTATGAACCTGTCAGAGAGAAATGATTTAATAATTAAGACATTTCCAGCTATACCATAGCTAGAGATCTTTTGAAGTAAACCTTCATGCCATACCCTATCAAAGGCCTTAGATATGTCAAGTAACTGTAAACACATCTGCTGTAGATCTAGCAAAACGGAAACCATACTGTGTGTCACTAAGAAGGTTATTTTTGCTGAGATGGTTGATTACTTCTATATTTAACACAGATTCCAGCAACTTACTCATGACACACAGGAGACTTATTGGTCGGTACTGAGAGGGGGATGAGCGATCACCTGAATTCTTAAATACAGGGCTTACTTGATGAGATTTTCCAGGGCGATGGGAAGCAATTCTTCTTAAGGCAACGTTTAAACAGTTTTGTAAGTATAGGCGGTAGTTTTGGTTGAAGTTTTTTTTTAGTATTATAATTGGAATACCGTCAGGGATGGTTGCTTTACTGGAATCAAGGTTTTTGATTAGCTTGGCAACATCACGTACAGATATATGTATATCACATAGCATGTTTTCTGATACAGGAGGAAATATTGGGGGTTGGCAGCCTTGCATGAGAACTAGTCTAGAAGGAAAACTTAGTGCCACAAACAGATCATCAATAAAAAAGCTAATCTATTATCAGCAGCAAAATCGCACTGCCTCACCGTAGAGGATCCGAGATGCCAGAAAACTTACTAATCTACCTTGAACATAATGACCATGTAGACATGGCAGTGCCAATCACAAATATATATATACAGTAGGTTGCAAAAATATCGATACTTCCAGTTTTTTCTCTTAATAACAAGTTTTAAAACAAGATTTTATATATTATAGAAATTAGAAAACTAATTGATATGCGTTTGTAATTTATGCTAAATGAAAATTTTATACTTATAATCTGAAAGCTTTTAATGTGTGCACATAGATGTTTACAAAACAATGGTATCAAATTTATTTTGGTAGCTCGACAATCGATTGTTCCGATTGACAATTAGACAATTTACCATCTACCGATTCAAAAGCAATTTTACAGGATTTGAATAAAAACATTCTTACAAATGAAATTTAATCATAAGGGAAACAATTATTAGATCGAACCAGACCAAACATTTAGCGAAATTCCATTACAAAAAAATGAGACGAAATGTGAATGACTACACAAGTTTAATTTTAACATACAAATTATACTGCAAGAATGAAAGAATTTAACTAGATTTACAAATTTTCACATTTAAACTCAATAACCTGTGATAATTTAAAAACTAAAATCTTGCAACAAAATACTTTTGAATATTACCTGTTCCATATTATAACCATGTTTTTCTTTGGCAATACTAACATAATCATCAACTGAAAAAGAAAAATATTGAAAATTAGAAAATTCGTAATAAGTGCATTTCTTACATTTAAATTTTTAAAACTTTTTTTCATTTGTTTTTGTTAAGATTTAAAAAGGAAAATCAGCAATAAAAAAAATGTATCATATATATATAAATATATATATGATGATTGCAACGTCTTGTCAGACGAGTGCCACTCCCTCAGACACTTAAAGTTCATGAGCCCAAAAATGACTTTTTTTTTTTAGTCCTACCGGTGAATTCACACGCTCAAGCAGGCATGACACTGAAGATGGTCATTAAGATCAATTATTACATGCTTCCAGCATTTCAAGCTTCCACGCGTTACAACTTTTCCATCGCCACAGGACCACTTTTATAGACAAATGCCTGAGGGAGTATCTATACACAGATGATGTTACAGAGTCTTAGCTTTGTATGACAACTAAGTCTCTCTCTCGGTTCAAAACGTTGAGATCAAGCAAGAGCAAGATAGCCAGCAACAAGTTAAACTCCAGACCAGCTTAATGTGGGTACTGGTCTCCCGCTTTGTTTTTTTTTAAAAATCAGATTTGCTTCTCCTAGAAAGGTTGCCTTCACCACGGCTTACAGGAGTCCTCTCCACCCCAACACACATGGTGCTAGTTGGCTATTCACCCCCGAAAAAGGGTTTATATATATATATATATATATATATATATATATATATATATATATACTATTACTTAAAAGGAGTGAGTTTATTGCCTAATGACTCCGAAACGTCTGGGTCAATTTTTGTGAAATTTCACATAAATGTCCATTATGTATCTGGCAGTACTCCTAGATAGGTTTTGTATCAGATAATTATCGATAATGGAAAAAAATCGTATGAAAGGAATAGGCGATTTTTGACCAAATTAACATTTTTATGCAGACTAACATTGCAAGTGCATTCAAATTTTATTACCACAAAAGCAGAAAGACCCAGCATATAAAATCAACAGTAGGCACAAGGACACATTCAAAATGAATGTTTCTGTTTAAAGCAATATTGAACCATGATACTTTTTTTCATTTTAAACTTTAATTCAAATCATCACGGCACAAACAGAAAAGCCAGACATAAAAAACAACACCTGCTTCTTTGATATGAGAGGAACGAGTTTGAAATGCATGTTTCTGTTTAAAGCATAATTGAACCATGATACTTGACGTTTGTATTTTAAACTTTAATTCAAGCCATTATATATAAAAATAACTTCATAAAATCAAGAGTAGGTTCTCTTCAGTATGGCACAATCACGTTGACACACTGGTTATCGTCAGATCACAGAACATTGAGCCTGGCCAGTACCAGATGGGTGACCATTTGGGAAGCCTAGGCGCTGTACGTACCTTCTGGGAAGGTTGGGCACCCTCACACCGTAAAAAGAACTCAGCCGCCACAAAAGTTGTAGATGGCCTATGCTCCTTAGGGGCTCAAGGCTATGGCTGAAGGTTCTCTTCAGTGCACTGTAGACTACAATGTATTCTGCAGTCACTGTGAGGAGGCATGTGAAGCTTCCTCTCAATGCAACACGATGGGTCCTTAATAGCGCAAGCAATCAATCGATTTGATTAAAAAATAGGCGATTTCACTTAATTTGATGACAATAAAACATGGGTGTGTGAAACACTGATCATTTAATCCTGAGTAACATCAAGTCTCCCTGCTAGTAAATATATAAAAAGGATACATTATAACACTTTTTTCTATTTTACTTGATACTTAAATTAAAAAAAACAAAAAAACTGAAAAATAAAAACCAACTTACTTCTGGATTCACAGAGGTCAGCATTGGGAGCCCAAACCAACATAGCATCTGTGCGGACATCATTTTTTATATCTTAAAAAAAAAAAAAAAAAAAAAAAAATCACATAAATCAGAAAAGTATGGCTTATTAACAACACACACAAAATGATAGGTAAGCAAAAATAGTGAATGCTATGTATCCATTTAACAGCATATACATCTTTTCATTTAAAAATGGCTGATCATTAAAACATTTTTACTCATTCTTTGACCATTTGTCTAAAATGCAAAGTGTAGTATCTGTTCTCAGTATATCAGTGATGTCAAAAATATTGCAGAGATACACGAAAATATGACAATACAAATTACAAAATATTTTATTAGAAACTTAAAAATAAATATCCAAAACAGAAACTCAAAATTTTATGTTTCTGGATTTCAAAATATCATATATCATGGAATTAGTTTTTGATATTAATATTGTTCGGATTAATATAGAAAAAAAAATATTTATTCATTTAGATACAAATATGCACATGGAAATTGTACCATTTACAGGCTCGGATCGTTTAATGTTCTATAGTAACATTGCATGTTAATTTCACTAATAACAGCCTTGGGGAAAGATATCAATGCATACATCTTCCAATAGTAGGGTAGACTAGATTCAAGCCTTGGTTGTACAATTAATCCAGGAGAAAAAAAACAATCAACGCTAGTCTTTGATTATTTTGGCATTATTTTTAGTCAACTTCTTGTTAAAGAAAAGTGCAATTGGGGGGAGGGGGCACACAACCTTTATTTGACTGAAAGGAGACAAAAAAATGCTACGTGTACATGTTTATTTTCGTTAAATAACTCAAAATTATTTTTTTTAAATAAAAATTTTCTATGGTGGCCATTTTGGATAGCATAGAGAAATTGTTTGCATTAACTCTTAAAACTAATTCGATAAAAAATTAGAAGATTAATATAAAATGGTTTAAGGTTGAAACTATTTAATTCTGTGGAGCAGAATCTATGACTGGTGATTCTCACCAAGGGTCAAATGTCAAAGTGAAATGTGTAAAAAGTTAAAGATGAGTTTTTATTTATCGAAATAAGCATGGAACTAGATTATCTAAATAAAAGGGAGGTTTGTCGCAATGGCAGGAAATCAGCACAAGATGAAGTAACAATACGGAAAACCAATTGTTAATGCAGAAAATATGAAAACTTTATTCTACCACAATCTTTCTGTGCAATAATGGCAATTTGGCCATGCTAGACCTAACCTGTCCAAAAGATAAAATCTTCATCTTTTCAATACAAATACAACAAAGTTCCATGTGTCAAAGTAAATAATATAGACTAGATATAAAATAAGTATAAAACGTTTTGTTGTAATTTTAGACATCTTGAGAAAGAGGCAGAGAGAGAGAGAGAGAGAAAAAAAGAAAGAAAATGGTGTCATTGCAATTTTTTTATCTGCATAAATTCAAAGGCTTTGCAAATAATGCAAAATATTTCAATATTTATGCTGTAATATTTTGCTGCAGGTTTTAGAGAATTTTACATTGGTCTCAAATTGATTGTAAAGGAAAAAAAATCCAGAACAGTTGAATTCTTACATTTTGTTAAAAAATGTAAGGTGGTAGTGTAGTAATCGTTAATTGTGTAAATCGGGTACACTTTGATTATTTATAGGGACGGCTGGACAAGAACTTCTTTATATTGGACTTGAAGGCTACCATACCGTAGTCAATTAGGAAGCGGGCCAGCAGAACAGTGTTCCACAGGTTTGTTCATGGAAATGGAGTAGGTGGAATTGCTGATAGTGGTAGTCAGTTGAGTTTTTTTTTTTTTTTTAAATTTTTTATGAAAGTTTAGTAAAGGGGAGGACCATAGATTAGAGCTCAGACGAGCACTTGTCATGAAAATAAAGCAGAGACAGGCTCACAAGGTCTATTTTGTGGGAAAGAAATTGCAGGGAATAGAAAAGAGCATCATCTAGGTTTTGAACTATCAAGGCAGGATAAGTGTAGAGAAAAATGTCATGGCAACTTCACATTAACTGTAATTCACGTAATCTTAAAATATTGGGCGATTTGTTAATTTATTCAACCGTCTTGACATCTGCTTTTATAAATTATTCTGCACAGAAGAATTCTGTTAAATATTTCAAATGATTCTATAAAATTCTGCACAAACTTGTTTTTTCCTGCTAATTCTCTTAAAATGCTCTTTGCCATTTTTAATTGGACAATTTGTTTCAAGTTTTTTAAATTATTTTATATTTGCGCTAAACCGTTTTGATTCACAATCTATATTAAATCACAATGGAAGAAACCGTTTGGTAAATGGTAGCTAAATACTTTTGAAATACTTTGAACTTTTGAAATTTCCAATTTCAATTAAAACGAAAAAAGCTTATAAAATTCAAGATTGGGTTATAACAGCAATGAGAAAGATTTGTTTTTCTCCTACAAATAAATCTTTTCCTTTTCTAATAAACTTTTAATCTCACATTTTTTTTTATCAAAATTACAGCTAAGTTAAATCCATTTCGATACAGAAAGCCTATTTGTCTAATCACATTTCAAGTTTCACCATTAAAAAGAAATGTTATCCCTTCCTCATTTCGTGTTCTCAATTATAATTATGCAATTTTTTTTGTTCAGTTTCTCTTAAGTTGTCATAAGTTGACGAGACAAATAAAATTTCAAATTTACATCCATCTTGTTCTTCACACATCTAACAATAAACAATGCTCGACTATAACTTAATCTTTATAAGAGATTAATATTCTAGTATACATGTCAATACAACAGAAAAGGAAAATCAATTTACTAAAAACATTAAAATAAAAAACACATCACTCCACATAACTTTTCCGTTGTTTAATATTTATTGTGTACAATGTGATTATCTTCTCTTGCAAACGTCAGCTTTAAAAAATTATAACAGCATTTATTTTCATATATTTATTAAAAGTAAATAAAACTATATGGTTAACAAAATATAATAAAAAAAATATTCGTCTACATTTGACTATGGATTAGAATTCAAAAATTTAATTTGGTTTTTGGAAGTTAATAGTTTTTTTAAACATACATCCTTCAACCCTCCTTTTTACCAATCTGTTCTGTAACTCGCTTGTTATATTTTTTTTTAATATTTATCCTCTTAATCTGCTACTACCCCTTCTATTCTTACGCCATTTTAAACATTCTATGTGCAAACCAAGATAAGAGTTTTAATATTAAATAGATATTAGAGACATAGTACTAATTTTTTTAATATGCGTGTTTGAATTATACAAACATGGCTACACACACAGGTTTTACTGCAGCTTCGATTAGCTCTGTATCTTCGGCCCCAAAAAGAAGTGTCAGCTTTTTATGTTTGCATTTTGGAGAACAGTTCATATTTTATGAATTGAAATTTTGTTCCATTCTTTAAATTTAATCACATGACTAAATTTAAAAAAAACAAACAAACACCATTTTACATGCAAACTAAAGTTTTTTATATTAATATATTAAACAGTAACCTACAAAACGTAACTGTTTCCATCTATAGATCTAAAATGGTTCAGCTATTGGTGGCTGTGGAAAGAATCTATGACATGTTATGAATTTGTTTCATACATTGTCAAATCAAATTGCTTATTGAAACACAAAAGAAAAACAAACCAGCCAATCTGTGTTTAATTTGTTTATTCCATTTTATACATTTCATCAATAAAACATTTTGGAATACTACGCACGCACACGCACTGAAACATAGGGCTAGTGATAGGGGAGATCATTTTCTAATTGTTTTAACTTTTCAGTAAGACGTCATTCTTTCAAACAGCAAATATTTTTGGCTAACAACCCGAAAATTACATAAAACTGTCCCACATCACATGTAAGATGAAACTGTCTATAACTCAGTATTTTCCAATGTCATTTTTTTTTTTTTTTTTGTATTAAAGTAGACAACTGCTCTTAACATTTGGTTAAAGGGATAGGGGTGGAGGAGGAGGATCCGATTCAAATGTGCTATTCACGTGCCAGGTGTTATTCTCACATTTTGGCCGATGTATTTAACATTTTATTTTGAAACAGGGTTAAAAAAAGTAATTTTAAAGAAATGGAGTAATGCCGAAACCTATTTTGCTCTTAATAATGTGCCTGAAATAGGAATTAACCATTTCATATTAGCATTACAAGCCGATAACACCTTTTTGTTGAACAGCAAAATTTCACACCTCATAAACAAGTGATATCTTTCAATTTTCACTGGATGGATGGAAAAGGAATAAAATAAGTTTTCCAATTATTTTAATTCTATATGCCTAAAAAAAATAACTGACGACAGAAACAAATTTTTTTAAAATTTACTTTTAAAAGTCATGGGCTAGATTTTCAGGTAAGACATTAAAAAATGAAAATATTTATTTTTTTTGGGAAAAAAAAAAAAAAAAAAAAAAAAAAAAAAAAAAAAAAAGAATGTTATGGAATTAAGGGTTCATAAAAAAAATTTCACTTAATTTGATCAAGTAATTATTTCTTTTACAGAGGAAAATCAAATTTTCCAGGGATCGATCATATCAAAGCCATCTTGCCTGTTTCACAGCCGAAGAGGGGGATGCCTTTAAACAAAACAGGGACGACAAAGTACAAAACGAAGGGATTCAAAAAAAAGGACAAAACTGTAAAATAAGAGTAAAAAAAAAAAAAAAAAAAAAAAATTTTTTTATCTAGGTAATTTTTCTGCTCCTGTCAAATTGATGGTGATGGAGTTATTTCCCTTGTCCCACCCCCTCAGCAAAATAGGTATGACCGGCATACTATTGATCTCATTAAAATTTGATTTCCCTCTTAAAAAAAAAAAAAAAAAAAAAAAAAAAAAAAAAAAAAACTTAAGTGATTTTTTTTTTTTACAGAACTTTATTCCATAACAGGGAGGTACAATATATATATATTTCAATATATTCATTTTTTAATGAATTCATTAGACTAAAGAAACACTAATCTTCGATTAGAATGCATGGTGTTATTGCTGAAATTGCTAAGCCTATTTAAATAAAGATGACTAATCCTACTAGAATTTGATGTAGGTTTTGATAACTAAAACGAGCAAAGTTAAAGATTATTTAAACTTACAGCATGGTGCAAATTTTTCTTAAACATTTATTCAAATTTTGAATAAAAATGCAAACGTGCCAAACTAGGCATGGCCAAAAAAAATGGGAAAATAAAGTTGTTTTAAAAACAAATTAAAATTCATTTTTGAGCAACTTTTTTTCCAGAAAGATAAAAGCCTGATTTTATCACTAAAAGCAGAATAATAAAACCTTTACTTTTAATAGAATTTAAAATTTAATTTAAAAAAATTCCCCAAACCACACCATTCATTTTGTCTTGATCACTAAAACGTTAAAATTCTTTTAAAAGTTTTTCAACCAAATAATTTTTTATCCCCGTCTACATAAGATTTAGGATGATTTGTTATAAGAAATATGCAAAAGTATTATAATAAAGTACCTGAATTTCAAATAATTCCAACTTTTTATATCACTCTATAGATTTGCATAGTGAAGTAATAAACAAAATTAAATGATAGTTTAAAATTAAGTATGGAGGCCTGGAGTGAACTAAAACTATATTTAGCCATGTATTTTTAATGCTTGATTTGACAATTAAGTGAAGGGTTTAATTCTTTTTTCATAAGCGAGAGTTATATATTCAAGCACGTCTGATTGAACACAAAAGTTATTCTTTTTTCTGGATATCTTTTTGATTTGCCAAACAGTCTTTATTTGTATATCAGTCGGCATGTTGTACAAAATGGCACCCAAAAGTTGTTGTTCAGCCATAATCTACTCAAGCACTTTCTAGCAGTGCGTCCGATTATCATCAGGACAGGTTGTTTTCTTCTTTGACGCTTAGTGTATTTATATTTAAAAAAATCTTTTTTTTTTTCAATTATTGGTGGGTGCAAGATGGTTAGGGGCGAATGATTTTTTTATTTCGATTTTCTTATTTTGAGTAGAATATGGCTGAACAACAACTTTTGGGCACCATTTTGTACAACATGCCAACTGAAATAAAAAAGACTGCTCGGCAAATCGAAAAGATGTCCAGAAAAATCGGAGAGAAAAAATAAATAAATAAAAATAACTGTCGTGTTCAGAGATGCTTGAATAATGACTTGCTGCCAAAATATACAAATATATATATAAGCAACATAAATCCACACACTTTAGAAAACTTTTTTTTTTTTTTTTTTTTTTTTTTTTTTAATAAATTCAAATAAGAAAATTTGAAAATCTGAAAAATGTTGAGAAATGCTAAACTCATTTTTTTTTTTTTGTTATTAAATTCCGAATTTTCGCCAATAACATGGCTTTATCAAGGAGATAAGTCCGATTGAGTTTTTTTTTTCCTTCTTCATAATGTAAGGAGTCGTAGCCTCCCGAAAATTCGGAATTTAATAACACAAAAAAATTTAAATAAAAAATAATTTTATCATTTCAACATTTTCAGGTTTTCAAATTTTCTTATATATATATATATATATATAATTTTCTTGCCTACATAACCACTGAAGTTAACGATGAGGTTGACCAGCACCAGATGGGTGACCATTTTTGGAATGCCAGACATTGTATGTGTTGAAAACAATTCCTGCATCTAGTATCACGGGCCACCGTAGGTGAATAAACAAGAAATTTCGGAGAGAAATTATTGTATTTTTTTTTTTTTTTTTTAAAGCAAAATCGCAATTATTGATTTTTTTTTCTTTTTTGGTATTGATTCTTCAAAGCATTTCCTATTTAATGGTATATTAGCAATATTGGGTTCACTAAAGTAAAATTATTTATTTATTTTTTAAAGATTTAAAAGTAGTGTTTTACATAAAATGAAAATATTTTTTTTTTTTTTGCTAATCTGAAAGATAATTTAAGATATTCAACAAATTTCACATTTCAAAACACAAAAGATGAAAAACTCAGATTTTCAACCTTAAAATCTGATACGTGCGCAGTTTTTTTGTTTTTGTTTGCTTGTTTTATTTACAATCCTCATCCTCCCCACAATACATTTTGTTCAGTTTCAGCTAATAATTTTAATATTTGTACCCACAAATAAAGGAGGGGATTGTAGGCATACATATATATCGATTATATAAAAAAAAAGAAAATACATTATAAAGTTCATTCTCCACTTAATCAGTGAAAATTTCGTATTGATTAGCTAATTACTTGGTTTT
Organism: Euprymna scolopes; assembly: GCF_053919585.1. Classification (NCBI taxonomy): domain Eukaryota; kingdom Metazoa; phylum Mollusca; class Cephalopoda; order Sepiida; family Sepiolidae; genus Euprymna; species Euprymna scolopes. The sequence continues at coordinate 48,403,952 of NC_136513.1, forward strand.
TTGGTAAATTTTTAAAGAAAAACTGTCAAAAAATACTTTCGCTTTGGTTGTGCTATGCCAAACTGAAACATTAAATTTGTAAACATACCTCTCCCTTCCAATGCAACAGCTTATTTGTAATAGCAAATTTAATCAAAATAAAATGGCAGAATTGTCTTTTTTCATTTTTCAAACCAAAATTTAATGAGGAAATATATACCGTTCTACTCTGTAGATTCATGAAACCGAAAAACAATATCAGTAATCACTGTTATTTCACTGAATGGATCCATGAACATTCGTCTTAATTGTTATAATAGGCACTAAGGTCCTAAAAAATTGGTAGAACTCAGCTCTTTTCATTATGTGTGTGTGTGTGTGTGTGTGTGTAGAACTCACATCAATTTCTGAATTGCAAAAAGATGAATTTTGTTAAAAAATTGACAACTCGCATCACTGTTGCAATCATTTAGCATAAGATTGTAACACAACCATCTACACAATCATCTACACAATCTTATCTGGAATAAAAGAAAAATAATTATGGAATCCAAGTCCTGCTCCCACAACCACACCTCAAAATATATTTTAAACAGATGATTGGGCACAAGCGAAATTAAAAATAAGTGAATATTCACAAACTCTGAAGGCTGCTTGCAACATTTGATTTAAACAACATTGTAAACAGATGTAAATTATTCTACTAGATATGTACAATTAGGGGCCATGGTTATGAAAGATGGCTTATTTTTCTACAAGTTTCCAATTACTTTTTGATTGTGTTTGAAAGATTCAAGGGTAAAATTAATCTCTCAAAGGAAACATTTTTACAAGTGAAAAGTTATAATGAAAAATGTTTTTAAGGCGGTTCAGCTAAATTTGAAAGTGAGATATTAGTTTTCTGAAACTATCGCCAAAGATAATTATTAAAAGCTTAAAATACTGAATAATAATAGTAATAATAATAAAAAGTGTTTACTTTTAATTAAAGTTGGTTAAATTATCTCCCAAAGCAAAAGTTTAGTTTCAGAAACTTCGCACAATCAAAACACATTGATATGCAGAAGTTCTAAATGTCAAAAGGCAATTTTATTTTTAAATCTGAAGAGAATCTGAAACATCATACCTTAATTTTTGTAATTTTAAAAAATTATAAAAAAAAATTAATTTAAGTACTATTTTTTTTTTACATAGGCATCACTTATCAAGGCCAAGAGGCCACTCAAGGACAAGGGTTAAAGAGTGTACAGTAGAAATTGGACAATATAGTAACCGTTGTAATAAAAAGGAAGTATTTAATTGGACTATTTTTCAATGTATACAATTAAAATTTTATTTGGATCTAAATAGATTGACTTTTTAAATTCAGGTGT